>NC_044567.1:45979226-46337148 GCF_007565055.1 Rhinopithecus roxellana
GACAAGACACAATGTCATTTCTAGATAAGCCAACCAGCTCTGGAGATGCGCCAGGCTGCAGGGTGCAGGGGGTGGAGGGGGGCAGCTGTGTCCCCGAAACACAGCCAAGGAGCCACCTCCCAGAACCAACCGAGACAGTGGCAGAAGCAGGGCTGGCAGGGGGCCCCCAGCTCCAGCTGGCTGGTACAGGGACAGCTTTGATGGGGCCTCCATCTGCCTGGGCTTCAGCCTCCCTGCGAGGTCAGGCCCCACCAGCCCCCATCAGCTCCCACCAGCCAGAAGTGATGGTCCCCTCCCTCAGTCAAGAAGCATTCAGGTATTTACTAGTGCCTGGGGTGTGCCCAGCTCTGTTTCTGGTTCAGTACACTATGAAGTACACAGACTTTGGAGGCGTCACAGCCAAGTTGGAGGTTTGTTTGATTGTTTGTTTTGAGACAGGGTCCTGCTCTGTCACCCAGGTTGGAGTACAGTGGCATGATCAGAGCTCACAGCAGCCTCTATCTCTCGAGCTCAAGCAGTCCTCCAGCCTCAGCCTCCCCAGTAGCTGGGACTACAGGCATGTGCCTCCATGCCCAACTAATTTTTTAACTTTCTGTAGAAACAGGGTTTTGCTACCTTGTCCAGGCTGGTCTCTAAACTGTAGAGCTCAAGTGATCCTCTCACTTCGACCTCCCAAAATACTGGGATTCCAGACATCAGCCACTGCACCCAGCCATGTGTTGGAGTTTTGTCTGTCCCACTATTTACCTGATTCAATCTGTGGGGTTCAGTTTTCCAACCTGTCAAGTGGCATAAGAAAAAACCTTCCAGGCTGGGTGTGGTGGATCATGCCTGTAACCCCAGCACCTTAGGAGGCCGAGGTAGGCAGATCACTTGAGGTCAGGAGTTCGAGACCAGCCTGGTCAAAATGGAAACACCATCTCTACTAAAAGTACAAAAATTAGCCAGGCATTGTGGCATAGGCCTTAATCCCAGCTACTCAGAAGGCTGAGACAGGAGAATTGCTTGAACCCGGGAGGTGGAGCTTGCAGTGAGCTGAGATCGTGCCACTGCACTCCAGCCTGGGTAACAGAGAGAGACCCTGTCTTGGAAAAAAAAAAAATTAGTGGCAGGTGCCTATAATCCCCAGCTGCTGGGGAGGCTGAGGCAGGAGAATTGCTTGAACCTGAGAGGTGGAGGTTGCAGTGAGTCGAGATCGTGCCACCATACTCCAGCCTGGGCAACAGAGAGAGACTCTGTCTCAAAAAATAAAATAAAATATGAAAAGAAAAAACCTTCCTCACCAAAGCGTCCATTGAGAGGACTAAATAAGAGCATGTGCAGAAGAGAATGACAAGACTTTCTAGTCTTCAGAAATTTCCGCAGAGACCCAAGGCTGAGAACAAGGGATGAGCAGCGCCCACACCTCAAGAGAGGTGCCAGCACACCTTCAGGACTTGGCAAGAGAGAACGGGCTTATCGTTGTCCAAAGGTAATGCAGTCTGAGTTGAGCTTAGGCTCTGCAGACTTTTCTGTTGCCGGAGGGAAATGCAGGGCTCAGGCAAATGAGGCACCTGTAAAAACACCTGGGCTGTCTGCTCTGTCTTCTGGGATTCAGGTAAATGCTCTATAACACGGTTCATTCTACTTAATTACTGGGTGCATTCCCTTCTGAGACGGGGGTTGCCCTCGGGCCTTGAGTGGAGTCAGTGATTGGAGTCATTGTTGGCTTTCTCTGGTTTTACTTGTCTCTCCCCAGCAGCTCTCCCTGCTGGCTCTCAGGGACACTACTCAGTTTATCTCCCTCCAGATATGGGGGTGTTAGTGAATGACTGTGAGGAGGGGAAGCCTAGAAGGGTAATACCCTCTTCTACAGAATTGTCTGCTCTTTTGCTTGGCTGCCAATTTATTTTTATTTTTTTATTTTATTTTTTTGAGGATCTTGCCGTTCACCCAGGCTGGAGTGCAGTGGTGTGATCATGTCTCACTCCCTGCGGCCCCAACCTCTCAGGCTTAAGGGATCCTCCCCGCCTCAGCCTCTGGAATAGGTGGGACCACAGGTGCATGCCACCGTGCCCGGCTAATTTTTTAATTATTTGTAGAGATAGAGGCTATGCTGTCTAGGCTGGTCTTGAATTCCTGGGATCAAGCAATCCTCCTGCCTGAGCCTCCCAAAGTGTTGAGATTACAGGTGTGAGCCACTGCGCCTGGCTGCCAGTAGGGAATGTTCATTTTGCTAGGTTTTGTTCTTTTCTTTGGTAAAAAAAGAAATCACTTTTTTTCTGGCTTACTATTTTTTGCTTCTGCGTGGAAACTTAAGTCTATGACGCAACTTTCAATCCTCCATCTTTGCGCAGGAGTTGACCCTGGCGATCTTGAAGGCTGTTTCCTGCCCAAACTTGATCATAACTCTGAGTTCCCTCCTTGCCCAAGGAGAGATGTGGCCACCACTGCACAGAGCAGAGCCAACGTGGCTGTCACTGAGGCCTTTAGATCCAGGAGAGGACACTGCCTTTCCCAGTCTTTTTTTTTTTTTTTAAGAGAGAGTCTCACTCTTTTGCCCAGGCCGGAGTGCAGGCACGATCTGTCAGCCTCCCCCTCACAGGCACAACCGATTCTCCTGCATCAGCCTCCCGAGTAGCTGGGATTACAGGCGCCCGTCACCACACCTGGCTAATTTTTGTATTTTTAGTAGAGAAGGGGTTTTACCATGTTGGTCAGGCTGGTCTCAAACTCCTGGCCTCAAGTGATTCGCCTGCCTCGGCTTCCCAAATTGCTGGGATTACAGGTGGGAGCCACCGTGCCCAGCCCCTTCCCAGTCCTGAAGACTCCTGCGTGAGGACCTGGGATGGAGGCCTGATAACTGCCCATCTGGCGTCCACAGGGGAGCTTACAGGGTGGTTGGCAGAGATCAGCCAGGGTGTAGTCCACCATAGCTGTCCTCAAGGGTCAGCCCAGGATGCAGGGGATGGCTGTGGGATCTGCTGTCTGGTCCCTGGAGTGGTATGGAAAGCTGGGCTATGTGAGCTCCCCAACTCTGGGGAGCGTTCCTACCACTTCCCAGACTTGGCCCTTGGGGAGCCTCTTGGATAAGCCCTTTCTACCTGGCTTTCTGGGCTGGAGTAACCAGGCCCCACCAGGCGCTGTGTGAGAGGGGCTGAGACAGGCCCACTCATCCTTCCTCTGAGGGCCCCACAGCCCTGCCAAGATGTAACAGGTGTCTGTTGGCTGGCAGCATGGCACACCAGGAGAGCACACAATCTCAGCCGAATTCTCTGGGAGGGCGCAAAGCTTGTGCTCCCTTCACTGCCTCACTCCCCACCTGCCTGCCCACTGGCTTGTTGGGCTGCCGTCGGCCCCTGGAAACCAGGTGGTACCCTTGTGCCCCAATGCCAGTCGTTGCAATTACAGGTTGGCAAGCCCAGGGACAAAGCGTGCCAGACGGTGCAGCAGCTTGCTGGCGGCTGGTCTGTGTCCTGACTGGCTCAGGCAGAGAGTTGGTCCGTGAGAGAGGAGGCTTGGGTCTCAGCTCTGCCCCGGGCACAGCGAGACCCTACGGGATGCTGGCGTTTTCCTTTCTTGGTGGGCCCAGAATCCATTCTTTGCAGTTCAGAGTCAGTTACCGCCCAGTTGGAAGACTGAGCTGAACCAAGATTGAAGGCACTGCCACTGCCATGCCACAGGGGCTGACCGTTTCCACCTGCTTCCTCCTCCTGCCAACCTGCGCGTGCAGGTGGACAAGAGGAGAGGAATGTGTGTGTGAAGATCTAAGTGTGCGCACATCCACTCTTGTGCATGGATGTGCACAAGAGTGAAGACACAAGCATGTTTGTGTACGTGTGTGTGTGTGTGTGTGCATAATTACTATGCTTATTATGAGACCACAGGGATGCATGGGCACATGCCAGGTTGTTATTCGGCAAGTCCACCCCAATGAGCCTGTGCCAGGGTTTATAACCATCATGTTTCTGGTGCTCTTGCCCCACACGTTTTGATAGTTTGAATGGCTCCTCATTGCCTACATCTGTACGTAGTTGTGGCGTGTGAGTTCTTTGTGTGTGTCTCAGGTTGAGAGTGTCCGTGTGTGGGTGCATGCATGTGAGTGTGCTTGTGTGTGAGTGTGCTTGTGTGTTGATCTCGTGTGCACGTGTGGGAGGCCTTGGCTGTGCGTGTGTCTGGGCATGTTCACGCGGCTGCGTGCGTGACAGTGTGAGCATGGATACCTATGCGTGTGGGTCTCTGTGGCCGGCCGGGGATGACTAAAGCCAGGGACATTTATCATCACTTTCCTAGCTCGAGGGGGAAATTATCTTGGTCTGGAATGGCAGAGGCCAGGGACTGAGGGGCTCCATGTTTCTCAGGCTCCAGGCAGTGTTCCCAGGCCCTATCTCCCAGAGGGATCTAAGTCAGGGTGCAGGGAGGCCACACAGACTCTGCGGAGACAGGGGCAGAGTCAGATTTCTCTTTCGGAAGTCCCCTCCAGGGCTGGTGTCTGGAGGGATGGTGGGGCCTGGGAAACTGGGGAGGAGACGACTGGGGAGGCCTGGAGTGCACTGGCCGGAGGCCATGGACAGGAGAAAGAGGCAGATTCAAGGAATGTGGAGGATGCAAAATGGAGAGAAATCAGTGATGAGGGGTGTGAGGGTGAGCAAGGCATGTAGGGAATCCCCAACCCCAGCGTCTGGCCTCGGTGATGGGGACCGGGCGCTATTCCTGAGCCAGAGGAGATCAGCTCCAGCAGCTTGCTGACCAGTCTGCGCCTGGGGCCTGTGTCCTGGCTGGCTCAGCCACACTGGGCAGGAACAGAGATGTTTGGGGACGGGAGAAAATGAGTTTAGGCAGCTGTTCAGTGTGAGGTGCCTGTGGCCGTCCAGGAGGGAGTGTCCAGGAGGGACCTGGGACCGCAGGACTGAGATGCCCATGTAGGAGCAGCTGCGAACAGTCAACTGAATTCCACAAACCAGAGCCCCTTTATTTTTTATTTATTTATTTTTTGAGGCAAGAGTCTCACTCTCTCGCCCAGACTGGAGTGCAGTGGCCGGATCTCAGCTCACTGCAAGCTCTACCTCCCGGGTTCATGCCATTCTCCTGCCTCAGCCTCCTGAGTAGCTGGGACTACAGGTGCCCGCCACCACGCCTGGCTAATTTTTTCTTTGTATTTTTAGTAGAAACGGGGTTTCACTGTGTTAGCCAGGATGGTCTCGATCTTCTGACCTTGTGATCTGCCCACCTCGGCCTCCCAAAGTGCTAGGATTACAGGCGTGAGCCATGGCGCCCAGCCCCAGAGCACTTTTTGTGTGTTTGCTTTGCTTTTGAGTTGTGGAGCCCAGGTTTGAACTGCTCGTGGAAGCCACTGAGCTCTAGGACCCAGTGTGCACTGGCCTGTGAGGAACCCCAGTGCAAAGCGGGGTTACCAGCTTAACAAGCAGGGACTGCTGGTGCTGGAGGGTCCTGGTGGAGCATCTGGGGCACCCTGGCATTGTACCGTTGGGGAAACCAAGGTCCAGAGGTGGTGGCCTCCCCAGGCCCGCTCAGCAAGGCAGGGTGTGGCTGGGCCCGTCCACCCCAGGAGGTCACACCCCTGAGCTGTGGAACCCCTCCTGGAGCTGAGTCAGCCCTGGTGGCCGCCGCCCCAGGAGACTCTGTAATTACAGGATTAGAAGGTGGTCTCTCCGCAGCCGAGCCTTTTGCCTCTCAAAGCTGCCAAGCGGAGACAAGGATTTGGTGGCGCGGTGCCGGCCTCCAGGTGTGTCTGAGGAGACCTGGCATCCTCGGGCAGCTTTAGTCTGAAAGGCCCCATTGTAGCTGCAGCCTCCCTCTGATGGGCTCTATTTTGGGGCCGGGATCCACCCTGCCCCAGCTGGAGGAAGGAAAAGGTGTATTTCAGCATGTCCTATGGGTGTGGAGTGACCAAGGAGAGCAAAACGGGGGGCTGGTTGGGGGACGGGGTGCCTGGGCTGCACGGAGAGGGAGGTGGTAGAGGCAGACACTGGTGTCGTAAAGCGGGGAGAGGCCTGGAGGGCCAGGTGCAGGTGCCCGGAAAAAGTCGAAGGGAGGAGGGTGTGAGTCAGGCCAGGCTTTCATGTGGCCCCAGGAGGCAGCTGGCAGACCCTGCTAGGCTGGAATGCGGATCTGCAGCTGCCCAGGCCCCACCTGAGACCTGTCTGCCAACAACTTCTTGATTTCTGCCCCTGTGGGTGCCCGGCCCCATGTCCCAGGCCTGAGGGAGACCCACCTGCCCTCAGGGGCCTCTCAGTTTGGGTGCCAGGGACCAGGCACTGAAGTCCCAGGGGCTGAGTTAGACCAGGAGAGCGCATGGCTGCTTGGGCTCCTTGGCTGGTTCTGCTCTCCCTCCACCAGAGCTGGGCCACGTTCCTGCCCTGCCCAGCATGATAGGCACATCCCAGCCCCTTGCCTCCGCTCCCATGGGTCCCCGGCTGGCGTGGTCTTGTGGCTGTCCTGGGCCTGTCCTGATCCTGACTGTCCTTCAGGGTTCTCCCCCGTGCCACCTCCGCCAGGGACTCCCTGCCCATCTTGGGCTGTCCTCTGATTCCCTGGTGCTAGCCTCACCAGGCTCTGTGGATGCTGGGAACCCCCCCTCCTCCCAGTGGCCTCTTCACCCTCACCATGCACAGGCCATCACGGGGCGGGGGGTGGGGGGCGCTCATCAGGATGTGCCTTGATGCGTGCCCTCTGGCCTGAGTTTATCTGTGAAATGGGTGTAATGACATCTGCCTTATAGGGCACCTAACCTGAGGAGTTAGACAGGGTCACAAGAGAGGACAGGGCTGGTGCGTGGTGGGTGCTCGGGCGGTGGCCCTTCAGGTCCTCTGTCCCGGGTGCTCCCCAGCCACTGATCATCAGGTCTTCGGGTGCCTGAGCCTGGGCTACCCTGGGGACAGCCCCGTGATCCAGGAATGACTAATTCCACCCTTGCAATAAGCTCTTGGAAGCTTTGAGAAATGAGACTTTTTTTCTTTCTTCTTGCTGCTTCATTAAACTCTTCTTGAGTGAGGGGAATGAGGATTGTCCTAATCCCTTGGCACGAGGTGAAGGGGGGGCAGGTTCCGGGCTTGTGGTAACCAGAGGACACTGGGAGCAGAGCTGGGGGTGGGCACTGGGCAGGGGCCGTAAGCCTTATGCCCCAGGCAGGCTTTACTCAGGGTCAGCTGGTGACCCCAGACAAGCCCCGTCCTTGACCAGGCTCAGTTTGACCGTCTGCACGATGGGTGTCCCGGGCCTTGCCCACCTCCCTGTGCTGCTCCACGGGGAGGGGGATGGCCTGGAGGGGCCTTTGGTGGGGTGCCTGGGGCTGGGCACGCTGGCTGGCACACAATAGGTGGGGAGCAACAGGTTGGGGTCTGGGAATCCTCACTGAGGCCACCCTCTGTCCACAGGTGTTCCTGGGCCTTGGGGAGCTGCTTCTGTCCTGCAACTGGGCAGTGGTTGCCGACATCCTGCTGGTAGGTGCGGGAGTCGGGGTAGGGGGCTGAGCAGGGGGAGCTAGACAGAGTCCAGCTCAGGACTGGACCTCTGCTGGTGAGCAGCTGCCTGGCAATGGCGTCAGAGACCATGCATCAGGGGACCAAAGTCATTCACGGTTACCTTGGACCAGAGGCCTCTGACACTCCCAGACGTCTCTGACCATCATCCCCATTTTGCAGATGAACAAATGGAGGTTCAGAGAAGGCAGGTGCCTGTTCCAAAGTCACACAGCCCCAACGCAGGGAGCCAGGGCTGGAACCTACGCATTTTGACTCCCTGGGCTCCCTCTCTTTTTTTTTTTTTGGAGACTGAGTACTCTTTTTTTTTTTTTTTTTTTTTTTTTTGAGACGGAGTCTCGCTCTGTCGCCCAGGCTGGAGTCTGGAGTGCAATGGCCGGATCTCAGCTCACTGCAAGCTCCGCCTCCCGGGTTCCCGCCATTCTCCTGCCTCAGCCTCCCGAGTAGCTGGGACTACAGGCGCCCGCCACCTCGCCCGGCTAGTTTTTTGTATTTTTTTAGTAGAGACGGGGTTTCACCGTATTAGCCAGGATGGTCTCGATCTCCTGACCTCGTGATCCGCCCGTCTCGGCCTCCCAAAGTGCTGGGATTACAGGCTTGAGCCACCGCGCCCGGCCGAGACTGAGTACTCTTGTTGCCCAGGCTGGAGTGCAATAGCCCGATCTCGGCTCACTGCAACCTCCGCCTCCTGAGTTCAACTGATTCTCCTGCCTCAGCCTCCCAAGTAGCAGAGACTACAGGCACCCGCCACCATACCCGCCTAATTTTGTATTTTTAGTAGAGATGGGGCTTCACCATATTGGCCAGGCTGGTCTTGAACTCCTGACCTCAGGTGATCTGCCCACCTTGGCCTACCAAAGCGCTGGGATTACAGGCGTGAGCCACTGTGCCTGGCCCCTCCCTCCTTTCTATAGCTTCTCAGCAAGCAGGCTCCTTGGCCTCCACTCTGAGGCGTGCAGACGGGATGCTATCCTTCGGGGCAGTAGCCACTGAGGCCCACTGCGCCAGCCCACACCAACTTGTGTGTCACAGGCTGCCATGCAAGGATCAGCCCTGCCTGTCAGAGGCCTGATACTGTCTTGATCACATGACTGCTGCATCCAGAGTCCCACACGGCCCCTCCCTGAGCCCCACGCCCTTCGTCCAGCCTCCTTGCCTCCTTCTGGGAGGCATACAGGGAAGGACTTTGAACACCATGAAGGGTTGTGCCTTTGTAGATAACGCAGGGCCCTGGGCCTGTGAGCACCCCGAGAGCCTTCCTTCTATCTCCTGGCAGCCTGGTGCTGGCCACAAGGGAACTGGACCAGCCTGGCCGTCGGCTGAGAGCTGTCCTGAGGGCAGTTCAATGTCGCGGTACAAGCCTGGATTCAGAAAACAGACCTGGCTGTCAGCCCTGGTCCTGCCACTAATGAGCTGTGTGGCCTTAGGCCAGTCACTGTGTGTCTCTGAGCCTCGGTATCCCCATGTGGAAAGTGGGGATGATAATGGCACCTGCCTTATGGATTGATGTGAGGGTGAAATGAGAAGATCCATGTGCCTGGCACAGAGAATGCTGGCTAGGATTCTTACAGCAATCCAGAATTTTCCATTTTCTCATTTTCTATCCCCCAAAGAAATCATGGTGCCCTAGAATCTGAGTTTGAAAGAGTTATGGGTATGTATAGTCGTTTACTCCGTCAACAAACCCTGCTTGAATACTACTGTGGACGGGATGCTCACTCCCTGCCAAGATGTCTGCCCCTCCCCAGCAGATCCCCTGACCCCTCCCCACAGCCCAGGCCCAGCGAGTGTGGAGAGGCCTGCCCTGTCTTTGGCTCCTGGGTGAGTGGATCAGCTGCAGGGCTGGCAGGTCTTCCCTGCCCCTCCCTCCAGACAGGAGACTTGGGCTCCAGCCCAGAGTCAGCCACAGACCTGCTGCATGGCCCTGGGCCTCAGTTTCCTTGTTTATAAAAGGGGTAATCAGCACCTGCCCGGTAGGGTGAGCGAGGCGGCCTCCAGGAATGCTCAGGAAAGGGGAAGGCATTGGTAGATGTTTTATTCATGGGATTGTCCGCTTTTAGGCTCAGGGAAACTAACATGCCCCCAGCATAGCTGGTTCTCTCTGAGGTGGTCCAGACGGAGCTGCACCTGCCCCCGCAGCTTCCCTGAACTGCCCCCCACGGCGCAGCTCCCTCTTCCACATGACAGCCCCACAGATATGTGAAGGCTGCACCCGTGTCCCCCAGCGTCTGCCTTTATAAGAATGATTAACCTGGCAGAGCCAGGCTCTTTGTGGGGTTAAAGAGGAGAGTGTGTGCTGGAGAGGGCAGGTGGGGGAAGGGGGGAAGGAGAGTTAGGGGCTGGCCAGCTGCACAGTTTTACCCATCTGGGGAGCTGCCCAGGGAGCCGGCTGGACAGGAGCCAGCCCACCTCAGGGCTCCCCATGGTCCTTCCTTGGCTTAGAGGCCTCCAGCCCCAACACTTTGCAAGGTCCACCGCCCCAGAGCCTCCCGCCCCCTTCCCTGCCTTCCCACCTTCCTGGAGCCCTGTGGCCAAAGATGCTTTGCGGCCTTTGGGGGTCAGAGCTGAGCAATCCTTGTAGCCCCTGTAGTTCAGCTCCTCCACGTTGCTGCTTCCTCTCTGTAAAGGCCGGTGGAGGGGGAGCCCTTCTGTGCAGTGGAGGGGCAGATGCCAGCTTGGAGCAGGGTGAGGAGGGCGAGAAAGAGGAAGCAGGACACCGAAGGTAGACAATTCCCTTGAGGAGTTGAGTTGGCAGGAGCAAAGGGCATGGTAGCTGGAGTTGGCAGAAGATCCCGGGAAGCTGGCATTGCTTTTCTGCTTTTCAAGACGGGAGGCCAGAACAGCCTCCAGGGAGCAGGGAGGGGCAAGCAGGAGGAGAGAGGGGGCCCTGTTCGAGGGTGAGCTGAGGGTGGGATCCAGCGCTGGGGGAGGAAGTAGCCTCCCAGCAGAGCAGGGTCAGGAAGTGTGTGGGGACAGGGCCTGTGGCAGGAAATAGAGGAAGGTCCCCTTTGTCGGCCGGCACTTGCTCCTGAGACAGGAGATCGGCTTCTCTTTCGGCAGGGGCCCAGGGAAGGAGGAGGCCTTAGGGTGTATGTGAACAGGGGCCACAGAACAAGGGAGCAGGGAGTGAAGGGCAGGGCACATTCACATGAACAGCTTTCGGTAGCCAAGAAAGCCACAGACGGCTGATAGGAAAATGGGTGGAAACTGCAGGTGTCTGGGAGGTTGGAGCCTGTGGGTGGGTCAGAGGGCAGAGGGCAGCAGAGCCCAGGCTCGAGGACTCTGCAGCAGCCCATCTGCTTCCACTTCTAGCCCAGCTCCTCACTAGCTGTGTGGCCCTGGCCAAGTGACTGAACCTCTCTGGTCTTGGTTTGCTCACCTGTCCAATAGGTAGAACGGGGGCAACCACCAGTGACACCCCAGGCTATGATAGAATGAATTCACACCGGCGTCCTATAGATTCCTGAGTGGGTGTGTGGGCCCCGCTGACTTCCAGATTATCCGTTCCTTGGGACACTCCTCTCTCTTTTTCTTTCTTTCTTTCTTTTTTTTTTTTTTTTTTGAGACGGAGTCTCGCTCTGTCGCCCAGGCTGGAGTGCAGTGGCCGGATCTCAGCTCACTGCAAGCTCTGCCTCCCAGGTTTACACCATTCTCCTGCCTCAGCCTCCCGAGTAGCTGGGACTACAGGTGTGCACCACCACGCCCAGCTAATTTTTGTATTTTAGTAGAGACGGGGTTCACTATGTTGGCCAGGATGCTCTTCATCTCTTGACCTCGTGATCCGCCCCCCCTCAGTCTCCCAACGTGCTGGGATTACAGGCTTGAGCCGCTGCCCCTGGCAGGGATACTGCTGTCTTTGATGCAGTCTCCACAATGGGGAGAATCCAGGTTCTCTCTGGAGAAGGGACCTCAGGGGCCCTCTGGTCCAGTGGCTTGAAGACATCACTGTGCATGAGAGTCAGGTTTGAGGGAGCTTGTTACAAACCCCGATTCCAGGCTCTGTGTCCTCCAAGTCCATGCTGGGGTCCAGGGACCTGTGTTTCTGATGAACTTCCCAAGTGATCCTGCCATCGCATTCCATAGAGCGCACTTTGAGAACACTGGTCTGGCATCGCGAGCTCGCCAGTCCATAAATGCTTTGCCAAATTCCAGCCATCCCCTTGTTCACATACGCCTCCAGGGAGCTCATTCCGCACACCTCGGGCAGTGCCTGCCTCTCGGGGGGCTTTCTGTTGATGAAAATGATTTGGCTCAGTCACAGCCAAGACCCACCTCTGCCAGCCTCCCCTTGGCCCCGCTGGGCCGCAGAGGGCCCTGCTTCCTGGAGACTGAGATTATGTCCCCTGAACCTGCATCTTCTCAGGCAGAGCTCCCTGCCTCCCCACACCTAGCCATGGGGGCTCCCTCCCAGCCCTGCTGTCTGTCCTGGCCCCACTCAGGATGGCCCAGAGCCAGCTCACCCCAACCCCTCTCCAGGCAGGGGACAGTGTAAGCAAAGGCATGGAGGGAGGATCCCAGGAGCACCATCTCTGGATCTCAACCAGTGTGGGGGCTAGAGAAGGAGGGGGCTCATTTCCTCTTTCTCAGGCCTGTCCTTTGGGGTCCTGCAGTCCAGCCACAGGCTCATCTCCCACCCCCAGCAGACGTCCCCACACTTCCCCGGAGAGCTGTCACCTCTGGGTTCTCCCCCTGCCCCAGGTTTCAGTGCTTCCCTGCTCAGCCTCTGCCCCCAGGTAGCTGTCAGCTCACTGGCCTGTCTCACCCTCCCAGGGGTGTTTGGGGGCAAGGCCTGGGTGGGGGTGCAGGAGGCAGGCTGCCGGGGCAGTCTGCACCTGGTGGCTGCTGCTCCGACTTTCTGCAAGCCCTTGGTTGGCCCTGGTTTAGCCCTGGGCTATAAAGGGAACAGCCCTTCTAAGAAGGGAGAGCCAGAAACAGAGGTGTTTTTGTCTCAGAATAGAGTGAGCCTGGATTTTTGGGAACCCAAAGCCTCTTATTTCTGAAATTACCCCCTGGGCTCTCCAGCTTCTGTGGGGCCCGGTCTTGGCTGCTGGCTGCATGGAGACAATGAGGACTTGGAACAGGCTGGGGGAGACCCACCTCTCTCGCCACTGGCAGCAGCGACAGAGCTGGGCCCAGCAGGTTGGGGTTCCTGGGAGAGGAGGAAGCGGCCACCCTACCTGGACCTTACTGTGGGGGTCCCAGCAGCCCCAGCCTCCATGTGGACCTTTTTGGACATTCAGGTTCCTCCCTCCAGGAGGCCTCACCTGCCTTCCTAGAGCCACCAGTGAGTAATTACATAATTATGGGGTGAGAAGGAAGTCCTTGGGGAAGGTGCAAAGCTGTTGGTCAGTTCCTTCTCAGGCCTGTTGGCAGAACCTGGTGATGGCAAGAGGCCTGGTTTCTCTCGCCACCTGCGCAGGGTGGCTCAGTGCCAGTGACCCTGGGACCAGACAGTCACCACAGTGACTCCCGCCCTCTGCCCTGCCCACCACAAAACCCCCTGCATCTGCCCCCTGGGGTTCTGGAATGCAGAGATCCTGTCCCTGGGATCCTCCCTCCACACCTTTGCTTACACTGTCCCCTGCCTGGCATACCTTTCCCCGTCTCTTTGCCAATTACTCTGCCATCCGTTTACAGGGCTAGCAATGAACTTGTCCTCCTCATCTTTCTCTTGGATTTCTGAATGTTCTATTACAAATGCATAAATATTGCTGGAAACACTGGCTCCTCCTTGCCTATCACAGCAGAGTAGTCAAAAAGCCAGGTCCTGGAGGGAGAAGGCCTGGGATCCTATCTCAGTCCTGTTATTTCAGGCTGGGTAACCTTGGGCAAGTCACTTGCCCTCCCTGTGGAGGTTTTTCTCATCTGTAAAATGCAGGTGGTCATCGTATCTCCCTTATGGGTTGTTCAAGTTGATGTATAAAATGCATACAGCAGGCCGGGCGCGGTGGCTCAAGCCTGTAATCCCAGCACTTTGGGAGGCCGAGACGGGAGGATCACGAGGTCAGGAGATCGAGACCATCCTGGCTAACACGGTGAAACCCCGTCTCTACTAAAAAAATACAAAAAACTAGCCGGGCGAGGTGGCGGGCGCCTGTAGTCCCAGCTACTCGGGAGGCTGAGGCAGGAGAATGGCGTAAACCCGGGAGGCGGAGCTTGCAGTGAGCTGAGATCCGGCCACTGCACTCCAGCCTGGGCGACAGAGCGAGACTCTGTCTCAAAAAAAAAAAAAAAAAAAAAAAAAAAAAAAAAAAAAAAAAATGCATACAGCAAGCATTCAATAAATGTTGGCAGTTATTATTTTATTATTAATTTTGTTTTTTTTTTTTTTTGAGACAGAGTCTCGCTCTGTCACCCAGGCTGGAGTGCTGTGGCCGGATCTCAGCTCACTGCAAGCTCCGCCTCCTGGGTTCCCGCCATTCTCCTGCCTCAGCCTCCCAAGTAGCTGGGATTACAGGCACCCGCCACCTCGCCCAGCTAGTTTTTTGTATTTTTTAGTAGAGACGGGGTTTCACCGTGTTAGCCAGGATGGTCTCGATCTCCTGACCTCGTGATCCGCCCGCCTCGGCCTCCCAAAGTGCTGGGATTACAGGCTTGAGCCACTGCGCCTGGCCTATTATTAATTTTTTTGAGACAGGATCTTGCTCTGTCACTCAGTCTGGAATGTAGTGGTGCCACCTCGGCTCACTACAACCTCCACCTCCCGGGTTCAAGTGATTCTCCTGCCTCAGCCTCCCGAGTAGCTGGGATTATAGGCATGCACCACCACGCCCGGCTAATTTTTGTATTTTTGGTAGAGACGGGGTTTCACCATGTTGGCCAGGCTGGTCTCGAACTCCTGACCTCAGTTGATCTACCTGCCTCGGCTTCCCAAAGTGCTGGGATTATAGGCTTGAGCCCCTGTGCCCAGCTTATATTGATTATTACTAACTCATGGCCTCAGATCATAGACACCTAGGTCTTGGGGATAAGGCTACAGGGTGGTAAGCTCCCCTGTGGCTGTCCAGCTGGGTTCATGTGACCATGTGGTCTCTGCTTGAATCCCCTCCCCCTCCTTCCTTCCATCCCCTGCTGTAGCCCTGGGTTCTGGCAGAGTTTCTCCTGGGAACAGTCTCCCAGATGGATCTACTTGACTTATTTTGTTGGCAGACTTTCAGCTAGTCCCCTCTGTGCCTGGTACCTCGCTGCACCCAGGGACCCCAAGAGAAATTAAGGGTCTTTGTTGCCTACACACCATAGGGAATAAGGAGAGGTGGACAGAGAAGAAAGGGCCCCTCACAATTCTGGGTGACATGAGTTCAGTTAGGGGTGTGCATAGGAGTTGTAGGAGCTCAGGGTAGGTACCTGAACTCTGAGAGGGCTTCACAGAAGAGGTGACCCAAATGTAAGGCCTAAATGACAAATAGAGACGCTCCAGCTGGACCAGAGAGTGGAAGGCATGCCAGGCAGAACACACAGCCGAGTTCAAGTGCCTGGAGCATTCCATCTCAGAGCATGATTTTGGTTTGATGTCCACACGAGGCCTCCAGGTAGCAGACGAATAATGACAATGAGTGACACTCTCAAGATCGGTACTATTATTATCCCCATTTGGGGATGGAGAGACAGAAGGAAGAAAGGTGAAGCAGCCTGCTCAAAGTCACACAGCTAGAGAGTGGGGATCAGATCGGAACCCGAGACTCTGACTCCAGAGTTCATCTTTTTTTTTTTTTTTTTTTTTGAGACGGGGTTTTGCTCTCTCACCCAGATTGGATTGCGATGGTGCGATCTCGGCTCACTGCCACCTCTGCCTCCCGGGTTCCAGCGATTCTTCTGCCTCAGCCTCCCGAGTAGCTGGGATTATAGGCGTGCACCACCACGCCCGGCTAGTTTTTGTATTTTTAGTAGAGACGGGGTTTCGCCATGTTGCCCAGGCTGGTCTTGACCTCCTGATCTCAGGTGATCCACCCACCTCGGCCTCCCAAAGTGCTGGGATTACAGAAGTGAGCCGCTGCGCCTGTTCCAGTGTTCATCTTAACGTTCTCAGCCTCGTCCGTCGAGTTGTGTGGGCTTCTCCAGCAAGGCTGCCTTTGGTCTCTGCCCCAGGGGCCCTGCGGCTCCTGAGAGGACTGAGCCCTTCGTACCACCCCTGCCCAAGTGCCCGCACATGCAGACACCTGGCATGCACCTGCTCTTCTCCCCGCCCGCCTGCACTGCTGTGTCCTGGGCCCCTAAGCTGGGATACCCCAGCCCCTTTCACTGTGGTCACAGTCATGCCTGGTTCCTTCCCATTTCAAGAGCAAACTCTCAAGAGGGGTGGCCCTGATCGGGGGCCTCGGCACCCCCATCCTTGGGAACTGGAGAAGCTTCAGGTGGGCCTGATGTTCTGGGGTGGGACTTTAGACCTTGGGGGTTGCCGACTCCCTCCCATCCCACTCACCTGAATGGCCTGTCACTCTTCCAGGCAGGTCCTTGGCAGGTGGGGAACAGGAGGCAAGGGTGCCCTCACTTGGGGTGCCCCCTGCTGTGCCTATGTTTTTCAGTCTGTGGTGGTGCCCAGGTGTCGGGGGACAGCAGAGGCACTTCAGATCACAGTGGGCCACATCCTGGGAGACGCTGGCAGCCCCTATCTCACAGGACTTGTAAGAGGTGTCTGCGTGTGTGGGGTGGGGAGGGTCTGGGGGCCAGCCTGGTGGGCCTGGCAGACCCACCCCTTCTCCTCCACAGATCTCTAGTGTCCTGAGGGCCAGGCGCCCTGACTCCTACCTGCAGCGCTTCCTCAGCCTGCAGCAGAGCTTCCTGTGCTGCGCCTTCGTCATTGCCCTGGGGGGTGGCTGCTTCCTGCTGACAGCGCTGTACCTGGAGAGAGACGAGGCCCGGGCCTGGCAGCCTGGCACAGGTACCCCACCCCTTGCACCAGGCCCGGCTCAGGGCTGGACACCCTAGGGGCAGACAGCACTGGCCACCCCCCGAACCCCTGGTCAGTTTGTTTGTTTACTCATTCAGAAATGCTTATACACCCCTGCTATGTACCAGGGAAGGTTGCAGAGCCTGGGGAGGGAAAGAATGAGGCCCCTGTAGAAACTGACACTCTAGTTGGTGAAGACAGACCAGAAACAGAAAAAGTAAAGATATAGCATGTTCAGGGTGACGAGTGCTATGGAGAGATATAAAGCAGGAAAGGAAGGAGACAGGGGCCGGGCACAGTGTCTCACACCTATAATCCCAGTACTTTGGGAGGCCGAGGTGGGCGGATCACAAGGTCAGAAGTTCAAGACCAGCCTGGGCAACATGATGAAGCCCTGTCTCTACTAAAACTACAAAAATTAGCCAGGTGTGGTGGCACACACCTGTAGTCCCAGCTACTCAGGAGGCTGAGGCAGAAGAATCGCTTGAACCCGGGAGGTGGAGGTTATAGTGAGCTGAGATCTCACCATCTTGCCACTGCACTCCAGCCTGGACAACAAAGTGAGACTGTCTCAAAAAAAAAAAAAAACAAAAAAGGGACAGGTGGGTGCAGGTTACGAGGATCCCCACTGCGCAGGCAACATTAGAGCAAAGATCTGGAGGAAGCGAGGGAGTGAGCCATCCAGCGACCCAGGGGGAAGATGCTCCTGGCAGTGGGGACAGCCAGTGCAAAGGCCCTGCCATGGGAATGTATGCACCTGATGTGTTTGAGGATCAGCCAGGAGGCCAGTGTGGCTGCAGCAGGAGCAAGAGGGACAGTGGTAGGGGTGAGGGATACAGGGCCAGAGCAGGGGGTCCTTGTAAAGACCGTGGCTTTCACTCGGAGTGAGGCGGGAGCTGCCATGGGGCTTCCAGGAGAGGAGCACTCAGGTGGTCTGATTGGTGTCAAAGCGTCGCCCTGGCTGCCGTGTTGAGAGCAGACTGCAGGAGGGTCAGCGTTGAAGCTGAGAGGCATAGCCGACAGCCTACTCCCCTTCCAGGGGACAATGGTGCTAAGACCATGCCAGTGGCATTGAAGGTGATGACAAGGGGTTGGATCTGGAAGGTATTTTGCATTGGGGACAGAGAGGATTTCCTGACAGCCCATGCCCAGGCCTGGTCCCAAAGCACCTTCTGCATCCTTTGTGCAGGCTGAGCATCTTTCCTCCTGCAGGGACCCCAGACAGCAAGGATGTGGACAGCAACGACCCAGAGAGACAAGGCCTGCTTTCGGGCGCCGCTGCCTCCACAGAGGAGCCCTGAGGTCCCTGCCTGCACTCGCCCTGCCTGCACTCGCTCTGCCTGCAAGCCTCCCGTTGGGCCCCACAGTAGCCGTGCCTCGGTTCCTCTTTGGCTGTCCTCGGGGACTCCGGCTGAGGCGCGTCTGCCACTTTTGCATTCCCGGCTGGAGAGCTGGCAGGACCCTGTGGCTGGGCTGCGAATGGAGCTGTCAGCACTCTGCATGGGAGGCCTGGGCCTGTGCCTGTGCCCCACTCAAGGCTGCCCCAGCCTGGGTTCCCCAGCCTGGCTGCTGCTGGGCGCTGAATAAAGCGAGGCCAGTACAAAGCCTATGGATTTCGGGCCTGTAGACAGCCCTGTTATTTATAGCTTCTTGTGCCTCTGCTGGAGGGGAAGGGGGAGAAGACAGGATGAGCAGTCCAGGCCAAGGATGCAGGACTGCCCTAAAGTGGGGAAGCTGAGGGGGTGGCTCGGCATGGGTCTCTTGGGGTCCTCAGCCTGGACCTCCCACTCTGACCCAGCTTCTCCATTCTGCAAAGTCATGGGCACAGGGCACCCTCTGCATGATTCCACTCTGTTTTGTTTTTTGTTTTTTGTTTTGTTTTGTTTTGTTTTGTTTTGTTTTTGAGATGGAGTTTCTTTTTTTTTTTTTTTTTTTTTTATTGAGACGGAGTCTCGCTCTGTCACCCAGGCTGGAGTGCAGTGGCCGGATCTCAGCTCACTGCAAGCTCCGCCTCCCGGGTTTACGCCATTCTTCTGCCTCAGCCTCCCGAGTAGCTGGGACTACAGGCGCCCACCACCTCGCCTGGCTAGTTTTTTGTATTTTTAGTAGAGACGGGGTTTCGCCATATTAGCCAGGATGGTCTTGATCTCCTGACCTCGTGATCCGCCCGTCTCGGCCTCCCAAAGTGCTGGGATTACAGGCTTGAGCCACCGCGCCCGGCCTATGAGATGGAGTTTCACTCTTGTCCAGGCTGGAGAGCAATGGCGCAATCTCGGATCATTGCAACCTCCGCCTCCCGGGTTCAATGCCTCAGCCTACTAAGTAGCTAGGATTACAGGCGTGCGCCACCATGCCCGGCTAATTTTTGTATTTTTAGTAGAGATGGGGTTTCACCATGTTGGCCAGGCTGGTCTTGACCTCCTGACCTCAGGTGATCTGCCCACCTCGGCCTCCCAAAGTGCTGGGATTATAGGCATGAGCCACCGTGCCCGGCCCACTCCACCCTTTGAACAAAACGTGGGGGCTGAATCTTGCTCTTGGAGATGAGTTTCCACTTGGGCGCTGGTGTGGGGCTGTGGCTCCAAGTTCCAGGGAACCACACAGAGGAGCACCCACGCCTACACAGACATGGGCGCAGCTGCCCCAGAACCCTGCTGAGGACTTGAGTGGCCATGCAGGGATCCTCCTGGCCTGCCCAGTTCTGTACCCCCAGCCTTCCCTGGGCCCATGCTCTGACCCCAGCACAGCCTGTGGGGAGGGCTGGCTCCGCGGGGCCCACGCTTGCCACTGGGTTCAGAGCAGCTGGGCTCAGCGGGCCCTGTGGGAGATCGACAGCTTCCAGGCGGGCAGCAGTGGGGAGGCTTGTTCTCATGTTCTTTCCGCCTCCCCTGGTGCCCAGCCAGGCATCACTTACTCACTGATGGCCACCTTCGCTGTGCCAGGCTGTGCCTGTCTCCCAGCAACTGCGGGCAGAGCAGCGACTGAGACTCCTGCACAGCCCCTGATGCTTGCTTGCTCTGTCCCTGCCTTCTGTGGGTTGCCCCCCAGCCCTCCCTGTTGGCTGCAACAGGCCCCAGGAGCAGGGCTTTCCAGCTTAGCCCCCACCTACACCACAGCCAGCCCTCCCTGCAGGCTAGCCAGGCCCTTGACCATGACTCAATGCTTGGAGCTCATGCAACAGGCGGCCCTTGAAGTTACAAGTAAAAGATCTGTGAGAATATTTTGTTTTCCTGAGAAGGAGACAGCAACTGGGCGGGAGCCAGGATGCCGCGGTCCCTCTCAGCGTTCACTGGTTGTGTGACCTAGGTGGCTCCCTGAGTCCCCGAGAGCCGCTGACTCCCTGGCTGGGTTTGGGAGGTGTGTTGACGTGGCTTTCTAACCTGGGCATGTGATTCGCACAGGCTGGGTCTAGACCCACAGAAACCCAGCTCCAGGTCTGAACCTTCCTCCCAACAGCCCCAGGGAGGACCCCGGTGAGGCGAGGCTCCCAGAAAATGACTGAGGGCTGCCCAAGGGTCAGAACACTCGGTTGGGCACGGCAACTCACGCCTGTAATGCCAACACTTTGGGAGGCAGAGGCTGGTGTATTGCTTGAGGTCAGGAGTTCAAGACCAGCCTGGGCAACATGGTGAAACCCCAACTCTGCCAAAAAATACAAAAACTTAGCTGGGCATGGTGGCCCGCATCTGTGGTCCCAGCTCTGGGAGGCTGAGGTGGGAGGATCGCTTGATCCTGGGGGTGGGGGATGGAGTTTGTCGTGAAGGGAGATGGCACCACTGCACTCCAGCCTGGGTGACACAGTGAGACTTTGCCTTAAAAACCAAAAACAAACAAAAGAACACCAGCCGCCACCTCCCCACCCAGAGTCCAGTACAGGAAGAGCAGGCACCTCGTTCGTGCCCACTCTACAAACATGCATTGGTATCAGTGGGTGCCCATCGGGGTGTCCAGCAATGAATCAGACTCCAACCCTGCCCTTGGGCCTCGCAGCCCACAGCAGGACAGAGAAGTGTGGTACACCTATGGGCAGAGTAAGGGCTTCCGTGCCCCAGAAGCCTTCAAGGAGGTGGCTTTGGAGGTGGTAATGAGGTGGGGGGGAAGGGAATTCTAGGTGCAGGAGATGGACCCACAAAGAGGGGGAGGGCGGGGGCAGAAGATATGCAATGAGTGATGGAGGGGTGTGGTGTGGCCAGAGAGGAGGGTGCGTGTGTCATTGAGTGGGGAGAGGAAGCGAGAGGCTGTCTGGGATCAGAGGGGTTTCAGATGCAGGTTGAGGAGCTGGGGCTTTAATCCTATAATCCAGGGTAGTTTCTTATGACTCAAGTGCATTCTGATATTTGGGTTGCTGGGCAGGGCAAGGCGGTGCTTCCCAAGGCTGAGCCACACGAGATGCCCAGCTGGGAGTTTATAGGAAGCTATTGTCTAAAGTGGCTTGGGGCAGAGTGGGAGCTCTGCGGCTGGTGGACGTAGCCAGTGACAGAGACCAGTATCTCCTCTGCAACCAACCCAGACTCCCACCTCCTGCCTCTTTGCGGCCAGTCCTGGTGGGTCGAGGTTACAATAACAGCCTGGGGGGAAGCCAGCCACTCAGGCTAGAGTGGAGTCTGGTAAACAGAACACATCTTCCTTCCCTAAAAGGGCCCTTGTTGGGTAATCTCAGCCACTAATACTCTGGACTTGTTTGTTGGGAATGTCAACAGGAGGAAAAATGCCGCTCCGCAGGATGAGTCCTTAAGCCTGACCTGGCTCTCTTTATGTGTTAATTGCGCTTTCCAGACATACCCTGCATTCCAGCTGCCAGGTATTATCCACGCATGGAGGTGTGTCTGTGTGCGTGTGCCTGTGCCTGTGTGTGCATCACCCTGTTTGTGTGTGGCCACGTAGGGGTATGCTAGCTACCAGAACCAATATCAATAGGTATTAGTAAAGCTTTTTTTTTTTTTTTTTTTTTGAGATGGAGTTTTGCTCTTGTTGTCCAGGCTGGAGTGCAATGGTGTGATCTCAGCTCACTGAAACCTCGGCCTCACAGGTTCAAGAGATTCTCCTGCCTCAGCCTCCCGAGTAGCTGGGATTACAGGACCACTCTACCACACCCAGCTTTTTTTTTTTTTTTTTTTTTTTTGAGACGGAATTTCACTCTTGTTGCCCAGGCTGGAGTGCAATGGTGCAATCTCAGCTCACTGCCACCTCTGCCTCCCAGGTTCAGGCGATTCTCCTTCCTCGGCCTCCCAAGTAGCTGGGATTACAGGCATCCACCAGGCCCAGCTAATTTTGTATTTTTAATAGAGACGGGGACTTCTCCATGTTGGTCAGGCTGGTCTCGAACTCCCAACCTCAGGTAATCCACCTGCCTTGGCCTCCCAAAGTGCTGGGATTACAAGCATGAGCCACTGTGCCCAGTCTTAATTTTTCATATTTTTAGTAGAGACAGGGTTTTGCCATGTTGACCAGGATGGTCTCGAACTCTTGAGCTCAGGCAATCCACCCGCCTCAGCCTCCCAAAGTACTAGAATTACAGGTGTGAGCCACCATGCCTGGCCTAAAAGCTCTTTTTCCACGTCGTTCTGAAAGTTGGGGGGCTTGAACCTGTGTGTCTGGATTCTCGTACCCTAACCCTGGCTTGTTCCTCTGCCACCCCAAATATCGGTCTGTCTGTTTCATTCCCTGAAGTGTTTGACTTTCCTTTGTGCCTTGGTGGGCTTGGGAAGTTGTTTAATCTAATGCAGCCTCTACAGACAAAGGTGGCAGCAGGCAGCCAGAGTTTCCGGGAGTCATGCTTTATCTCAACACAGAGAGGTGTGTGACTGCATGTACTCCTGTGGACCATATCAGTTTGGATTGTGGGGTTGTATGCAACAGAAACAGACTGACTACCTTTACCAGCCAAAGGATGCATTGAAAGCACATCAGGAACTTAAAGACTTGATGAGAAGGTTGGAGATTCAGCAGCCAGGGTTCCTGGGCTATATTATTTTGGGGTCTGTGCCAGAACTCCAGATATTTTATCCCTATTCTTTTGCCACCCTCCTCAAGATTTAAAGCCTTGGGCAAGAGATTCCAGTTGGGTTAGCTTGGATTCTATGCCCATGCCTTGGTTTATAACCCCATTAAGATCAGCAGACCAGGGTGCTGTTAGGAAGAGGAAGGAAGTCTCAGCAGCAAAACAAAATGAAACAGGAATTAAAACAAGATGACTGGCCGGGCACGGTGGCTCACGCCTGTCATCCCAGCACTTTGGGAGGCCGAGGTGGGCAGATCACCTGAGGTCAGGAGTTCGAGACCAGCCTAGCCAACATAGAGAAACCCTGTCTCTACTAAAAATACAAAAATTAGCCAGGCTTGGTGGCGTGTGCCTATAATCCCAGCTACTCGGGAGGCTGAAGCAGGAGAATTCGCTTGAACCCAGGAGGCGGACGTTGCAGTGAGCCAAGATCGTGCCATTGCACTCCAGCCCAGGCAACAAGAGTGAAACTCTGTCTTAAAAAGAAAAAAAAAAAAAAAAAGAAGAAAGAAAACAAGATGACAGAAAACAAAAACAAAGGTAGTATCCACTACAATATCTTGGACAGGCCAGTGGCATCTCTGAGATGCAGCGTCTCCATGGGACCGGGAAGAGGCTGGACTCCATGCCCTTCAGTGGAGTCTTTATTTCTGATAGTCTGAATCCATGATGAAAGAAGACGGAAGCTTCTATAATGTAGAAGTGTTAAAAATGTTCAAATGGCAGAACAGGAACTTCTGTGTTAGTGGGGACTCAGAGCCATCTGTTCTGAGCAGGAGAGAGAGACAGAGACGAAGCGTTCTGAGCAAAGGCAGGCTCGGGCTGGGGGAGGGAACGGGGGCCCCAACCAGTCCCCAGCTTGGCAACAGCAAGAGCAGAGAGGAGGTGCCTTCTCCCCACCATGGGTGGTGACCTGCTGGGAAGGCTAATCAAAGGGTGGAGGCAAATAGCAGGTGGAAGCTAATGGAGGGTGGAGTCAATCAGGAAGAAAATGCCTTTTCCAGCGGGACCAGGAGAGGAATCTCGTTTCTGCGTCATTCAGAGCAACAGACACATGATGCAAATCAATGTACATTTCCTGGGCACCTGCTAAACATCATTTACTCACTCAACAAACATTCTTTGAGCACCTCCTCTGTACTGGCTCGTGGAGATGAATCAGAAAGGGTATGGGCCCTCGAGGCTTACGGTCTGTTGGTGAAGGACGGGGAACAGATTCTTTCTCAGACAAAAATCAGCACAGCGTTGGTGTGATGGAAGGATATACAGGTTGCTCAATAGCCCAGAGGAGAAAATGATTGTTCAGGTGGGCCAGGGAAGGCTTCCTGGAAGAAGCTGTTTCTCTGCTGGGTTCCTGAAGGACAAGTGGGAAGAGAGAGTGAATAGGCGGCACAGGCAGAGCCCGTCTCAGTCAGGGTTGGGGGGTCAGGGGTGGCACGTGGATGCTCTCCGTGGTCCTGAATCATCATTGTGCTAGCGGGACAAGGGCTTTTTTGTTGACGGGAGGACAGGGGCTATAGAAAAGTGCCCCAATGCTTGCCCCTCCCCCAGGCTCCAGGAAGTATGAGTTCAGGAAGCTCCATGTTCAGTGTAATTCTGAGAGATGGGTCGTAGGATCTGAGGCTGGAGATGGTCATGGGGTGTGAAACGTTGTGAAGGCTCTTAGAGATCATTAAGAAACGTAGACATTTCTTTTTTTTCTTTTTTTTTTTTTTTTTGAGATGGACAGAGTCTCACTCTGTCATCCAGGCTGGAGTGCAGTGGCGCGATCTCAGCTCACTACAAGCTCCGCCTCCCGGGTTCACGCCGTTCTCCTGCCTCAGCCTCCCAAGTAACTCCTGAGTAGGTGGGACTACAGGGGCCCGCCACCATGCCCAGCTAATTTTGTTTTTGTATTTTTAGTAGAGATGGGGTTTCACTGTGTTAGTGAGGTGAAACTCCTGACCTCCTGATCCGCCCACCTGGACCTCCCAAAGTGCCGGGATTACAAGCGTGAGCCACCGCGTCTGGCCAGGAACGCAGATGTTTTTAACCCTATAGCCAGTGAAGAGCCTTAGAAAGGTTTCACTCAAGGTAGTGATGAGGTCCTTTGTGGGATTCAGAAAGTGACCGGCAAGCAATATGGAGAAACGACTGGAAGGCCAGCTGGGCGCAGTGGCTCAAGCCTGTAATCCCAGCACTTTGGAAGGCCAAGGTGCGTGGATCACTTGAGGCCAGGAGTTCAAGACCAACCTGGCCAACATGATGAAGCCCCATCTCTACCAAAAAAAAAAAAAAAAAATTAGCCAGGCATGGTGGTGCGCACCTGTAATCCCAGCTACTCAGGAGGCTGAGGCAGGAGAATTGCTTGAACCCAGGAGGTGGAGGTTGCAGTAAGCCAAGACTGTGCCATTGCACTCCAGCCTGGGGGACAGAGCAAGACTCTGTCTCAAAAAACAAACAAACAAAACAAAACAAACAAAAAACTGGAGGGGGATATGGGAACAGGTGATGTTGAGCTTTACAAGGGTCCAAGTGAGACACAGAGAGGCCTGAGCTAAGCCAGTAGGCAATGTGGACATGGGGAGACGTTCAAGAGAGGAAATTGAAAGCCCTTAGATGTGGGTGTTGAGGAGAAGGAGCCCCATGTGGCCCCCAGGCTTTCTGCTTGGCGACAGCATGGATGATGGTGCTTTTTGACAAAAGATAAATGATACCAGAGTGGGAGCAGGTTGGGGGAAGGATGACAAGTTCATTTTCAAATGTGCTGAGTCTAAGGTACATGTGGGATATCTGGCGGGAGGCGTGTGTAGGAGGCCACATATGGATCTCGTGTTTGGAGATGAGGCCCTGTCTAGAGATGGAGGTTGGGGTGTCATAGTCACATGGATGATCATTGAAAGTTGAGGCCATTGCTGCTCACCGTGGCTCATGCCTCTAACCCCAGCATTTTGGTAGGCTGAGGTGGGAGGATCACTTGAGCCCAAGTTTGAGACCAGCCTGGTCAACATAGTGAGACCCTTCCCCTAAAAAAAAAAAAAAAATGCTGGGTGTGGTGGTGCACGCTTATAGTCCCAGCCCTTCAGGAGGCTGAGGTGTGGACCCTCAGGAGAGGAAGACTCTTCTATATATATATATATTTTTTTTTTAATTATTATTTTTTTCTCCCTGAGACGGAGTCTTGCTCTGTCGCCCAGGCTGGAATATGAAAGTCTCTGTTTCTCTGTCTTTGCCCCTGTCTTGGCTCTCTGTGTGTTTTTGTTGTTGTTTTGAGACAGAGTCTCACTCTGTCACCTAGGCTGGAGTGCAGTGGTGTGATCTTGGCTCACCACAACCTCTGCCTCCTGGGTTCAAGCCATTCTCCTCCCAAGTAGCTGGGATTACAGGCGCACGCCACCATACCCAGCTAATTTTGTATTTTTATTAAAGATGGGGTTTCTCCATGTTGGCCAGGCTGATCTTGAATTCCTGACCTCAAGTGATCTGCCCACCTTGGCCTCCCAAAGTGCTGGGATTACAGGCATGAGCCACTGCACCCGGCATCAGGAAGCCCCTCCTTGAGCCCAAGAGTTCAAAGTTATGATGAGCTATGATTGCACACTGCATTCCAGCCTGGGTGAGACAGAGACCCTGCCTCTTAAAAATTTTTTCAAAGAAAGTAAAGTTCATGCCTAGGTGAGAGGCTGCCAAGGCAGAAGCTGCCAAAGGGGAAGGGAAGCAACAGGGGCCCCAGCCCTGGAGACACTCCCATGTGGGAGGATGGGCAGAGGGCGGATGGGCTGAGCTCCCAATTACCAGCCAGGGAGGAGCAAGTGCTTTCTAGGCCAGTGTTTCTCCGAGTGTCCTGCAGAGCTCTCGTCTTGCAAGACATTCTGTGGTCACACACACCTGGAAACATGGCATCCTACATCTCCCTCTGGGAGATTCAGTGTCCATTCTCATAGTAAAGGCTCTG
The DNA here is from genome assembly GCF_007565055.1 of Rhinopithecus roxellana. Lineage (NCBI taxonomy): Eukaryota > Metazoa > Chordata > Mammalia > Primates > Cercopithecidae > Rhinopithecus > Rhinopithecus roxellana. Next base: position 46,005,530 of record NC_044567.1, read on the forward strand.
AAACCTACTTTTTCAGTAAAAAAGTAAGGAAACCTACTTTTCTGTGTTTATCCCACTACTTCCCAAATATACATGCTCTTTGAATAATGGCCATTAATGTCCTGTGCCCCATTTTGTGTGTGTGTATGTGTGTGTGTGTGTTCTTTTTCTTTCCTTCCCCGCAACCCGCTGCCCCGCCACACTTTTTTTTTTTTTTTTTTGAGACGGAGTCTCACTCTGTCACCTAGGCTGGAGTGCAGTGGCATGATCTCGACTCACTGCAACCTCCACCTCCCAAGTTCAAGCAATTCTCCTGCCTCAGCTTCCTAAGTAGCTGGGATTACAGGCACGCACCACCACGCCCTGGCTAATTTTTGTATTTTTAGTAGAGACAGGGTTTCACCATGTTGGCCAGGCTGGTTTCAGACTCCTGACCTCGGGTGATCCACCCACCTCGGCCTCCCAAAGTACTGGATTACAGGTGTGAGCCACCACACCTGGCCCCCATTTGTTTTTGAAGCTGTGATCTAGACCTAATGAATGAATATCAGAAGGTCCTTTAGCCACAGAGTTCAGCCTCCTGTTGAGAGTTCCTCCTAATGAGGAAGCAGAATCCCGCCCAGGCTGAGGGCAGCGTGCGGGGCAGTGGAGGAAGTGCTGGGTTAGAGGGCAGACACACCTGGATTTAGTCCATGCGCTGTCATTTACCAGGTGTTCAAGCTTAGGCAAATTCCTTCTTTTCCCTGGGCCTCAGTTTCTTCATTGGCGAGATGGAGGAAAGAACCTTACTAGTCCTGTCTGACGGCCCAGGATAGTGCCAGAGCTTCTCAGAAGGCTGCAGGGATTTGTCCCGGGCTGCACAACTAGAAATGGCTTCTTGTCCTCCATGTCCCTCTGCCCTTGGTGGCCCTTTATCCCACACAAGGACCTATTCTAGAGACTGCCTTTGAGTTGAACCCCCAGCGAAACACAGTGGGAATGGCTGGCTGGCTTGGTGGCAGCTCAGAGGTCCCCCAGGTTTGAAAGGCTCATGCCACCCTCTTCCCCTGTTCTGGGACCATCCCAGTGATGAAAAGGGAAGGCAGTCGAAAGAGAATGCTCCCCTTTCTGTCAAGGCCGAAAGTGTCCCCTTGGACAGGACTGTGGCCAAAACGATGAGGAGTTTTGAGGCATGGGAAGGGGACCCTGGGGTTGGGTCTAGAGCCGTGGTTGTGCCTCCTTCACCACTAGACACAGTTCCACAGCTGCGCAGCCTCCCACAGCTGGACCCTGTCCACCTGCTGGCACCATCACACACTTATGAGGATCATTGCTGGGACTGGGTTCTAGCCCCATGGAACTCCTAGCTCTGTCCTTGCTTGTTAATCACCTGTCATGCCAGGCCACCATGGGGAACTCCCCCCATCCGCCTTTGCAGGCCTGAGCTCAGCAAGCTGGAAAGAGGCAGCAGGCAACTTTCAGAATGAAATCTGTTTTCCTAACCCTCCCGTCACAGCCATTCATACCCAGCACGCTGAAGCATATTTTTAGTCACTTTGCAGAATTTAAAATACACCTCGAAGGCGCCAAGAAACACCAGCTTGGGGATTAACTCCACTCACAAGAGACAGTGGGGGGGCGGGGGGTGCCTTGTGCTGCGTCACCTGTTGGCTGTGCCATGACTCACTGTGGCCGATAGTTTCATCAGATGCACCTGCCTGTGGACATGGGGTCCAGAAAAGCCTGTAGTGGGGAGTGAACTCCAGCCCTCGGGGATAATGCCAGAGCCCGGGGCAGCTCCGGCCCTGCCACAGGCTCACTGCCTGTTCGTAATGGGTCACATCTGTGCCCTAGGACTTGTCTGTGAAACACAGGGAATAATTAACTGGTTTCCGAGGGTCTGTCCAGTTCTAACATTCTGTCCTCTGCACTTTGTACAGGATTTTAATTTCAGTTAAAGCCCCAGGCAGGTGAATGGGGGAGGGAAGGGGAAGATCATCACAGGGCCACAGCCCCTGAGGAGGGGAGAAACCGTGATGAGACGTCAGGAACACAGAAGCTCCCCAACCACTCTCCGTAGGAGGCAGACCCCTGCCCCGTCCCACCAAGGGGAAGTGACCACCCATGGATTTCCAGACTGAATCCCATCCTGCCATCTGCCCCCAGATACAGAAACGGAGACCCAGAGAGTGGGTGTCATGTTCAGGCTCATGCCACACACCAGGGCACAGCTGAGCTGGGACTCAGCCTCCTGTCTGCCACTGGGGGCTTTGTACCCTCGCTAGCATGTACCTGGAAGTCTGAAGCTTGGAGATGTGGTCCCTCAGGAGAGAAGGGCACCTCTGAATATCCTGTTTCTTTTGGGCGCCGATCAGAGCCCTGGTTCTCCCTGGCAGGGGCTGCCGGCCACTCTGTGGGGCAAAGGTAGGGTCCTGGTGCCTACACAGGAATGGGTCGGGAGTAATTGGGGGCTGGATCTGGGTTGCCCTGGGGAGGTGGGCGACACAGCCCATCATGCCTGGTGGAGGTCTAGGTTCTGGGCCCTTCCTGAACTGTTTAAATCGGGACGTGTGAGCATCGGAGGAGCCACCGGCTCTCCAACCGGCGCCCCTGACTTTAGTTATCTGGGACTCCTCCCTCCAGTTCGCCCAAATACGCTAGGCTCAAGCCCTCAGCCCGGCTCCCAGAGCCTCCCCACGCAGTCCATGCCCGAGGCAGGGGTTGGTTGAAGGGTATTGAGTAGGTGCTGGGAGCCCCGTCACCAGCACCCCACCCTGCTCCCAGCTCCGTAGCCAGAGCAAACCTTCTCCCACTCCCCGCGCGCGTTCACGGCCGGGCGGCCCCGGCGTGACTGCGCCCCCGTTAGCGGGAGGGGCTCTGCCGCCCCAGCCTCTCGCCCCCGGGCCCCCATCCCTGGGGCAGCACGTGCAGGGCGGGGCTGTGGCCCGAGCCCGGAGCTGATTGGGCGCAGGCCCGGTGGGCGGGGCCGGGCCGCAGCTGTCAGAGCCGCGGCGGCGACGGCGGCGCATCGAGCTGAGCGGTGGCGGCGCCGCAGCCGGGGTCGGAGCGCAGGAGCCGACGGGGCCCGACCGGGATGGTGCAGCGGCGGCTCCGCGGCGCACACACGCGCTGAGCGGGCCCAAGCTGGGCCCCGCGCCCCCCGCGCCCCCCGCCGCCCCGATCCCGGCCGGCATGATGTGCCTGGAATGCTCCTCGGCGGCGGAGGGCGGCGCGGAGGAGGAGGAGGCAGACGCGGAGCGGCGGCGCCGGCGCCGGGGGGCGCAGCGAGGGGCTGGCGGTAGCGGTTGCTGCGGGGCGCGGGGCGCGGGCGGCGCTGGAGTCTCGGCCGCGGACGATGAGGTGCAGACGCTGTCGGGCAGCGTAAGGCGGGCCCCGACCGGACCCCCTGGCACCCCTGGCACCCCCGGCTGCGCAGCTGCTGCAAAGGGCCCCGGCGCACAGCAGCCCAAACCGGCCAGCTTGGGCCGCGGGCGGGGGGCAGCCGCCGCCATCCTCAGCTTGGGCAACGTGCTCAACTACCTGGACAGGTACACCGTGGCAGGTGAGCGAGGGCCCCACCCAGCCCGAGGACCAGGACCCCACCCCATCCCACCACCCGCCTCGAGGGAGGTACCCTAGAGAGCTTTTGGTCCCAGGCCTACTATCTCCAGGACCTACGTGAGGTTCCCTACGGACCCTGTGCTGAGGCACAACTGGGCAAGGAATGCCTCTGTGCCCCACGGGTACAATCCAGCTCCCCGCTCATACACACCCGGGGCCAAGGGTTAGAGGAGTCCCCACCCCTGAGCAGCCCGCGCGTCCTCGCCAGCCCTTGACGGCTCATCCGTTGTCCTCTTCTCCAACAGTCTCCTCTGCGTCTCTCTGCCTCCTTGTCTGTGCGCCCCCTCCGACCCCAGCTGCAGGTTCCCGGGCCTCCTTCCCTTCCCCCAGCCCAGGCCGTTTGTCCGTCCATGGCCCGTCAGTTCCTTCCTTTCTCTGCCGCCTCCACCCCGCTGTGTGCGTGCGGCGAGTGCGCGCGCCCCTTGCGGGTGTGGGCTAGGGAGACCGGGTGTGTGTGCGCGTGGCGGCGCGGTTGTGTGTGTGAGCGCGTGGCTGACAAAGGCTCCGGGCTGCGGGGAGCGGAGGGAGGGGCGGGGCGGGTCCGCGGCGCCTGGGGACCCAGGCTGCGGTTTGCAGCTGGCCCTGTACAGAGGCCTGAAGACGCCTCCCCCTGCTCTATGGTGCTTGGGGTGTAGGGTAGGGCGCAGGCCTCTGAAGCTAGAGACGTGGAGCCTCAACCTCAGGGAGCATCTCTGGGAATCAGCCTTGGGGACGGGATTGGGATCGATAGAACAACTGGGTTCTAGCCCCGGATTTGCTCCTAATGTGCTTGGTGTGTGACCTTGGGCCAGTCTTGGCGTGTGTTTAGGTCTGTTTGCTCGTTTGTGAGTTGATTGATCATTGGGCCTTTGGGGGACGCACGTGGTTCTGGAATTTCCTTCTGCTGTCTCCTCTCCCCAGCTCTTAGGGGTGGCTCTAGGGGTAAGAATTTGCCCTAGACTGAGCTGCTACTGGTTGGGAATGGTGGGGCCTTGAGAGGGAAAGACTTTGGCCAGACTGGCATAGGTAGGGGCTCCCTGCAGGAGGAGAGCAGTACTGTGTACCCGGCATGCTGGCCCAGAAACTGCCTAACTAGAGCTTAGTAAAATCTGGAGCTACCAAACACACACACAACAGGGAGAGAGAGAAGAGAGAGGGAAGGATTTATTTTGGACAGACTCTAAAGAGAACTTTGCCGCAGTTGAGAGAAGAGAGCCCGGGCATAAACCACACACCACCTGGTGCCTTTCTCCGGGCCTCAGTCTCCCCCTCTGTTGAATGGAGTTTTGTGTCAAATGGAAGGGAAGAATTCTGATGGGAGGGCAGAGGCTTCCCCCTTCCCCGATTCCTGCTTTCAAACCCCCTTGGCTCTCTGTCATTCCACTGGAGGAAGTTGGAAGTGGGTACCAGTGGCATCCGTTTCTGGGTCGAGCAGTCCCAAAGAGACACTTACTTTGGTCTAGAGAGCAGGAATATTGAGCACCTCCCAAGAACGCCAACTGCTGTTGTGCATACACCATGCTGCCAGGGACCTGGGAGCGTAAGTGCCACCCTTTGGGGGAGAAATCAGAGAATAGCTGGGACCTGTAGTCAATTCAAAAAAGGCTTCCAGGCCGGGCGCGGTGGCTCAAGCCTGTAATCCCAGCACTTTGGGAGGCCGAGACGGGCGGATCACGAGGTCAGGAGATCAAGACCATCCTGGCTAACATGGTGAAACCCCGTCTCTACTAAAAATACAAAAAAACTAGCCGGGCGACCTGGCGGGTGCCTGTAGTCCCAGCTACTTGGGAGGCTGAGGCAGGAGAATGGCGTGAACCCGGGAGGCGGAGCTTGCAGTGAGCTGAGATCCGGCCACTGCACTCCAGCCTGGGCGACAGAGCAAGACTGTCTCAAAAAAAAAAAAAAAAAAAAAAGGCTTCCATACATAGATGGGGGGACTAAGGTCCCTCTGTACAGCCCCCGTCCAAGATGGCCAGGAAAGTGACTGGCAAAGCTGGTGTTAGATCTAACAGAAAAGCTCTGCCTGGGAGGAGGTCTTCCCACCCTTTCTCAGCTGAAGAATGAATGGTACTACTTGTGGCACTGTAGCACTCTCCAACTTGTTTTTTTCCAGCCCCAGACCACCCCGTTTGACGTTCTTAGGGGAACTGCCTTTGCCAGGGGCAGAGCCAGAGAGGGTGGAATCAGGGCGGGCTGGCGCTTATCTGCTCCCACCTCTAAGCGGGTCTCAGAGTTAGATTGTCAGAACGGGGGAATGAGATAGGAAATTTGTGGTGAATTGGTAAAGGGAAGTGGGGAATGGTGGCTAAGAGGGGCGTGGGGCGGGCAGTTAGGGAGGAAGGCCCGGAAAGCCCTGTGCAAACACCGGCCTGGGCTGCGCCTCCCTCCCTCTCCTGGCCTGGGATGGGAGCTCACGCACCACCCCACCCCCAGCACACAACAGACACAGGCTTCCTCTCCGGATAAGCCTGGTTGCCCCTCTCTCTCTGGTAGATTTCCCCATCTCCACTTCCCCAAGTTCAGTTTTTAGGAATATTTATTATCTCTATGGTAACTACTATGGCTTGATGTGCTAGGGTCAGGGGAGTGCTCATCCCAGGCCTGAGTGCACCTGTTACTGGCTGGCCCGGCCAGAACAGAGGCGGGGATGTAGACACTCCATTGCTCGGTCTTTAATGTTTGTACCTACCTGGCCCCAGCTCCCCACCAGAGAATGAAGGGAGGTCCCACTCTCCTTCTTTAAATCTGTCCTTAAAATCTGTTTTTTCATAGTATAGATCAGCTTTGTCCAAAAGGAATATAATGTAAGCTACATATTCATGTCAAATTTTCTGGTAGCTGAATTAAAATAGTACAAGAAATAGGTGTGATTAATTCATAATATATTTTATTTAACTCAATATATCCAACATATTTCAACATGTAATCAATATAAAAGTTGTTAGGGCCGGGTGCCACCGGTGGCTCATGCCTGTAAACCCAGCACTTTGGGAGGCTGAGGCCGGTGGATCACCTGAGGTCGGAAGTTCGAGACCAGCCTGGTCAACATGGTGAAACCCCGTCTCTACTAAATACAAAAATTAGCTGGCATGGTGGTGCACACCTGTAGTCTCAGCTACTCAGGAGGCTGAGGCAGGAAAATCGCTTGAACCCAGGAGGTAGAGGTTGCAGTGAGCCAAGATCGCGCCCCTGCACTCCAGCCTGGGCAACAGAGTGAGACTCTGTCTCAAAAAAATAATATATATATGTGTATACACACACACACACACACACACATATGTGTTGTTAATGGGATATTTTGCCTCCTTTTTCATACTAAGTCTTTGAAACCCAGTATGTGTATTTTCCATTCACAGCACATGTCAATATCACGGTGGCCAGGGACCACTAGAGTGGACAGTGCAGGTCTAGAGTCTTTCCTGACCGAGTTCGAGGCAAGGCTCTTCAGCTTCCCAGCCGTGTGACCTTGAAGACATCACCTGAGCCTTCTGTGTGATCATTCCCCTCCCGCCCGCCTCCCGGGTTGCGTGGGATAAATGAGACTGTATCTCGAGCACCTGGGACGGGGCCAGGTTCCTAGGAGGGCTTCACGAGTGCCAGCTGCCTTCTCCTTCATGCCTCTGCTCAAGCTGGGCCCCTGGCCACGATGCCCTTCCTGTTTGATTTTTTGTTGTTGTTCTGTTTTTTTTGTTCTGTTTCTGACAGTCCTTTTCAGGACACCTTTGCGAACCCCTCCCTTCTCCACAGGGCTGGTTTCCGTCCTGGGAACTCTAGTAGCTTCTGCCTCTGCGCAAGCATTCCCAGCGCCACCCGGTGAATCTGCTAATTACGGCCTCTCCTCCTCCCCATGAGAACTCCCTGAGGGTAGCAGGCCTCAGCGGGTGAGAAGGGCCAGGCTCCTGTGCTTGCTCTTCTTACTGAGCGTTGCTTCAATTGGATGAAATCGAGGTAGCCCAGAAACCTCTTCTAATTCCTTCCTTGCACCTCCTTGTGCAGATGGGAACACAGCCGTCCAGAGAACAAAGACACTTAGCCAAGGTCACACGCGGGGTGGAGCCGGGCCATACCAGCCAGTGCAGCATCCTCTCCAGCCCCAGGAGCCCCGGGTGGAGGTAGGGGCATGACCCTTGCTTGTGGCCCGGGAACGCAGAGGCTCTGCTGGCTCAGGCAAGAGCCCTTTGGGTAGATGAATTTCAGTTTAATTGAGCCAAGGCAGTTTGAGCTACCCTAGGTCACATGGCTGCTGCTCCCATGGTCCCTACCAGCCTAGCAGCAACCCACTCTGCATTCTCAGCCCTCTCCTCACTGCCAGGTCAGGAGAAGGAAGTAGTCCCTCAGATGGGGGTCTCACGCCCCCTCTAACCAGCTCTGCTTCCTGGTGCCAGAGCCACCTCTGCCGCCCAGGCTGCCGTTCTTTCATCTGTGAAATGGAAGCAGAGCCGAGGGTGTAGGTGGCAGCATTTTGTTCCTAGAACCAGGCCCCGCAAGAGGGAGCTGGCCCCGGCCTTGTTTACGGTTGGTGAATGACTATTTGGGAACTGAGATCCTTCCCCAACTTCTGTGGGGTACCTGTTCTCTTCTCAAGACCTATTTTCTTTCCCTTTGATCCAGCCGGGGGCAGCCTGGGCACCTGGAGTTGGGTGGAGTGGGGGCTGTTGAGGAAAGGCAGAGCCTTGCCCTGGGGGAGTCCTTTTCTGCCAAAGAAGCTGAGACTGGTATCCATGGCAACTGCTCACTAACACAAACCCAGAAGGAGCGATGAGCATAGGGACCCAGCTGGGAACGCAAGCTGAGAGGGACTTGGGGGCTTTCCTGGAGCAGCTGAGCTGGGTGCAGGAGGAGGGGGCACCAGGCTGGGGCTCACTCTCCTATTGGCCTTCCCTTTTGGTCTGTCCTGTTAAGTCTATCCAGAATTGAAAGATGGGGAAACTGAGGCCCAGGGTCTTTTACAGGGTCACCTGGTGGGTAGCGTCTAAGCTAGGCCCTATCTTGTGGCTCTGTGGCTGTCTCTTTAGATAAGGATGGCTGCCTTAAGGATAAACGGTGCCCCTGCCTTGCCCTCTTAGGTGGCCCTGTCCTGGCCACTGCCACGTCTGCCCTGTGGGGAAACCCCAGCTAAGGTCTGAGGGGCAGGGCACCCGGAGTGTCTGACTGGCAGGCTCAGCACCCAGGTGAAGGGCCAGGTGGCCTAGAATACCAGCGCCCTTGTGACTCACTGCCTGCTGCCCACTTCCTTGCTCCTGCTTCCTCTTCAACGCACCTTCCAGCAGGCTCTGCCAGCCCCTCTGCTGTGTTGTTGATCGTCAGAGGAAGTGCCTTAAAACATAGTACCTTCATCTGGGGCCCTGGACCAGTGATGGCCCCGGCCTGTGCCTCTGTTTCTCATGGGGTGGACGAGGCAGGAAGGCTGCAGGTCTGCAGGTGACAGCCTGTTCTGCGAGGGAGGCTGCCCTGTTCAGAGCTGCCCAGAGGAGGAGCTCCTTGGTCCTTCCCGGGATCCTTCTGCAATAGGAAGTGGCTTTTGTTTCTGCCTGTAGGAGCCTGAAATCTTGAAGGTAGAAGGGGGATGAGAGGGAGGGAGGCCAGTAGGACACTGGCCTGACCCTTAGGCTTCTGAGGCTGGGCTCCCTGGTGGGTTCCAAATGTCTTCTGGGCTAAGCTTCCTGTTCCTGGCTCTGCCAGCCTTTGCCAGCTTTACTGTGTGACTGGAGGCAAATTCTGACTCTCTCTGATCCCTGAATCCATGAGAGATGATTTTTGTCCCTCTCTTGCTGTTGTCGGTGTCTTGCTCCCAAGGATGGTGTGGGGCACTTGGTCTCAGGAACTCTAGCCTGCTGGTCGCTGGCTCTGCCTGCGCCTTCCTTCTCCAGGACAACCAGATCTGCTTCCCAGGAGCTGCAGTAGCCAATCAAGCTTGCCCCTGGTGGGTCTCAGCAGTGTCCTCTTTCCAGGATGCCCTCTCCCGTGCTCTGGGCTGAACCGAGTGCCTAACTCCTGGTTTTGAACTGTAGTCTGCTCCGTCTCCATCATAGCACCTATCCCCATGGAGGCTCACCATCCCCCTCTAGCCATGAGGGGCAGAGCTGGGTCGCACCCGGGACCCCTGCATGCATAGGAGACTGCCCCAGGCTGGAACCCTGTTGACTGAGTCACAGACTCAGTTGACTGAGACTTGGGTTGACTCACACCTGCCTGACCCAAAGCACGTCCTTCTGGGCTGAAAGGGCACTGGTAGGTTTGGACAGATCAGGTGAGGGACCAGGCCCCTGTACTGACATCAGGGTTTCTCCGACAGTGGCTGGTGCTGTCTCTTTGTTCTGACCAGGGCTCACAATGAGCCTCAGGGCTTGAGTCTCCAGGAAGGAAATGGGAGGATGTAGTCAGCTGTAGTCCCTGTCTACCCAGTCCTCAGCCCTGACAATGAGGCCGCCCAACCCCCAAGCTGGGCAGAGCAGCTTTTCTACATTCAGGAGGGCACAGTGGCAGCTTTGCCCTGTCTCTTCTGCAGATAGGGCTGCCCCGGGTCACACAGTGAGGCCGTGTGAGGAAGGGCACCGGTCCGTTCTGGGCCTGGTCTTCGCCTGGTGGCTGGGAGGTTGGTGAGTAGGGCCATAAGGGAGGGAGATGAGGGTAGAGCATCGGCACTGGGGCAGGAAACAAACCTGGAAGGAGGCACTAGCCAGAGCTTGGAGGCTGGGGACAGGGTCCTGTCCTCCTGCCTCCGGCTTTCCTCTGCCTTCTTGGAGCACTTGCTAGGGTGTCCCCACTCCCACTCCTAGAGCCATGAGGTCTTCATGATTCCTTCACTGTCAGGCATGGGGTTCCTGAATGTGCTTCCGGGAGGCGAAGAGCAGGATGAGGCTTTGTAAACTGAAAAGGGCTGTGCCTGGGGAGGGGTGGGGCTACTTGGTCACACAGCTGTCTCTAGCACCCGTGTGAGGACAGCTGGTGTGGATGTTGAGGGGTGACTACTTGCAGCCTTTTTTTGGGGGGAGTTGTTGGGGTGCAGGTGGGGAACATAGGCCAGATGTGGGAGCCTGGGGCCCAGCTCGGCCTGGCTTCGGCAGCCTCTGTCCCATTCACCTTCTGCATCTCAGCTTCCATGTAAGGTGGGGAGCAGGAGTCCCTGGCCGCCTCGGCTACTGAAGCAGCACGTGGGGAGAAGGCTGAGGGTTTGTGGGCTTGAGGAGAACCATTCTGAGGTCTCTTATCTCTTCCCCACCCTCTTCCCCAGGCCCCTGCCTTATCCTGTGTCTGGCTGGCATATCGTGACCCACTGGCCACACCCCCTGTGGGTCATGATAAGGCTGTGGCCACCTTGTCCCTGGCCCCTGGTGGTCTTGGGAGCCCCTGGGCCAGGACAGGGCTGGGGAGGCTGAGTTGAGGAAGGAGTAGCTGTACAAAGCCCCCAAATTGCTAAGGCAGGGAGCCTGGTTCCAGTAAAGCTGGCCCCAAATGATAGACTAGAACCACAGGCCAGAGGCCCGGCAGCCCGGCCCCGCCCACTCTTGGCGTAGAGACACAGCAGGGAGGAGGGGCACGCTCTGGGCTCCGGGGTGGTGTCTCTCTAGGGCTAGCAGGGTCTGCTGGCAGAGGTCTTGAGTGGGGAGGGGTGTTTCTCTAAGGGGCCAAGGCTCTGGGCTGGGGGCCTCATCCTGCAGAGACGATCACTAAGCTGCTCTGCCATTAATGACCCAGATTTGCAGGGTGGCATGGGGGTAGGGGACCGGCACATGTAGAACAAACCCAGTTGAGATTCAGAAACGAACCCAGCAGGGATGTCTTGGGATTCTGGGCCACTTCTGCAATGGGCAGCCTGAGGCTCAGAGTAGGGGCGGGCTGCTCCTAAAGGTCACATAGCCTATCCCGGGCAGACAGGGCAGGATCTTGCCCTGTGGGATAAGTAGGATAAGTGATAAGTAGGAGTGAGTGTGCCTGAGTCCAGGGCACTGGCTCAGGGACTGCCTTGGCCCAGTCCCTCGGCTGGTGGGGTGCCGGCGGGGCTGGGCTGTGGGTTGCCAGCCTTAGCCATCCAGCGCCAGGCCAGCAGAGCCAGGTTCTCAGGGCCCTGTAATTACCGGGGTGGGAGCTTCAGCGGAGCCAGGGCAGGGGTAAGACTCCCAGCATAAGCCAGCCCTGAGGCCTCACATGGGGACCTGGATCCCTCTGAGAGGGACTGGTCAAGGGCATCAGGGCCCATCCTTTCAGATCCCTAGACCTTGTCTTTCCAGGCATCTGCCCCCATTTTGGATAAAAGAAAACCAAGGTGGGAATGCCCCATTGTTCTCAAGTCATAGCTGGGGCTGTGTCCTGTCCTACTAGTTAATGACCAATGATAACATTTATGACATTTGTTGAGTACCTACTATGTGCCAGGCACTGTTCTAAACACTGTATGTGGATTAACCTACTTAAACCTCACAACAACCATATGAAATGAAGCAGGTCTTCAAATTAAGCCGTATTACAGAGGAGGAAATTGGCACAGAGAGGTTATGCCATTTCCCCAAGGTCACACAGCAGAGAAAGTGGGAAAACCAGGATTTAAACCCAGATGCTCCAGTTCTGGAGCTCATGCTCTTGAGAATTTAAGCCGCCTGCTGCTCTGAGAGAGGCTCAGGCGAGGTGAACGTGGGCTGATACTGACTGTACTCGGGGAAAGCAGGGGGTATGTGGGGACAAGCTGGAGGTGCCCTGTCTGGGCTGCCTAGGAAGGAGGAGACCTCAGGACCACGCTGTTGGCATGTTGTATTTGAGGCTGGCCTGAGCTGAGGGCTCTCGAGGTCAGTGTGGGTTCTTCTTACACCTTGGCCTTTCGAGGATTCTGTGATGTCAGCAGATTGGGCCTGGCTGGAGGAAGGAGGAGGAGGCCAAGAGTCCTGGAATCGGGGCTTGAGTCCTCTGGGGTCTACTGAAGGACCAGCAGTGATGGGGAATCACTGTGAGTGTCTGGGACAAGCTGTTGAGTAAGTCAGGGCCAGAGTCCATCCAGTTCTGGGGGTGTCCTTGAGGTTATAGGCACCGCTCACCAAAAGCCTCAGAGGAGAGAGGCAGGCGTCCTGGTAGACGCGACCTTGGACCTGGGTCCTAGAGGTGAGGCCGGTCTTAATGGCTAGAAAGCGAGAGCCCAGGAAGAAGCACAGCGGTAACCAGGGCTGGGAGGCCTGCGGCCTGTGATGTGCGATTCCAGGGAGCTCGGAGCAGCCCGGCCAGTGGTTTCCAATCACCTGGGCACTGCGTTGATAGATTCTTGGGCCCCACATCTAGAAACGGTGACTCTGCAGGTTTGGGGAGGGCTCCAGGGAGCTGTATTTTAATAAGCACACCCTCCTTAAAGGTCATTGGGATTCTCAGGCGGGTTTGGGGACCGCTGATCTTCCCAGGAAGAAATCGGGGTCCAGGGAGGTGAAAAGTCAGGGCTGGCAGCATTCGCCTTTGCCTGGAGTCAGGGGCTGAATGTGTGTGTGGTGGGCACTGTGGTTGGGAGAAGAGCTGCCTTAGGGCCAGGTCATGGAGGCCTCAAATGCTAGAATTCTGGGCGGCAAAGGTGCCGCTAAGTGTGAGTGGGCAGCTGTACCCACCGGGCCGACACTCGTAGAACAGCGCCTGGCACAAAGTAGTTGGCCGATACATGTCAATAGGGGCACTGTCATTGTTGTTACTGGCACCATTACTGAGCCAGGGGTCTGGGCCAGTGGATCTTGAAGGACTGACGGACGATTCTCAGGCCAGAGGTAACCAGTGGGTCACAGCATTAGCTCCTTGAGTCCAGGAACTGTCTTGTGGTCTCTAGAGGCCCAGGCCAGGATCTAGAACTCAGTAGAAGATTCGTAAGAGCTTGTGAGATCAGGTAGCAGGAGGGATGCCAGCCGGCTGGCAGGGGCTGGAGGCAGGGAGCCCAGGGAGGAGGCTGGGCGATGAAGCAGATGGAGAATCACCGGGGCCCATTCATGAGGCAGAGGGAGCCGAAGGGGCATCCTGGCTGACTTCCAGGGTCCTGCAGTGTCCTGCAGGGTCCGCTCAGGGAATGGGGACCCAGTGGTGAGCTGAGGAATTGGAGTCAGGCGGCTGGAAAACAGGGATGAGAGTGTCTGGGAGTTGAGCCTCCAGCAGGTGGTTGGTTTCAGAGGAGGAAAGGAGGTGAGAATAGCGACTTGGGAAGGAAAAGAATTCTCAAGAACTTCTTAGCTGAGTGTGGTGGTACACGCCTGTGGTCCCAGCTGCTCAGGAGGCTGAGGCAGGAGGATGGCTGGAGCCCAAAAAGCTGAGGCTGCGGTGAGCTGTGCTTGTGGCACTGCACTTTAGCCTGGGTCAGAGAGCAAGACCCTGTCTCAAAACAACAAATGCTGTCACCTGTGAAAGGAGAGGAAAGAAGCAGCTGGTAGAGGGGACAAGTCAGAGCTGTCCTCACCACCAGGGTGAGTGAGGTGTGGGCGTGTTTGTGGGCTGCTGTCTGGGAGCTAGAAGCCAGGGAGAGGCTGAATGCACAGGCCCAAGCCAAGGACTGACCCAGCGCAGCCTCCCTGCCAGGCGAGAGACAGTTCGCCCAGAGGAGGGGATGGTGGCCTCAGACAAGAGGTGAGACCTCCCGGGTCTTGGAAGCTATGTAACTGTGTCAATGGATGTTGTTCCAGAATATTTTCTTGGGTGATGAGGACCCTGTGGCCAGGAGATGATTCTGGCTGTGGATTTGGGGCGCTGCCTGGAGAGGCCTGCATTGTGGCTGTGTTGGCTGGGGTCTGCATCTGGGGTAGGAACCCCACTTCGCATGTTCCAGGGCTGGTGGGGTGGGCTTGGCCCGAGCTGTGGGAGGCTGCTCCTGGGCGTGAGTCCCGTCCTGTGACCCACCAAACCTCAGCCTCCAGGAAAGAGGCTAAAAATAAGGCTGTGGTTAAGAAGGGAGGGCTGTGTGGGCCCGAGCCATGCTGGAGCCCAAAGGAAAATCTGAGGCGACCTGCCGAGCTGCTGTGACACACGCTTCCCGTGCCAGCGGCCAGTGGGATCTCGCCCTCCTGTGGCTGTGGCCGCTTCCAGGCCCGGAAGAGGGAAAGCAAGCCAGAAAGGCTCAGACAGGGTCCGACCTTGGGCCTCGCAGCCTGCAGGAAGCCCTGCTCCTTGGGAAGGTTCTCTCTGGTCTTATTCCTGGAGCTTGGCCTTGGACCCAAGGCTGAGCGCCGGGGGGTGGTGGGATGGGGGCAGGCCGTGTTATCCAAAGCTTCCTGTGTCCTGGGAACTGCCCAGGACTTCCCAGAGACCTTAGATGCCCAACTGGATGTGGAGGAGTGTTCTCCCTCTACCAGGAGCTCTATGTGGTAGGAAGTCAGGGAAGGCTTCCTGGAGGCAGAGGCAAATCCTGGACCTTGAAGTCATCGGAGGGGAAGTGTGCAGCTGGATGACTGGGATGTGCTGCCGGGAGGAAGCGAGAGTGCTTTGATTTGCCGTGAACACAGGATGTCATCATGATGGCTATTTTGATATGGTCTCCCTCCCAGAAACAGAACCTGCAGTTACTGCAGACCCATGTCCCTCCTCTGGACTATGGATGGGAACCTCCTGCCTCCTCCTGCCTCTGCCCATCCTCTTGTCCACCCAACACCAAAATCGCAACAGTCCCTGCTCTGGGTCCTGGAGATGACCCACCATGGCTCCTGCTTTGCTTGTGGTCTAGTGGAGGATGAAGCCACATTCGCCCACATATGAAGTCCCTGTGGGCCATGTGTGTGCTGCCCTGGAGGATACCAGCAAACCATGCAGAAGGCAGCGTGGCAGGAGAACAAGCTTTGGTTTTTGGCAATAGACCTGGTTTCAGATCTCACCTCCAAAACAGAATGTACTGTGTGACAAATTACTTCATGTCTCAGAGCCTGGGTTTCTTCCTATATAAAGTGGGATGAGAATCATAAATACCAGCACAGATAGTGAGGACAGCATCTGTACCATCTTCAAAGCATTCCTTGGAACTTAGCAGGAAGCAGTAACTAGTGACTCAGCTCAGGAGCTGCTCCCAGCTGGGCTTCTGTGTGCATTCCCTGTGCATTCCCACTCATCCTGGTGGGCCCAGCGTGAAACGAGTTTGGACGGGGGAGAGTGGGGACAACTAACTTACTGAGGGTGGTGGGAGGGGAGCAAGCGGGGGAGATATTCCAGAACAGGAGGCATCTGAACTGGCCTTGAAGAAGTGGCAGGAGTGAGCCTAGTTGACGAAGTCGTACCAGGATAGAAGAGGAAGTGTGAGGAGTCAGGGGGTCATGAGTAGCTTGGGGTGGCTAGTGGAGGGGTGGTGTCCTGAGAAGAGAGGCTGGAGGGCAGGGCTGGCAGGGCCAAACCTGCACCCTGTGGTCTCATGAAGGGCCTTGGATGTAGGGGAACCCCAGATGACTGACTATGCCACAGAGGGATAGGATCAAACCAACATGTCAGGAGGGGGAGCAGAGTCCTGACCCAGAAAGGAATGGGTTGTGGGGCTATGAGCCTCTGGGGCTGGGTCGGGGCACCTCAGAGGTCCCTCTTGCTGGCCCTGCCATTCACAGGCCTAGGACTGGCCCCGGCTTCTACCTCCAAGGCAAAGCCACAGCCTGCCTTGGTTATTAAGTCATTAACTGGGCCTCACACAGCCTCTTCATTACGGGTAATTATGGTCAGTCCACTCAGGACATTAACAAGGAGGAAGACAGCTTCTCTGGCTGTCAGGCTGCTAGGACATCCACCCGTCTGCTCCTGTATTCCGGGAAATTGCTCAGCATCCCAACCTGGGTCTCGGAAGGGATAGTGACATTCCAGACTCCCCACTCCTTCTGCACCCCCAGTCCCAGCTGCCAACGGGATCCTCATACAGGGCCTGGCGATTCCACTTTTTGCTACTTCCCCGTGGTGTGACTTGGAGCCCATGGCCTAACTTCCTATGCTCCAGTTTCCTCATCTGTCAACTTGGATCCTGGTACCAGCCTCCTAGGGCTGTGTGAGGATTAAACAGGCATTTAATGCTCAATTAGGCAAACCATCATCTGTTCAATGCTGCCATCATCATCGTCATCATGAAGAGCTCTGGAGTGCCCCAAAGGCCTCTGTCCTTGCCTATGGGGCCCCCAAAGGCAGGGTCATCTCCTCCTCCTCCTCCTCCCCCCCCAGTCCCTTCTCACTGCAGATGTGCTACGGTTGGGGGGCTCTGGCCTGTGGCCTGGGTCCTTCTGTCCTCAGAGATAATGCAGGCGGAGGCCCTGAGGCCTGAGGGGATGGGGGCTGTCTTTAATCAGGAACCCTGGCTGAGTGCTGCGAGGGGTAGAGGGTCCAAGATCCCGCCTGTCCCCCAGAAGCCATGGCTCTGCCAGTCTGCTGGAGCTGTGGGTGGTTTCTAGGTGGTCCGGCTGCTGCCCGCACCCCGCGACATGCAAAGCCCTAAAGTAGTTGGGCTTGGGAGCAGGTGCGGCCTCAAGAAATTCACTTCTCCCAAGAAAGCGGGCGGGCCTGGAGCCCTGCTTGCTTCCCTCTGTACCCCAGGCCTGAATCTGAAAATGGGGGGCCCAGTTATAATCCTGAGGGCAGCTGGGGTGAGCGCATGTGTGTGTGCGTGTGTGTGCGCACGTGTGTGGGTGTGCACGCGTGTGGGTATGTGTGTGCGCGTGTGTGTGCACGTGTGGGGGTGTGTGCGGATGTGTGTGCAGATTGTGTGTGTGCGAACGTGGTTGTGCACATGTGCAGGTGAACCAGAGTGAGTGTGGCTGCCCCTCCCAGGCCAGAGGGCTCCCTGCAGCTTTCAGGGCCCCCCACTGCTCTCTGGGACATGGGCTTTTGGTCCCCCTGAGGGAAAGGCCCATGTCTATTGCATTGCTCCATGGCCTGGGCCACAGGTAGGGAAGAGGCCCGAGCTGGCAGATAGGAGGGTGGTTGCCCATGGGGCAGAATGACCACAGAGGAGCCCTGCCTCTCCCTGCCCCTCAGGCCCTTGTGAGTGATGGGAACAGGCTGAGGACAGGAGGTCCCCGTGGAGGCAGGAGGGAAGCCTGGGAAACCTGGGCGGGGTAGAGGTCGCAGCAGAGCAGGAGTTCTGCAGATGCGGCCAGGCTGGGCCCTGCAAGGCGGGAAAGAGGCTGGTCTGGTCTGTGGGGACACCAGCATCGGACTGGGCCAGTGAGCACCCTCTGTCTTCCCTCCAGGCGTCCTCCTGGACATCCAGCAGCACTTTGGGGTCAAGGACCGAGGCGCCGGCCTGCTGCAGTCAGGTGAGGCCCACCTCCCACCTTCCCCCGCACCCAGGTGTTGGTGTCACGGGTCCTGTCCTGCTGCCCATCATCTGCCACCCGGTCTGTCTTCCCCTGTCCTGACTCCTGGAAAGAGAGTGGGCTTTGCATCCCTGTCCCACTACTGCAGCCCGCCGATGGCACTGCTTTTCTGAGCCTCTGCTGCTTTTCTTGTGTAACAAAATGAATAATACCTGCCCCGAGAGGCTATGGCAGGTAAAGGAGAGTGCAGGCAAAGGTTGCAGAGGTGACCTTTCTCTGGGTCCTGGGGCCTCGTCGGAACCCAGTGATGGATCCAGGTTTCTTCCTGAGGCTGGTGCAGGGAGCTTCTTAATTCAGTAAGTTGGGCAATGCCAACAGAGCCGTGGTGACCCTGTTTTTATCTCCTACCCTCCCCCACATTCCTTCTAATACCATCAACCCTGGGAATCACCTCTTAGGTGACAAGGCAGAAAACTCCACCTAGTCAGCCCCAGAGCGGTTCCCAAGCCTGGGGCAGGCGCCTGAGAATCTGGGCCCTGGACTGGATGTGGGCCTGAGGTTCCCTGGGGCCCAGGCTTCTGATGGGCTGCCAGAGCAGGGCCTGAGCCCCCAGGCTGCTGGAAGCTAGACTGGGCCAGTGTGGCAGGCTATTCACCACTTATGGCAGCCCACCAGCCCCTCCCTCAGGGGAACATGCCTCCCTTCTGCCTGCCCTCCCTGTGACATGGCCTTGTGGGAGCTGGGCCCTTGGCTCCCTGGCCTTCCCACTGGCTGAGGCCATATTGGCAATGCCCTTAGCAGCACCCCTCAGGCCCGGGCAGAGACTAAGGCCAGTGCTGCCACCCAGGGCTGGAGGCAGGAGTCCTGGTCCTGACTCTGCTCTAGTCGTGCTGTGTGGCCCCAGCCTGGGTTCTGCCTTTTCTGGGCCCTTAGCCCTGGAGTCCCTCTGGCTGTGAGCCCCAGTCAGATGCAGGATGAGGTCCCCATGGTCTGCATTCCATTCGGTGAACCCCTTCCCCTGCCTGGGCCCTCCTGGGAGGGAGGGGGTGGAGTGAGCTGGTTCTATCCAGGAACCTGCCTGACCTGTCTAAGTGGCATTCCAGTATGCACAATGCCTCCCAAGCTCGCAGAATGCCACAGCCCCTCCCCTCGCCCCCCTTCCTAGCTGTCTTTAGAGCCCAGACGGGGACTTTGGGGCTCAGAGAGAGGGGTTGCGATGGTTCTCGGGCTCAGGTGAGACTTGACTGTGCTAGGATGGGGCAAGGCTGTGTGGTCCAGTATCCCCTGTAGGTGGGCAGGTGCCTGCCCTGGCAGACATCATGCTTTCCCAGGCCATGAGTCCAACCCCTCCCCTACCCCTTCCTGGGTCTCCCTGGCTGGGCCAGAATAAGTCTGCCTGCCCTGCCACCTGAGACAGGTTCCTCTAGCCCCCTGGGCTGTGCGCACGCAGTGACCAAGCACTTCAGCCGGGAAATGGAGTTCCAGCCACATGGGCGCATGGGAAGGAGTGGGCTGCCAGGCTGGCAAGGAAAGGGTGGGAGAAGGCCTAGCTTCCCATCCCCCGCCCTGTGTGGCCCCTGACGCACTGGGGACCTGGCCTCAGCCTCATCCCCCTCCTGGTCCCGGCCTCACTGCCTCATCTGGAGCAAGGCTCTACCCCACACGTCCTCCATTTAGGGCCCACTGAGCATGGTCGGGGCCAGCACAGCCCAGGAAGAGGGGCAGGAGGTGCAGGGAATGGTGGGAGGGTCACGGGCCAGGCGGGGGGTTGGGGGTGGGGGGCTTGGCTCAAGGCAGGTGTGAAGGTTCCCTGGTTCTTTCCGCGGTTCTGTCCCAGGCTGGCTTCTGGAGCTCATGAAAGAGAAGTCACTCCATCCCTCCTCACCCTGGTGGCCTGGCTGGAGGCGGACAAAGCACAACAGGCACCATCTTGTTTGATTCTTCCAGCAACCCTACGGGCTCCGTTTGTCAGCTTCACTTACCAGATAGAGGGACGAAGGCCCAAGAGAGGGAAATGGCTTGCTGGAGGGCTGGCAGTGGAGAGTAGCTGGCCTGGAATAGGGACCTGGGCCTGGGTCTCTGCCTCTGCGGCCCATGGGCCTGGGAGGACCTAGATGCCTGGCATCTCAGTGTCCCCAGGGTGGGTGCCTCTGGGCCATGGTGAGAATTCCCAGCATTCTCAGGGACCCTCTAGTCTGTACACCATGGCCCTCACCTGTCACGTACCCCTGGCACAGCTGGGATGGCCCCCCTAGGGTGCCCTCACCCCCTTCGGCCACCTAAGCCAAGAAGCCAGGCGAGTAGACCAGGATGTGACTCAGTGGACAACTAGGAAAGTCACCTAATTGGCCTGTGTCCCAGGCACCTGTGCCTCCCCCAGGCCCGATAAGGTCGGAGCCAGGTGGAGGGCGCCAGCCAGGTGTTGGTGCCTGCCCAGATCAAAGGGCCGGGGCTGAGAGCTGGGCTGCCTGCTTATTTGTGGGCACCAGGGGCTGCTGGGCCGGGAGACAGGGAGTGGGGGGTGGCTGAGGGTTAGGCCTGGGCTTGCCCCTGCTGTTTCCCTCTTGGGACTGGCACAAAAACTGCTGAGGACGAGCCCACTTTCAGCAGCCCCTTTGCAGATTAGATGGCTGCTGGTTTGGACCTGGCCCCTGGCCCCCCGCAGGAGCCATCGCTCAGTCTCTGTGAAAGCCTACAGCAGAACTACAGCTCACAGGCCAGGCTCATGCCTGTAATCCCAGCACTTTGGGAGGCCGAGGTGGGTGGATCATCTGAGGTCAGGAGTTCGAGACCAGCCTGGTCAACATGGTGAAACCCCGTCTCTACTGAAAATACAAAAACTAGCCAGGTGTGGTGGCGGGCGCTTGTAATCCCTGCTACCCGGGAGGCTGAGGCAGGAGAATTGCTTGAAGCCAGGAGGTAGAGAGCAAGACTCTATCACACACACACACACACACACACACACACACACACAATTACAGCTCATAGGTTTTGCTGTTTTGGGAAATCAGGAACCCCCATGGCCTATACCTAAAGAAGCAGCTGCCACTGAACCTACTGCTTGGCAGGTTGTGTGCTGGGCTCTGCCCAGACTCAGTTCCTGTCCTCAGGTAGATTTGCTCTATCTATGGGGGCAGAAAATGTATCATCAAGTCATCACCCGGGTACACGGGGACTGTGGGAGCCTGGGTGGATGGCAGAGAGTGTGTACCTAGCTCTGGCTGGTGGCAGGTGGAGAGCACTTCCCTGAGGAGGAGGCGTTTGAATGGGGCTTTGAAGGATGAGTCAGAGTTTGTAGTCAGTGCATGAGATCGAGTAGATGTGTGAAGCCCTCCTCTCCCCTCCAAGCTAGATAAAATATGCCAAGAAAACATATTTAAATTACAAAGCTGAGCTTGACAGCTAAAGCTAGCAGGGAAATTCCCAGATGCCAGAAGTAGAGAGCTGAACTCAGAAACCGGAGTGGGAGCTAGAATTGAAGCCAAGTGATGCAGAGTGTTTAGGGACCAGATAAATGTCTTCGAAGCTTGTTACAGTATTTTTAATATAAACATTTTTATCATGAAAAATTTTAAACAGATATAAAAAGTAGTGAGAATAGCGCAGCAAACTTCCATGTAACACATCACCCAGATTCTTCAAAGGAACGCCCGCCTGGCTCAGTTTCCAGGCCTGGGGTTTCTTCATTCTAATCATGGGTGATTTTGTTTCCATTCAAGCTTCCTGATTCCAAGCTGTGTCCCCAGGCTGGTGGGTAGTTTTTCTGGTACAGTTCCATTTCAAGCATGGGCATTTCCCACGTGGCTCTGGCTTTATGCAGAAAGCCTAGTTCCAGCCCCTGCTCCGTACAGGCCTGGGGCTTCCACTGCCTTTCCCATAGAGGCCCCCTGTGTTTCCAGGGACCCCCAGCAGAAGCAAATCCCAAACCATTCCTTAGGGAATTCTTTTTTTTTTTTTTTTTTTTTTTTTGAAACAGAGTCTCGCTCAGTCACCCAGGCTGGAGTGCAGTGGCGCAATCTCGGCTCACCGCAAGCTCTGCCTCCCGGGTTCATGCCATTCTCCTGCCTCAGCCTCCCGAGTAGCTGGGACTACAGGCACCCACCACCACGCCCGGCTAATTTTTTGTAATTTTAGTAGAGACGGGGTTTCACCGTGTTAGCCAAGATGGTCTCGATCTCCTGACCTTGTGATCTGCCCTCCTCGGCCTCCCAAAGTGCTGGGATGACAGGCCTGAGCCACCGGGCCTGGCCAGTGAATTCTTCATGACCCAGAGCCTGCATGGGACACAGGGGACAATTTCCATTGAAGACAAACTCAAATTCAAAATTAATAGAGCAGGCCAGGCGCGGTGGCTCACACCTGTAATCCCAGCACTTTAGGAGGCCAAGGTGGGTGGATCACCTGAGGTCAGCAATTTGAGACCAGCCTGAACCAACATGGTGAACCCCGTCTCTACTAAAATACATAAGTTTTTTATGGCGTGGTGTGGGCACCTGTAATCTCAGCTACTCGGGAGGCTGAGGCAGGAGAATTGCTTGAACCCAAGAGGTGGAGGTTGCAGTGAACCAAGATCGCACCACTGCACTCCAGCCTGGGCGACAGAGCGAGACTCTGTCTCAAACCAAAACAAAACAAAAAGATGTGTGTCTCAGGATATTGATTCTGGGACCAAGTGTGGGAGGGGGCAGCAGAGGAAGCTGAAGGCTACTCCGGGCTGGGGTTTGTGGGCTCACGAGGAAGTGCCAGGATGGGGATGGGGGAACAGAGGGAGAGTGGGGACAGAGGAAGAGCCAGCTCAGACTGAAACCAGACAGTGCCTCTGCTTTGCGGGGTGAGTCTCCTTCTGGCCTTTCTCCCCTCCCCTCTTGAACCAGCCCAGTGGCTCCTGCTTCAGCAGACTTGGGTTCTGAAGGCACAGCTGGGCAGCCCCTGTGGCTGTTCCCCAAGGCCCTTCTATTTAAAGGGTAGCCCCAAAACCTCATTCACCCTGAGACCTGAGAGGCCAACACAGGGTTTACATCCTGAGCAGGGGATCGCGGAGCAGGTGGTTCCCGTCCTTCCACCGGGAAGTCTGAGTGTGGTGAGCTTTCAGGCGCTGACAGGGCCATCTGTCCTGAGCATTCTCCGTCAGCTTGGCCAGCCTAGGCCGTCCCTTGGATGGCAGAGCCTGGCCCCCGCCCCACCCATGCCTGCCTGAGCACCCTCCCTGCCCACAGGATGTGGAGGATGGCGAGTCTTCTCCAAATAACAGATCAGCCATGTAAAAATAGCCGTGGTTCAGCCCAGGCTGAGGCAAGGGCCGAATGCAGGCTCCAAGGCCGCAGAGTGGGGGCTCAGGGCTCCCCCAAGCCCAGACTTGCCCTCTCCTGCTCCAAAGCTGCCTTCTGGGGTCATACAGGCCATGTGTGCCATGGGGATGGCTCCCCTGACCATGGATAGGGGTCCTGGGGCTGCCCACCAGGACACCGAGTCCCCGTGGGGATTCTGAGCTCTGGGCTGCCATGAGAGGTGGACAGCACGCAGTCCACCCCTTCTGGCTTTCTGACGGCCTCCTGCCAGCCCGGCGAGGAGGAGGGAGTGAGGCCCTGGCCCAAGACCCCGAGGCAGGCGGGTTGCTCTAACTCCTCCCTCCCTGCTGTCATGGCCCTGCCCGCTCGGCCCTGGCTCCCTGCCCTGCCTCTCCATTGTCCCAGACCTGTGGGCTCAGCACACGTGAGCTGAGTGAGGGCTTCCCCACACCCTCCACAGGATGTCCCCGCGGGAGCTGCTGGGAAAGCCGCCCCTACCAAAACCAGGGGTGGGGCTGCCAGTCTGCCCAGAAAGCTCTCCTCAAACAAACAAAGACCACGGGATTGCGGGGTGGTGGGCAGGGGAAGCTTCTAGCTTGGAGGCCCAGCCCAGGCTGGTCTTTATTCTCAGCAGAGTTGCCTGCTGGCCTCTGTGTCCCCATCGGACACGGTTCACATGTGCAAGGCTTCGCCTATCCCGTCCCTTCTGCCAGGAACATTCTCTCAGCCCCCTCCCCGTCCCTACCCTGATCGCGTTCAGGCCCCTCCATAGCCTGTGACCTCCAGAGGGTCAGGAGGGGTCCTCCCTCCTGTCTGTCCTGAGCAGAGGGAGGGCGGCAGTGACGGATCTCACGTCCCTCCTGGCCCTGGACTGCCGTGTCCCAAGGGAAGGCACTGAGGGGCAGGCAGGTCCAGACCGTGCCTTCCTAATTTGGTCTGTCATCTCGGGCAACTTCCTCCACCTCTTGGGGCCTCAGTGACCCCAGCTGTAAGATGGGGGTGGACGTGGGGAGGATCAGGTGAGCTAAGGGCACGTAGGTGCTTGGGCAAGTTTATCAGACTGGGGCCGCTGGGTGGGGATGGGGCGTGCCAGCTTCTGCCAGGAGTCCACCCGCAGTCCTGGGGGCTTCTGCCCGTCTGAGTGAGCAGCCGGAAACCGAGGAGGGGTTGAAAGAGCTAGGAGGGGCCTGTGCTTCCTGCTCCACTGCGGGCAAGAGGGGAGAACGGAGCATGATGGCCGGGGTCTGGCGAAGGTCTGGGTCACGTCTCTCCAGCCCTTCTTCACCCCCCTGGGGAGGGGGTGTTTTCAAGGGTCCCGCCATAGTGTTGGGGGGCGGGGTGGAGAGAGCGCGCTGTGGTTCTCTTGTCACCTTCTAAACACCAAATCCTGTCCTGGTTTTGAGCCCAGTCTTCCCTCCACAGCCTGGTCTCTCGCTACTTCCTCTTCAGCATCCTCAGGCCATGGCCTGACCTGTCTCCTTGCTGTCCTCAACAGGCCCTGAACTTTCCCTGACCTTGGGAACATCAGCTGGGACCTTCCCCCTTCCCAGCATGGCAGTCTGTGGAGTGATTTAGAGCAAGGACTCTGGAGTCTGCCAAATTGGGGTTTAAATTCTGGCTCAGCCGCGCACTGGCTGTGTGACATCACTTCTTTTGGCCTCTATTGTCTCCTCTGTAAAATGAAGAGAACAGAATCCAATGAGATCATCTGTGCATATGTCAGGTTTGCATCCTGGGCCTTGCCTATAATAAGTGCTCCATGATACTAACTGCGGTTATTATGAACACTAAGCATCA
Source organism: Rhinopithecus roxellana (assembly GCF_007565055.1). Taxonomy (NCBI): domain Eukaryota; kingdom Metazoa; phylum Chordata; class Mammalia; order Primates; family Cercopithecidae; genus Rhinopithecus; species Rhinopithecus roxellana. The sequence goes on from NC_044567.1 coordinate 46,030,392, forward strand.
GATGCCTCATGAGCCATTATATAATATTGCTGGTAAGATCCGAAGTTTGTATTTCAGTGTGTATTATTGATGTTAAGTATTATTGTAACAGTAAACTTCTATGCACGTTTCAGTGCCCAGCTTTGACGCCACCACCTCGAGGAAGCCTGTCTTCATTATCCTGGCAGGATCTGGAGCTCCTTGTTGGTTCCCTAGCATAGGTTGTCCTTTAAACAGAGCGACCTGTGAACAGGATCTGCCACTGACCGGACAGGGGGCAACTTCTCTTCTGATTCTTTCTGTCCACTCCCCACCTAGCACAGACAAGCACAGAGAAGACAATTCCTCCTCCTCCTAACGTGTCAGTCCGGATGCAACTGGAAATCTCCCTCCTGCCACGTTCTGATCTGATCTCGGGCAGGTCCTTGGAGGCAGGCCCAGCAGGAAACATTCCTTTTCTAGATGTGAGGAAATCATTTCTGCCTTGACTAATTGAAACAAGGACCCAGTGTTGACCAAGGCCGGCCCGCTCTGGGCAGGGTGTGGCGTTAAGCACCTTGCACGTGCTATCCAGCACCCAGACCCACCCGCCCTGGAGGGCTGCTATTTTTATCTTCATTTTACAGACGAGGATGTTGGCATGTTGGCGCTGGCTTGGGCCGGCTCATGAGAGTCCATTGTTAACATTTCAGGAATGGTGTGTGAGCTGGTCGTAAAATACAACCATTGTTAAAAACTAAATGATATCAGCTTACAATTAATCAGAAACAAAGGTAATAACTACTCAAAAGTCCTCACTTCCTAATTATTTTGCTGTGTTTAGGTATTATCTGTGTTCCTATGGTGAGTGGCGTCTATTCTATTTGTGTGGTAGAAACACTGGACAATGGCATGTTTCTGCACATCCCTTTCCAACGCCCAGCAGGGACATGATGTGGGCAGCTTGAACTCAGCCAGGGCGGAGTGTTTACACCACAGAAATGAGCAAACACAGCCGGACGCAGTGGCTCACGCCTGTCATCCCAGCACTTTGGGAGGCTGAGGCAGGAGGATCACCTGAGGTCAGGTGTTTGAGACCAGCCTGGCCAACATGGCAAAACCCCGTCTCTACTAAAAATACAAAAATTAGCCGGGTGTGGTGGCAGGCATCTATAATCCCAGCTACTCAGGAAGCTGAGGCAAGAGAATCGCTTGAACCCGGGAGGCAGAGGTTGCAGTGAGCCGAGATGGTGCCACGGCACTCCAGCCTGGCGACAAGAGCAGAACTCCATCTCAAAAAAAAAAAAAAGCAAACATGCCACATCAGGGCTCCCCTGGCCCCTTTTTCAGAGCCAGTTAAACATTTATCAGCACACCACTGAAGGTGAGACCCAGAAAGGTGGTGGCCTGACTGAGGTCACTGGCTGGGAGGGAGCAGAGGTGAATTTGAGCCCAGGGAGTGTGTCTCATGCCCGGATTTGTGCACCCGCATGCCGATTCTACCCAAGGCCTCTGGAATTAACAGGTCTGCTTGTACACCCACCACCCATGCACACTCACTGACCTGCTCTTGCTCGTGTAAGAGAGCGGTGGTCACTCCTCCAGCCAGGTTCAGGGGAGCTCTGCCCAGCCCTCTCACCTCTCCTTCACCTCTCTCTTTTCCTCCTCCCTCCCTCCCTCTTTCTCTTCTCTCAGGTCCCATCTCAGCCAGGGTCTCAGGCCCATGGAGGAGCAGCCGGGGCTACACACACATTCAGCCTGGCGGTCAGAGGCCAACTGGCTGCCATGTCTGCCACTCCCAGCCTTTGTCTGGCCATCTGCCCATCAGCTATGGGACTGCTTTCTAGGGGGAGGAATGGGGGGCCACCTCGCTGTGTGACCTAGGGTCTACCCTGCCTTCCTCTGGGCCTCTTCATCCCACCTGGGACCTCCAAGGCCCCTCCCATCCCTGGCAGTGGCCTCCCTGTGGAGTCTTCTAAACTCTCTTGTTCTGGAAGAACAAAGCCAGGTCACGGCCTTTGCTCAGCATCCTCTCATGTCTTCCTTTCTCACCCATGGACGTCACAGTCATCACAGTGGGCTCCAGGGCCCCACCCCAGCCTCTTTCCTGTTCCTCCGACATGCTAAGTAAGCTGCTGCCCCAGGGCATAGGCACTTGCTGTTCTTGCCCCAATAATTACATGATTTGTTTCCTTACCTCATCCAGGTCCTGGCTGAAATATCCCCTTCTCTGACTGCTCTATTTAAAATCGTGGTGGCCGCGTGCAGTGGCTCACGCCTGTAATCCCAGCACTTTGGGAGGCCGAGGCAGGTAGATCACTTGAGGTCAGGAGTTCGAGACCAGGCTGGCCAACATGGAGAAACCCTCTCTCTACTAAAAATACAAAAATTAGCTGGGCATGGTGGCAGGTGCCTGTAATCCCAGCTGCTCAAGAGGCTGAGGCAGGAGAATTGCTTGAACCTGGGAGGCAGAGGTTGCAGTGAGCGGAGATCGCACCACTGCACTCCAGCAGCCCGGGCAGCAGAGCAAGACGCCGTCTCACAAACAAAACACCAGCTAAGCTATCTATATCAATAAATTTCTCTCAGCCAGGCGCGGTGGCTCACACCTGTAGTCCCAGCACTTTGGGAGGTCGAGGCAGGCAGATCACCTGAGGTCAGGACTTGGAGACCAGCCTGGCCAACATGGTGAAACCCCATCTCTACTAAAAATACAGAAATTAGCAGAGCACGGTGGCACATGCCTGTAATCCCAGCTACTCGTGAGGCTGAGGCAGAAGAATCACTTGAATCCGGGAGGCGGAGGTTGCAGTGAGCTGAGATTGTGCCACTGCACTCCAGCCTGGGTGATAGAGTGAGACTCTTGTTTCAAAAAATGTAAAATTGTGGCATCCACTTGCTCTCACATACACCCTTCCAAGCTCCTGTTTCAGCCCCTCCCACCGTCCGACAAGCTGTGTTATTGATTTATTTCTTTATTGTCTGTTTCTCCTCACTCGAGTGAAAGCTCCATGGGGTAGGGGTTTTTGTCTCTTATTCATTGATGTATCCCAAACACCTAAAACGGTTCCTGGTGCCTTGTAGGTACAAAAAAATTGTTGTTGTTGAATGACAGGATGGAAGGATGGACGGATGGATGACGGTGTTTTCAGCCATTAGGAAAGGCCCTGCAGTGCGCTGGGAGCGAGGGCAGCTGTATGGTCTGGCAGGTGTGAAATCTGGAGTTCCGGGCCCAGTTCTGCCCTGATTTGCTGTGTGACCTTACGTAGATCCCTTCCCCTCTCTGACCTTTGTTCCCAAGTAGAATAAGAAGTGCAGTGTGGTCAAGTATAAGGAACACAGGCTCTGGAGTCAGGCAACTGGGGTCAGATCCCCACTGGAACATATTGCCTGGGGGGTCTTGGGCAAGTCGCTGTCCCTCTGAGTGTGTCTCCACATCTGTGAGGTGGGAGGGGGCTGGAAAGGTACGTGATACATGAGATATGGCCCGGCGCACGGGCTCACACCTGTAATCCCAGCACTTTGGGAGGCCGAAGTGGGTGGATCACTTGAGCCCAGGAGTTGGAGACCAGCCTGGCCAACATGGCAAAACCCCATCTCTAGTAAAATACAAAGATTAGCCAAGCGTGGTGGCCCATGTCTGTAATGCCAGCTACTCAGAAGGCTGAGATATAGGAATCGCTTGAACCCAGGAGATGGAGGTTGCAGTGAGCCAAGATTATGCTACTGCACTCCAGCCTGGGTGACACAGCAAGACCCTGTCTCAAAACAATACAAATTTAAAAAAATTTTTTTTAAAGGTAAGTGAGATATGACATGGTAAGTCCCTAGCATAGTGTCTGGCATGTAGAAAACATTCAATAAATAGATCTTTGCTCTTTTAAAAAGTACCCAGGCTGGGCGTGGTGGCTCAAGCCTGTAGTCCCAGCACTTTGGGAGGCCGAGATGGGCGGATCACGAGCTCAGGAGATCGAGACCATCCTGGCTAACACGGTGAAACCCCGTTTCTACTAAAAAAAATATACAAAAAACTAGCCGGGCGAGGTGGTGGGCGCCTGTAGTCCCAGCTACTCGGGAGGCTGAGGCAGGAGAATGGCATAAACCCGGGAGGCGGAGCTTGCAGTGAGCTGAGATCCGGCCACTGCACTCCAGCCCAGGCGACAGAGCGAGACTCCATCTCAAAAAAAAAAAAAAAAAGTACCCAAAGGGCTCACCCAAACCTGGACAAACTGGGCGAACTGGACCTACATGGGAGAGGATGGCGTCATGGATGTGACTGACCTCGTAAGGCCTTTCCCACCTTCCTGAGGTGCAGCTCGGGCTGGGGTTGCCTCTCTGGGCTGCTTCCTTGGTCCCTTTGCTGCACAGACTCTTGGCCTCGAGCTGGCGTGAAATGGGCCGGGAGGCTGGGGTGCAGGGACCTGGGCTGGCCCTCAAGCTCTCCTCTCCCTGCAGTGTTCATCTGTAGCTTCATGGTGGCTGCCCCCATCTTTGGCTACCTGGGCGACCGCTTCAACAGGAAGGTGATTCTCAGCTGTGGCATTTTCTTCTGGTCGGCCGTCACCTTCTCCAGCTCCTTCATTCCCCAGCAGGTGAGGCCCGCCCAGGCTTCTCCCCCCAACCGGTGTCCTGCTCCCTCCGGCGAGTGGCTAGTCTTACTGGCTTGTGTTAATCCAGCCCGGGGCTTCCAGCTCCTCTGCTTGAACCCCACTGACTTCCCGGTGCAGAAGGATGAGGTGGCCTTCGGGTACTTTGGTAAGCCAGCCCTGCAGCTGGGGCCTTCCCCACACTGGCCTCTGACCTGAGAGCCTTCCAGCCCACGTGGCCTCCTGACTCTTTCTGAATGGCCCTCTGATTTGGGATGGATGCAAAGAACAAGTCTGGCCTAGGAGTGAGGGCCTTGTGTCCTAGTCCTGGCTCTGCCATTACCTGGCTGTGTGACCCTGGGGGAGTCACTACCCCTCTCTGGTTCTTGCTTGGTTTGTACTTGGTCTGATGACCAGCTAACTTCTTGGGTCGACGTCCCAGAGGAGCAAACATCAATTCAACACAATCAAGAGTCTTCTCATTTAGCTCCCACAGGCCTGGGCTTGAATATCCCGACTTTGTTGCCTACTCAGCTTTGTGACCTGGAAGAATGTACTCTTAATCTCTCTGAGTCTCAGTTTCCTCATCTTTAAAATGGGGATAATACTTCCCAACTCGAAGGTTTCCCATGAGAAGCAGCTGAGCTGCGAAGGTCCAGACCCTGGAACAGGTCGAGTGCCCGGCGAGTCATTGTTTCTGTTCCTCCTTCCAGAGATGAGACTGTTGCCTTGTTAGGTAGTGAGTTTCCCATCTCGAGGCATATTCAAGCAGACAGTGGCAATCACATGATGACTGCTGTAGAGAAAGATGAAGGAAGAAGGGGAGAGCATGATCTGTTTTCAAGGAGCTTTCAGGATAGCCCTGTCCTTGGGAGCACCCAGGCTTTGAGGTAGGGAGATTTGATAGGAACACCTGTGCTCAGAGCCTTCAAGTGGTGCAGAAAAAGTGCTGAGAGTCCTCACTAAAGAGACAGCAGTCTCTTGAAATCCATGGGGTCAGGGAAGGCTTCCTGGAGGAGGTGGCATTTGCACTGGGCAGGCGGGACTGTGAGATTAGACCTTTTGGTGAAGGTTGCATGGGCAGAGGGAGTCAACCCACAGATGCAGAAATGGTGGAGTATGTTGAAAGGCTGAGGATTGGGCCAGGTGCAATGGCTCCTGCCTGTAATCCCAGCACTTTGGGAGGCCGAAGCGGGTGGATCCTCTGAGGTCAGGAGTTCGAGACCAGCCTGGCCAACGTGGAAAAACCCCATATCTATTAAAAATACAAAAATTAGCCAGGCATGGTGGTGCATGCCTATAATCCCAGCTACTTGGGAGGCTGAGGCAGGAGAATCGCTTGAACCCGGAAGGTGGAGGTTGCAGTGAGCAGAGATCGTGCCACTGCACTCCAGCCTGGGTGACAAGAGCAAAACTCCATCTCAAAAAAAAAAAAGAAAGATTGAGGATTGCATTCTCACTGGAAAGAAAGCAGGGACTGGGTCATGGAGAACCTTGAATGCCAGGCTAGAGGGCCTGGGCTTCCTTCTGTGGCAGTGCTGAGCTCTGGAAAAGTCTGAAGAACAATGGCGGGTTCAGATATGGGTTGATGGTAGGGACACTGGAGGGAGGGCAGAGAGAATCAGCAGGTTTGCCAAGGACATCCTTGCTTCATGGGCAGCTTCACGGAGGAGAGTCAGGTCAGGTAAAGCTCCAGGCCCAGGATGGCAAGCAGAGCCTGGCGGCCACAGTCAAAAGTCAGGACTGGACCAGAGGCCTCTAGGGCCCCTCAGGGCCTCATCTTGCTCCTGGCCAGGCCCCTGGTTACCAACCTCTGAGGCTGCTCCTGGGACTGACCAGTAAGTCTAGGACCAGTAAGTCTAGGACCACCATGCCAGGTCTGGGTCCATCTCTGGGTGTGTGGAAGGGGAGAGAAGATAAGCAAAGGCAGAGGGAGAAACAGGTCACCTCCAGTGACACCATAAATTCATTGCAATCACAGTTTGCATCCCATGGGGGTTTCTGGTAGACCTTGGCAATGTGATTCTGAAGTTAATTTGGCAGAGAAAATGCTCAGGAATAGCCAAGAACATTGTGGAAAAAATAACAGTGAAAGGGGATTTGCCTCTCAGTTATCAAAATACAGCGATTCTAACTAAAACAGCAGAGGGATGGACTAAGATCAGTGAGCCAGAGTCCTCATTTCTACGGGGACTTAGTATAGGATGAAAGTTGCATCTCAGATGAGTGGTTTGGGAAGAACTGTGTATCCAGCTGGATTGAAAGAAAAGTTTGGCCTGTGTTTCAAACCGTCCTGCAGAATAAAGTCCCAAAAGGCGAAAGTAAAGCAAAAAGCATGCTCTTAAAATCTAGAACTATAAACTGGGTGCGGTGGCTCATGCCTGTAATCCCAGCACTCTGGGAGGCTGAGACGGGTGGATCACGAGGTCAGGAGATCAAGACCATCCTGGCTAACAGGGTGAAATCCCATCTCTACTAAAAATCCAAAAAAAAAAAAAAAAAAAAAAAAGCCGGGTGTGGTGGTGGGAGCCTGTAATCCCAGCTACTCTGGAGGCTGAGGCAGGAGAATGGTGTGAACCCGGGAGGCGGAGCTTGCAGTGAGCCAAGATCATACCACTGCACTCCAGCCTGGGCGACAGAGCGAGACTCTGTCTCAAAAAAAAAAAAAATCTAGAACTATGAATCAACAAGAAAAAGACAAATAACTCAGTAGAAAAATGGGCAAGGGATAGCTACAGTTTCAGGAGAAAATACCCAAATGGCCAGTACATGTAAGAAGAAACAGTGCTCAGCTTCCCTAGTAATCAGGGAAATGCAAATGAGAACAACAATGAGATCCCATTTCACACCCGTCAGATTGGCAACAATTAAAAAGGCTGACAGTACCAAGTGTGATCAAAGCTGTGGGGAATCGGGGACTCCAGCCCTACTGGTGGGAGTGTAAATTGGTAGAACCTCTTTGGGGAGCGAAATGGCAGGATATTGTAAAACTCCATGTATCTCCCATGGCCCAGCCTTCTGCTTGGGGTATACACCCAAGAGAGAAACTCCAGCTTGTAGATACATGCATGTAAGAAGAACAGTAATAGAAAAAAAAAAAAAAAAAAAAAAAAGAAAAAGAAAGCAATCTAAACGACCATCACTGGTGTGCACAGTTTAATGGTATATATGACTCTTTCCAAGACAGAGTTTTGCTCTTGTTGCCCAGGCTGAAGTGCAATGGCACAATCTCGGCTCACTGCAACCTCCACCTCCCAGGTTCAAGCGATTCTCCTGCCTCAACCTCCCAAGTAGCTGGGATTACAGGCACCCACCACCACACCTGGCTAATTTTTGTATTTTTAACAGAGATGGGGTTTCACCATGTTGACCAGGCTAGTCTCGAACTCCTGACCTCAGGTGATCCTACCACCTCAGCCTCCTAAAATGCTGGAATTACAGGCGTGAGCCACTGTGCCCGGCCCTGTGAGACTCAATAGGAAAAGAATGAACTAGATCTTAATTAACCAGCATAAATGGATTTCAAAAAAATAAGAATGAGGGGGCAAAAGCAAGTTACAGGATAAGATGCGTGGAGGGTTTCCTTTCATGTTCATTTTATTTTTAAATGTTTTGAGACAGAGTTTCGCTCTTTTGCCCAGGATGGAGTGCGATGGCGCAATCTTGGCTCACTGCAACCTCTGCCACCTTCTCCCCCACCACCAGGTTCAAGCAATTCTCCTGCCTCAGCCTCCTGTGTAGCTGCGATTATAGGCACCTGCCACCATGCCTGGATAATTTTGTATTTTTAGTAGAGACGGGGTTTCGCCATGTTGACCAGGCTGGTCTCGAACTCCTGACCTCAGGTGATCCACTCGCCTTGATTTCCCAAACTGCTGGGATTACAGGTGTGAGCCCACCACACCCAGCCTTAAAGGTGTTTTTGAGACCAGGTCTCGCTCTGTCACCTAGGCTGGGATGCAGTGGTGTGATCATAACTCACTGCAGGCTTGACTTCCTGGGCTCAATTGATCCTCCTGTCTCAGTCTCCTAAGTAGCTAGGATGCACCATGATGTCCTGCTGACATACATATAAAAATACATATATTGAATATATATTTATATTATATATTTATATAATATATTGAAATGGAGTCTGTCACCCAGGCTGGAGTGTAGTGGTGCAATCTTGGCTCACTGCAACCTCTACCTCCTGGGTTCAAGCAACTCTCTGCCTCAGCCTCCCCAGTAGCTGGGATCACAGGTACCCGCCGCCACGCCCGGCTAATTTTTGTATTTTTAGTAGAGATGGGACTTCACCGTCTTGACCAGGCTGGTCTTGAACTCTTGGCCTTCCAAAGTACTGGGATTACAGGCGTGAGCCACCGTGCCTGGCCTGATTTTTATCTTATTTTCAATTTTTTTGTAGAGACAAGAGCTTGCTATGTTACCCAGGCTGGTCTCAAACTCCTGGCTTCAAGCAGTCCTCCTGCCGCAGCTTCCTAAAGTGCTGGGATTATAGGCATGAGCCACCGTGCCCAGCCTCATGTTTGTTCTTTAAAAGCACACAGAGGGCCGGATGTGGTGGCTCACGCCTGTAATCTCAGCACTTTGGGAGGCAGAGGCAGGCAGATCAAGAGCATCCTGGCCAACATGGCGAAACCCTGTCTCTACAAAAATTCAAACATTAGCTAGGTGTGGTGCTGGGTGCTTATAATCCCACCTCCTCAGGAGGCTGAGGCAAGAGAATCACTTGAACCTGGGGGACAGAGGTTGCAGTAAGTGAGATGGCGCCACTGCACTCCAGCCTGAGCGACAGAGCAAGACTCCGTCTCAAAAAAAAAAAAAAAAAAAAAAAAAAAAAAAAAAAAAAAAAATCAATGCAAAAGAGACAAATGACCCAACAGAAAAACAGGCCAAGGACTGTAGGCAGGTGATTGCCAGGAAGAGAAACAGAGGCAAGGAGCTAAGGGCGAATAGGGAGATGGGGAGAGGGAGGAGGAGGAGAGAAGCATGAAGGGGTCAGAGATGGGTCAACCCAGGCAGCACCTGCAGGCACAGTAGCCAGGAGCGAGGTGAGCAGATGGAGGGAAGTCAGGGAGACCCGGGGGAGGGCTGGACGTGGGCGATGCTGGCCAGATGGGTGGCCAGGGTGGGGCTGGGGAAAGATGACCAGGCTGGGTTCTCAGGCCCCGGGCAGCTGGGGCACGGAGGGAGCAGGTCCACATCAAAGGGGTCATGCTACCAGCAGCTGGCAGGGCCCCACCCTTCCCCGCTCAGCCAGGCTTTGCCCTTTGATGTGTTCAGGGGGAGGGGTTCTGGGTCCCCTGGGCTTCCCTGCCAACTCCCCACTCCCCACTGGGCCCTCAGTGCTGCCAGGGCTGGCCCAGCCACCCAGCTTGGGAGGGGGACAGAGTGGAGGGTAGTGGCTTGAGGCTCCCGAAGTGGAGTCAGAACCAGGGAGGAGGTCTCCCAGTTGGTGGAGTAGTGGAGACATAGGCTTGTGTCCCCAGTGCCTATGAGGACAGAGGGGCCTGCCAGGCTATCCCACTCTCAAGCTGGGATAGTCCTGGCCCCGTCAGACCCACTATACAGAGGGGCAAACTGAGGCCCAGAGTGGCCGGGGGAGGTGGTCTTCACGAGGTGCAGCCCACCAGCACCCTCACCCTTCTCTCTCCTGGCTCCTGGGCCCTGCAGGGGGAGAGAGCAAAGTGGGAACAAGGGATGAGAGGCAGACAATGGGTAGCTGGTCCCCCAGCATCCTCCACCCCTCCCCACAGTACTTCTGGCTGTTGGTCCTGTCCCGGGGACTGGTGGGCATCGGTGAGGCCAGCTACTCCACCATCGCCCCCACTATCATTGGCGACCTCTTCACCAAGAACACGCGTACGCTCATGCTGTCCGTCTTCTACTTCGCCATCCCACTGGGCAGGTGAGAGCCGGAGATGCCAGGGGCTGGGTGAGGATCTGGGCAAGGTTCCCTTGGACTTTTGAGTGCTCCCACTCCCTGGGGTTCTGGCCCAGGTGGGCGCCCTCAGAGAACTCAACATGTAGGTGATCAGCCTTTGAGAAATGCCTGGACCTGCTCCCTGGCCAGCTGGCTGGGTGGGGAGGGTGGGCAGCTTGCCTTGCAGACCAGCAGGCACTCCCTGTCCCCAGCCCCTGTCTCTGCTCAGCCTGACGTGTGTCTTTTCTCTGCAGTGGCCTGGGCTACATCACTGGCTCCAGCGTGAAGCAGGCAGCCGGAGACTGGCACTGGGCGTTGCGGGTAAGGCCTACGTCCCTTCCCACGAGGACACTCTTCAGTCCAGACCTCGCCCCAGGGTTGCCCAGAGTTGTATCCCAGGCTAGGACACAGGCTTCCAGGATTCCTCCCCCAGCTGCCTGGACTCTGAAATCCCTGCCCTTCCAGATGAGTCCAGATTGAGGTGTCAGAGCGCTCAGGTGTCCAGATTGAGGTGTCAGAGCCAGACACAGCCCTGCCACCCTCAAGGACCCCAGGCTGAGGGTTGGAATCTCCCGCCCGGGAGTCCCAGGTTGAGAGAATCAAGGATTCTCCCACCACGTCAGGAAATTCCAGGTCCATGGCGGAGCTTCCTGCTTCCAGCCCTGGCACTGTGCTAGGGTAAGGCTGGGACAAGACCTCTGTGTGGGGCCCCAGGATCTGGAGCCACTTCCTGTCTCGCTGGGTTTGGGGCAAGTTACCAAGGCCCCAGGACAGTGCAATCGGAGGAAACAGAGATCCCCAGTCTCTCGGAGGAGCGGAAGCTTAAGACAAAGTGTTTTTTCCTAAAAGCAGGAAGGAAGTGGCCTCCGTGGAATTTCTTAGTGTGGGTGGGGGACAGGTGGGGGGGAGGGCGAGAGGGAGGCGGCAGGCAGAGGAACTCCCCAACCCAGGGGCTCCCAGTCCCGGGGGCATGAGGGAGATTGTTCTGTGGGGCTGGTGAGATGGAATCCAGGCTGCCAGGATGTCACCCTCCCATCCGGAGAGAAGCCTGGGGCTTTGGAAGTTCTGTTCTGGAAAATGGGCTGGACACAGGGAAGATCCAAAAGGGTTTATGAGCCTCTGTGGGGCCTGCATGGGCCCCCCACCAAATGCCAGCCCACCTGATCTGTCAGACCAACATTTCATATCCAGACAGCACCTTCCCAGGGCCCCGCGACTGAGGAACCTACATGGGGAACTTTCTCCAGGAATTATCTCCTCCCTTGAAGTCATCATCCCATCTGGCTATCTACTTATCTCCCATTCGTCTGTCCATCCATCCGTCCGTCCCTCCCTCCCTCTCTCTGTCCATCTCTCCATCCACCTCTTTAGCCATCTCTTCTCCATCCATCCATCCACCGCTCCACTCACCCACCCCTCCTTCTTCCTTCAGTCTGCCCGGCTTCCCTGTACCCTCCCCATTCTGGTCCTGCCCCTGGTCTGGACAGTCCATCTCAAGCCTCCAGTCTCTTGACTGATCTCAGCCCCAGCTTTTCTCAGCAGCCCAGTTAGGAAGACTGGGCAGATACCAGCTCAGCGGGGAGACCCCTAGGGCCTAGAGAAGGCACGCCTTGCCTGAGTCCCTCCTTCTGCAGCAGGGATGAGGCTCACTGGGCCCTGGTGTCTTAACTTCCTGCTCCCTGGCAGGTGTCCCCTGTCCTGGGCATGATCACAGGAACACTCATCCTCATCCTGGTCCCAGCCACTAAAAGGGGCCATGCCGACCAACTCGGGGACCAGCTCAAGACCCGGACCTCATGGCTCCGAGATATGAAGGCCCTGATTCGAAAGTGAGGACCGTGGGAAGGGGTCTGGTGGGAAGAGGGAAGGGTGCTGATGAGAGGGCCTCTCCCTGCAGGGCACCCCACCATCTCTGCTGTCTCAGTGCTAGGAGGGACATTTTGGCCCCTAGAATCTATTATTCCTGCAGCCTGAACCCTCACCCCTGGAGCCTGTAAGACGAGGCATTTGGGGCCTCCTGTTCCCCAGTGCATGGGGCTGCTATGGGGGCTGAAGGAGGTCCCTGAGCTCAGTGTCACTGCCTGGCCTCTCCCCAGCCGCAGCTACGTCTTCTCCTCCCTGGCCACGTCGGCTGTCTCCTTCGCCACAGGGGCCCTGGGCATGTGGATCCCGCTCTACCTGCACCGTGCCCAAGTTGTGCAGAAGACAGCAGAGACGTGCAACAGCCCGCCCTGTGGAGCCAAGGACAGGTGGGGCCCCGTGGGGTGGGCCTGGAGCTGGTGAGGAACCTCGGAAGGGAGAGCCCCTCAGCCTCAGCCCCCTCAACTCATGCCCCACTGTCCTCTGTCCCCACAGTCTCATCTTTGGGGCCATCACCTGCTTTACGGGCTTTCTGGGTGTGGTCACGGGTGCGGGAGCCACACGCTGGTGCCGCCTGAAGACGCAGCGGGCTGACCCACTGGTGTGTGCCGTGGGCATGCTGGGCTCTGCCATCTTCATCTGCCTGATCTTCGTGGCTGCCAAGAGCAGCATCGTAGGGGCCTATGTGAGTGCAGTGGGGGTGGGGGCAAGGGTGCGGGGAAGCTGGACCTGGGCCACAGGAGGGTCTGGAACAGGACATTCAGTCTGACTTGCTGCACTTTCCCTTCCCTCGGGGAGGCTCCTGGTCTCTGGCTGCCCCTGCTCATCCTCAGCCTGGCCACAGCCTGTTCAGGGCCTCTGGGTGCCTCAGGGCCGTGGGGATGGCCTGAAGTCTCTGCTTAGCCCATGAATGGATGTGGGCCTGGGAGGGGTGAGGATTTGTGGGCTCCCTGCCAGCAGCCAGTGTGTAGGGAGCAGGCTGCAGCTGCTGTGGATGGAGGCACCCCTGATGGTGGCTTTGCATTCTCCTGGGCAGATCTGTATCTTCGTCGGGGAGACACTGCTGTTCTCTAACTGGGCCATCACTGCAGACATCCTCATGGTGAGCTAGGCAGGCCGAGGTCACCCTATGCTGTGGATCCAGGCCTCTTAACCTCACAGGGGTGGCTGGGGGGTGCCGGTGAAGGGGTGGGAGAGCTGGTAGGTGGTGGTGGGGAAGGCAGGCCTGCCAGGAATATGAACCCAGAGGCAAGGAGGGGATCAGAGTTTGGGGCCTGCCTCTGGACAGAGCAGAACAGGGTTGGGCAGGCAGGCAGAGCGAGATGCGGGGACCAAGTGGGAGAGGATGTCTGAAGGCTCAGGTTAGTGTCTGGGAGGCTGGCAGTGCCAGGCTGGCACTGAGGTGGTGCTGCCTACCAGCACTCCCCCCACCCCCTGGGTCTGAGCATCCATGGGCTCTGCCCTCCCTGCTCAGCCTGGCTCCCAGGCGTGCCTGCGGCTGGGGCCGGGTGGACAGAGGCTGTCTTCACAGGGCCAACAATGGGCTCTAGACCAGCCAGCCAGGGACAAAGGGCTGTCTGAGTAGCCAGCAGGGCCTTGGGTCCCTGGGTGGGGATGGGAGCACCCTGGGAGGAGCCAGGAGTGGGGCTAGGGATTTGTGGCCATCTGGGGGTGGCAGGGGTGTGACACTTGGTCCCGTGGCCAGGGGAGAGTATCTGGGAGGTGTCAGGGCAGGCTTTGGGGCAAAGAGGAAGGACTCAGCAGTGGACTCTCGGGGTGCTTGGGCTTGGGCACCCCAGCATGGGATAGCCCCAGAGATGAGTCTGCCAGGCACTGCGGCCCCTGCTGGCTCCTGCACTTCAGGAAGCCTGCCTCACCCCACCCCAAGCCTCCCAGCATATCCGCTACCCCCTGGGGTGTCACTCTGTGTCCTCCTGAGTGCATGGGCTGGGGCGGTGGCAGGGGTGTGCCAGGGTCACTGCACAGGCCCAGCATGAAGGGAAGAGTGAGTCTGCAGATCAGGTGCTGTTGGTGCTGGGCAGGACCCCTCCCCTGCCTCCACCACCAGGGAGCCCCTGACAACTGCCGGCAGGGTCAGGGTCCCAGGGATCATGTCACAGTTTATTCGGGGCCACACGTTTCATCAGGCTCAGACCTTTTTCTACCCGCCCCCAACTCCCGCAACAGGAATGCCCCGTGGGTGCTGGCTGCTTGCACACAATGCCCACTGAGGCTGGTGCTCCGAGGAGGCAAGGCAGCCGGAGTTCGGGGCACAGGGGCTGCCTGGGGACCCACAGAGCTGGCTATGCCTATTCTACCTCCACCCCAGCCCCTCCTGACTGACTCTGGCCTGCCCAGCTTTGAAGCAAAGCTCCTGTGGGTCGGGGCCTACTTTGTCTGATGAGGGTCTGGGGCCCACCACCGGCCTGGCATTCAGTGCTGAGGGTGCCCACGGGTGCGAGCAGAGGCTCTTCCAGGCAGGGGCCTGCCTCCCCAGCTCCCGTCCCAGGCCCGTCGAGGCCTCACTTGGTCTTCAGGAAGGGGAAGGAACCAAGATGGGTCTTTAGCTTGTTGGGAGGTGAGGACAAATGGCCATGGCTGGGGTTCGGGTTCCCTCAGGAACATGTGCCTCTCTGGACCTCAGTGTCCCCATGACCCAGGACCAAGGGCAGAAGCCAAGGCACGCCGGTCTCAGGAATGGAGCAGGAGCCACGTCAGGAAGGCGGCGGCATGGCCATTCCTGATGTCTCCAGTACTCCGAGGCTTGGAGGGCTCTGGGCTAATGGCCTCTAGTGACTGGCACCTGCACAACCCCCAAAGTATCCTCCCTTGACCGCATGTAGCTGGGAGGGGAGGGAGGTGAAGATGGTCATTTCTGAGGGGTGTCCTGGGGGCGCAGCAGGTTTGAGGCCAGTGATGCTTTCAGTCTGGGGCAGGCTGCAGTGGTCTGGGTTGGAGGTGTGGAAGGCCCTGGGGCTGAGGGGGTGACTGCAGCTGTGTGTGGGTGGGAGGGGCTCAAGGAGAAGAGGGGGTGACTGGGGGGAGAGGTGTGAAAACCCAGGACAGGAGTGAGTCTGAGGGTGTGGGAGCTTTAGAAGCGCCATGGCCCGGGGCTGGGGCCAGGCGGGTGGGCCTGGCTCCTCTGGCCACTGACCTGCCTGCCTGTTCTGCAGTACGTGGTCATCCCCACCCGGCGGGCCACTGCTGTGGCCTTGCAGAGCTTCACCTCCCACCTGCTGGGGGACGCCGGGAGCCCCTACCTCATTGGCTTTGTGAGTAACCCCGGGGTGGGGCTGGCCTGGGGAGGTTGGGGGGCTTCAGGAGGGCTCTACCCTGACATTCACCCCCAAATCCTCAGATCTCAGACCTAATCCGCCAGAGCACCAAGGACTCTCCGCTCTGGGAGTTCCTGAGCCTGGGCTACGCGCTCATGCTCTGCCCCTTCGTCGTGGTCCTGGGTGGCATGTTCTTCCTCGCCACTGCTCTCTTCTTCCTCAGCGACCGCGCCAAGGCTGAGCAGCAGTGAGTGGGGGTGAGGGAAGGCCTGCTGTGCCTGCTGGGAAGCAGGGACCATGATGGCCCCCATGAGCCCTGCCCGGGGATGGGTGGGGGAGGGTACAGACCTCCCATGCACCGGTGGGTGACCTGGTTGCTGGGGCCCAGCCCCTGGGCCTTCCTGTGCCTCTGGGTCATCCTGGAGCTGTGGGGGGGCCACAGGGGTGGCCGGTGGGTCCAGACTTGGGTTTGGCTGTGGACTTAGTGGTTTTCAAAGCTGGGACCCCCTCCCCTTCCTCTTCCTCTCACTTTCTGACTTTTC
Source organism: Rhinopithecus roxellana (assembly GCF_007565055.1). NCBI lineage: Eukaryota > Metazoa > Chordata > Mammalia > Primates > Cercopithecidae > Rhinopithecus > Rhinopithecus roxellana. The sequence continues at coordinate 46,046,539 of NC_044567.1, forward strand.
TCCTTTCCTCTTTACTCCTGTCTCTCTCTCCTCTCCCCACCCCTGGGCTCTCCCACCTCCCCCTGGGGCTGACGAGGTCCCTGCCCAGCGCCTCCGGTCAGCTGGCCCCCAGGACGCGATGTGCCAGAGCAGTGCCCGGGCCCGGCCCCCGCTGATGCGCCGCCCTGACCCCCGCCCGTCTCTCCCCCAGGGTGAACCAGCTGGTGATGCCGCCCGCATCTGTGAAAGTCTGAGGTGGTGAGTGCAGGCCGGGATGCTCGCGGGGGCTCCCTGCGGAAGGGGGAAGGCCAGGGTGAGGCAACAGGGAGCACTTTTCCTCCGGAGTCCTGCCCCAGCACATCCCACCAACCCCGGGCTTGGTCTCTGAAGATGTTGCCAGAATTTACTGATGGAGCCATGGGTGGGACAGCAGGCTCCTTCTTCCAGTAAATGAGCTCCCCTTTCCTTCCTTCCAAGGGCTGGGTGGGGCCTCACACAGGTCAGGGCCAGGACTGGCCAGGAACTGCCCACTCGGTCCGGACTTCTGTTCTCCCAGATTCTCCTCCATGTACCAGGGCCTGACTCCTTGGACCTTCCCTCTGGGAGCTATAGCTTCCCAGCAGCACCAGACCCAGGGTCACAGCCCCAAGTCCAGGGGAAGGCCTGCGTCTCCAAACAGCAAGAAAAGGGAAGGAGGGAGGGCAGCCGTGGAATGGGCCTCACTAAGCCCCACTTCTGACCTAACACCCCTTTCCCCAGGTGCCATTGGGACAATGAAGAACTCACATTCCCACCTCGTCTGGGAGATGTCCTACAGCGTCCGGGACCGGCTGGGCTGCCCCAAAGCTTTCTGTGTGATCCACGGCTAGGCATCCACCCTCTCTGGCCTGGGCCTGCTGAGTGGCCCTGGCATCAAGAAGAGGCTGTGTCCTCAGTTACCCTGGAAGGATGTGTGTGTTGGAGCCACATGGTTGGACAGATTCCCAGCCCTAGGTTTGGGCTGCAGGGCCCCTGGGGCCAAGGAAGAAGACAGCCCCAAGTGGGTGTCCGGGGAGAGCCTGGCCTGCCACCAGCTTATGTGATCTTGGGCAAGTCCCTGCCCTCCCTAGAACGAAGGGCCAGGGGGCTGGACTTTCCCACACAACTTGCTGGGCAAAGCAGGATCTGCAGCTTTGAACATTCAACAGACCCTGGACCTTACAGAGAGCAGGTGGCCCAGGCCTCAGGGCGGCAGTCCCGGCTTTGAGGCTCACGTGAGGGCCTGGTGTGCAGGGACCACTGCTTCTCAGCTGGGCCTCGGACCTTGGGGGTATTGGACTCAACCTGGCAACTGAAGCTGGGCACCCAAGTCGCTGGGTACTCCCTGGCCTGGCTGGTCTCTCTGGAGGACACTGACTATCTCGGGTTGGCTCCTAGCCTGGAGGTCCCAGATGGGGACTGTTCGGACAAGCTGGCATCACCAGGGGTGAAGGCCCTGGCTGCAGCTGTACACCACCTGTGCCCCCAGGCTCGAGGTCTCTAGGAGGTACACACCAGCCCACCTCTGCAGGGCTCCTCTCCCTGCCACCACCCCCCAAGCCAGGAACCCACTCCCTCCCTGAGGCTGAGCCAAGCCTTTTCCAGGGGCAGGGCCCAGGAGACCATTCCCAGAATCCATGGGGCAGTAGCCAGGGCTCTGGCTGCTGGAGGAAGCAGCTATCCACAGAGCTTCCTGCCCCAGAGCTGAGGCCGAGGCCCCTGGGAGACGCCAGCCCCTACCCGCTGGTATTCCACCAAATGACCCCGGGGGCCAGGCCTTCGATCACCCATGTCCCATCCGTGCACACACCAGGATGCAGCTGCCGCCACCACACCAGCCCCAACCCGCTTTGGGGGAGCTTACCTCCTGCGTCACACACTCCCTGCACATCTGCTGCAATCAAGGTGGTTCTGGTGCGGGGGGCCCTTGTGGCCAACAGGAGACCCCAAGAGCCGGCTTGGACAATGCTCTTCTTGCCCCTTCGTTACTGGCTGGCTGTGGCTTCAGTGGTGTGTAAGCTAGTGGAATACCCACCCACCAAGCACTGGGGTACCCTGGGGGTCTGACAGGAGGATGGGGTGGGGGTGGTATCCCCCAAAGACCAGCCTCCACCCCCACTCCAGCCTCAGCCTCAGCGGGGCCCCAGCGATGTTTTCTTGTTGTACAAGAACCAGGTCCGAGTGTTGCCTCCTCTTCCTTCCGGAAGCCAAACTGCTCCTTTATTTTTTAGGGCTGCTGATTGTGAATCTCAGAGTCTTAAGAGAGAAGCCAAATATATTCCTCTTGTAAATGAAGAAATAAACCTATTTAAATCACCCCCTGGTGGCTCCCTCCCAGCAGAAAGGCCTGGGGGCAGGGGGGTGGCAGGCAGGAGTGATGGTCACCCCCATACCTAGCCTGCAGCCAGTGCATCGACCTGCACCCACCCAGGCGAACACCAGAGCCCTGGACATGGCCCCGGAGCCAAGGTCCCAGCCCAGAACCGGGGGTGGGGAGGTCTCTGCACCCTGGGACCCCTGCAGGAATCCCAGTGCTGTGGAATGGCTTCGGCTGTGCTTGCCTAGGCAGGTGGCAACAGACACCCTCCCCAGTGGCAGAGCCAGTGCCATAGAAGCAGCTTGCCTATTAAATCATGGTTTAAAAAAAAAAAGAGTCTCAGACAGATGGAGGCAGGGGCCGAGGGTGGCCTGTGCCTGTGCTCAGGACTTCCCCGCCTTCCTCAGCTGCGCTTTCTTCTTCTTGGCCCCACTCTGAAGCAAGCTGGGACTCCTGATGACCAAAGACAGCCTTGCCTTTTTCCGCGCCAGTGCAGACCGTGGTGATTTGCCCAAGACCCCCTTTTTGGGAAGAGCCTTCTGAGGCTGCTTTTGGCCTGCAGGTTCCACGGGGGACCTGGGAGCTCCATTCACCTGGGACGGCTTCTGGTTTTTCTTCTGCAGTTCTGGGGATTTGGCAGGGGTGCTGGGGCTCAGGGTGGGGGTTCCAGGGGCTGGACTCTTGGCGGCAGGCGTCCCGTTTGCCTGGGCCGGGACCTTGGCCTTTGTCCTTTTCCTCTTCTTCCTTCCCATGCTGGGGGGCTGGCTCCCGCCGGTGGCTGCAGGCGTGCCATCCTCTGCTAACGTGCCATCCTCTGACTTGCGTTTCTTGCGCTTCTTTGTCTCTGGCAAGAATCCCTTTTTCTTCCGCTTCTTGCTGATGGGGCTCTGGGTGGCACTGGGGACCTCCTTGGCACCCTTCTTTTCCAACTTGGGGCGCCTGAAGGGAAGTGAGCAAGGGAAGAAGGTGCCCAGTGAGGGCAGCAGCCACCGCCACCTGGGTCCTGTGGGGCCCGAGAGGCCTACGGCTCCCGCATCTGAGCATGCGCTTGAGCGAGTACATGTGCAGCAGCGTGAGGGTGTTCCCAGCCCCCGCCCCAGGTATGCGTCCCCCTCCCAGAACCTACTGGACTCCCAGGGTTTTCATGGCCTGCCAGTAGAGGTCGTGTAGGCGGCTGGAGCCGGTGGAGTGTGCCCCCTGCTGTAGGCTCTGCTGCTGCCCCTGCAGCACGCCCAGGAGCACCGTCAGGTCTAAGGTCAGCTTCTGCAGAGGGTGGGAAGGCAGAGCTATGGGCAGGGCCTCTCCCGGGCTCCCAGTCTTCCCACCTTTGCCCTGCTGCTGCCTCACCAGTGACCCCTGCCCCTTTCCGGACCTTAGCCTCTCCTTCTGCCTGTTAAGTCGTCCGTGTCTCTCTCCCAGGGAGGAAACACGCACCCCAGGTGTTGGTTCTCCTCCTTCCCAGAGCCGAAGGCCTGGTCTCAGAGTCTGTGTCCTCCCCTCCAGCAGTGGCCCTAGCCCGCCCACCTCCAAGAGGGCCACTCCCCATCACTCCATCACTACAGGGCTGCCAAAGCCCTTCCCCACCCACCCCTGCCACCTTCCTGCACATCCTGAATGGGTTATTGTTGGAATCCGCTGGCTTCCAGGAGCCCTGCCCTCCCCACTTCCTCACCGTCACCCAGTGTTGTAAGTCCCCGTCCTGGGCCCCGCCTCTGCCTGCCGGCACACCGTTGGCAAGCTCTCCCTCCACAAGGGCTGACTCGCACCGATGCTTAAGACTCCCAAACCCTGCCCTCTGGGCCAGACCAGGGGACCCAGATGGCCACCTCCAGCTGCCTCCTGGCCCTGCCCTCATGGCCACCCACACCCCTGTGCCAGGCCTGGAAACCTGGCTGCCCACCCTGGATGTTCTCCAACCCTTCCACAGTCTCCAGCCCTACCAGCCCCTTCTCAGCTTTCTCAATGGATGTGACAGCACCACACCCTCTCACCCCGCCCTGCAGGAGGAGGACAGGGTGGCACAGTCCCTTCCCAAGCCACTCACCCATCCATGGTTCGGTAACTGCCCAAATGACAATCCAGAGCCCTGGCCCAGGCGTTCCGAAGTTTCCCCACATGACCCCCATCCCCACAGTCCAGCCTGGGCATGGCACTGCTGCCCAGGAGGCCCCGAGGCCCCCAAGAGGAACCCCAACACGATCCCAGACTGGGCTCCTGCCTCACCTCCTGTTTGCAAGTCCTGAAGAGAACGTTGAGCAGCTCCAGGGAGGACAGTGCCTGCTGGTGTTCCGCCTTGGTCTGCGCCTCCCCCAGCACGCGCAGGTTCTAGGGGAGGGTGGCCAGGCTGAGGCACTCTGGAGAGCTGCTCAAAGCCTGTTTCCCAGCCGGGACTAGGGCCCAGAGGCAGGGACCGTCTCCTGGGACAACCCCAGTTCCCCCCACTCCGGACTCGGGCTCCAATCCTCACTTCTCTCCCAGAGATCGGAGAACTCTCTCAGAGAACTGATTCTGAGGGGGTAGGGAAAGGGGCGCCCCCCGGCTGTTACCTCGGTGACCTTTGCTAGGACCTGGCCCATCAGCTGCTTCCACTCGGGGTCCTCAAAGCACGACCTCACCTCCCGCATGGACAGGGTCTTCTGGAGCAGCAGGCAGGCCTATGGTTGGGCAAAGGTGGGTGGCCGGAGCCTCGGCACATTGGGCGCACACAGCTCAGGATGCATGAGGGCTCGGGGGCCTGCCGGGCGCTGCCATGGGCAGTGTGCGAGGCTGCCTGCTGCTCTGGGCTCTGTGGCCACCTGCTCCCATGCCTTCGTGTGCAGGTGGGGACCCCAAGACCTCCCAGCTGGACAGAGGTGGGACCTCAGGTTGGGACAATTCCTGCCCATTACTGGCTTAATGCCATCTTCCTCCAGCCTGCCCCCGACAGCCCTGGCACCTGAGCAGATGCTACCAAGGACGTCCTCTGTGTGGCAGGACGGGCAGCAGTGGCTGCGGGAATGAGGTCGGCCCTGCCCCCTCTGCTCCTCTGTGTTCAAGGTGTGGCAGGGGCCAGGGCATGGCCACCCCCATCAGAGAGCGTGTACCACAGTCAAGCCAGTGGGGCAGGGACGGCTGTGCCCGTGCTCACCAGGGCAGCGCTCTGGGGCCTCACAATATCCAGTCAGAAGAGGGTTAAGCGGGTTAATTCAGACAGGCCCGGGGCTGGGAGCTGGGAAGTCTCTTACCTGATGGCGGGGCCGTACTGGGCCTGTGACATGCTGGACCAGGATGGGGAGAAGGCTCTTACAGAGAAGCTGGTGGGGAGTGACAAGGGCTGTAAGGTGCAGGCTGGGCTGAGCAGGGACCCCGAGTAAGCAGGGCAGGCCCCAACACTCACCGGGTGCCGGGAGAAGAGGCTGAGAAACATGGGAACTGTGAGGGGACTGTTGCGCTTGGTCAGGAAGGAGCTCAGCGCTGATGAGTACACCCGGGTCACCAGGTTCAAGTCCAAGCAGCTGGCAGCCTAGGCCAGGCGAGAGAGGGCTGGGTGAGGCCAGGAGAGGGGTCCTTGGGACGGGACCAGAGCCTGGCCTCCCTCCAGAAGGCTGAGGGTTGGGTCCTGGGAAAGTCCCGGCCTCCCCTCCCTGGCTGTGAAATGCCTGCGGCTGCTCCTGGGCCAGGCCCTGCTCACCTGCGGGCCCGTGGGCATGGCGCTGGGGTCAGTGCCGGCTTTCTGCTTCTCCCGTGTCTCACGCACGCAGCCCTCGGCAGTGTTGCCCTTCAAGACCCGGAGCAGGTAGAGAGAGGCGTTGAAGTGGTAGAGGGCGGTGGGGGAGTCGGGCTGGCGGCCAGCCTGCTGCACCAACCGCTCTACCTGGGCATGCAGTGCCTCTGCGCGCTCACCCAAGTCGTGGCAGTAGCGCCGGGCACGGCACAGGTGGTGCCTGTGGGTGGTGAGGACGAGAGCTGGTCACAACATTCTCGGTCCACCCTGCTCCACCAAGCAGAGGCAGCCTAAGTCCCACTTTACAGGTGGGGAAACAGGCCTAGAAGACAGAGGCGACCCAGGCCACAGAGAAAGGCCCAGGGCCGCCTGCAGGCTGCTTGGAAGCTGTGTGGGCTCAGCGTGCTTGGGTGAGCGGAGCACCCCAGGGGAGAACAGAACAGCTCCCTGGGCGGAGGCTGCACCAAGGGCCACCCACCCGCCTGGGGCACCCCTCCCGCCCACACTTGTCTCTCGTGGGGCCGTGGCCTCCAGGCCTTGTGTAAAGACAGACAAGGGTTCATGTGCTCAGAACCCTATGTGGCCCTGCAGGGCTGGGGACACAATGGGGCAAGAGGCAGGATGGTCAACGAACACTGTCCACGCACACTGGCAGAACTATCTGAGAAGGCGTGGCCTGGGCGGGCCTGGGGCTGTGAAGAATGCACTGCCAGTCACACTCCCCGCCCTCCAGACTATCCATGCAGCGCCCAGGTCCCAGGCCTTCACCTCCCCAGCACCTGAGCTCTGAAGGCAGGTCTACCTGGCACCTGCCTGTCTCCCCCATGCCTGCCCCTGCCTCCAGCACGGCACCTCCCAAACCCTTCTCTGCGCTGCCAGCCATTTCTGAAAAGGGAAACCAGACCCAGACCCTTCCCCACACCAATGTTCTTGCTGATAATGCCTCCACGGCCCCCAGCACCGCTAGGGTCAGGGCCTGCGAGGGTGCAGGGGCCCGTGGCCTCGCTGCTCACCTGACCTTCCAGCTGCGTGTCTGACCGGCTCCCGTCAGGATGCTCTTCCTCCCTTTCTGCCCTGCCCAAGGCCTCCCAGCCTGCCAAACTGTCACCCACGCTACACCTCTGACGACTGGGTTGGGTGTCCCCTGCCACAGGTGCTCTCACTGTCCCCCTCCGACCCCAGCACCGCCCCACTCGAGACTGTCAAGGGTAGGGATGGCCCCCAGCTCCAGGGCACTGCTGGCACTGTGTCGGGAGAATGCGGGGATGAAGCGAGGACTGCGATTCACTGAGTGACGTGTGCCTCTAGGGCTGAGCGGGGAGCCTGCAAGCTGAGGGCCCAGGCTGGAAGCTTGGCTCTCTCCTTCCTGTGCAGATAGCAAGCCTAGAGCTCTGGCCCTCCTGTGCCTGGAGGCTGCCGGCCGCACCTGCCCGCCCTGCCCCACTGTGCTCACGTGAAGATGCGCGCCGTCTTGTGCAGCAGGTCCTGCTCCTGTTTGGAGCTGCTGCTGCGCAGGCTGCGCCGGATGATGCTCAGCAGCGGCTCCAGCAGCTCCAGGACCAGGGCATTCTCAGGCTGCTTGGTCACTAGCACCTCCACCAGGTCCAGCACCTGTGGCCGGCAGGGCAGGTCAGCAACACGGGGGCGGGTGCCTGGGGAGGCGGGGGCCGGTAAACGGGGAGGCAGCGGGGCGCGGTCCGCCCCAGGCTCACCCGGATCTGGAAGTCGCGCCGAAGCGCCTTCTCCTTCTGCAGCTTGTTCTTCTCATCTCGCCGGGCCTGGACACGCAGCTTCTGCTCGGCAAAGAGGCTGGCAAGGCTCTGGTCCAGGGCCATCATGGCCTCGTCCCCCAGCTCCTCCTCATCCTCACTGTCCTCTCCACCCTGAGGGACAGGCCCAGCGGTCAGCCTGGCCTCGGGCGGGCACACAACACAGGGACACCTGAGCCCTTCTCGGCCCCCCGCTCACCAGTGCCTTCCCAGCCTGCAGCACGGACATCAGCTGCTCCCGGAAGCCCTGGTCCACGTCGCCATCGCGCTCCTCCTCCTCGCTCTCCTCCCCCTCACTCTCCTCTTCACTCTCCGAGCTTCTGTTGTCCTTGCCGTCCTCGCTCTTGTCCTGGGTGGTAGGGGCAGGCACATCACACACCTCTCCGACTGTCCCACTCCCTGCTGCCCCCACCCGGCCCACGCTGGCAGCACCTCTGCACCCTTCAGCCGCCGCTCATCAGAATCGTCTGTCACCACCACGTGGTCCTCATCCTCACTGGTCTCGGGGTTCAGCACCTAGGGAGGGGTCCCAGCCGCTGACCCATCTGCGGCCCCCAGCCCTCCCCTCGAGGCCCGGCCCAGCATTGGCCAAAGGCCCCCATTTCCCAGAAGAAAACGGAGCCTAGGAGAGGTGGCCAGGCCAGAGCCTCACCGAGACCTCTCCCACCGGCCGCAGGCTCCCAGCGGGGAGGCGGGGACACGGGAGGCTGGAGCAGCGACCCCGGTGCAGCTCGCTGCTCGGTGAGCCCACGGTCCATTCCCAAAGATCCGAACTCACATCCAGAATTAGCTGCAGGGCACGCGGGGTCAGGTGGGAGCAGATGTGGCCAAACACGCTCCGGGCCATCTGGCGCATGAGGTGGCTGGGCTGGGCCAACAGGGCCAGCAGGATCTCCACCAGCACCTCTACCCATGGGGGCTCCTGGGGGTCTGCAAGAGGGAGGGGTTGAGCCCGGGCAGGGGACCACTGGCCCCGCTGCACCACTCCAGCCCCTCTCGTGACCAAGGACCCACCGATGGCCTTGGTGCGGCTCCGGCGGGGCTTCTCTCCCAGGCTCTTCCTGATGCAGGTCTGGATGTCGCCCAGCAGGTCACAGCTCTCTGCAGGGGACTGTGGGCAGGACAGGACACACACTGGGGCCAGGCCCTGTCCCTAGCCCTTCTAAGCCAGGCGAGGGGCTGGCCAAATGGGAGCAGTGGCATCAGAAGCCTTCAACACCCCAACCCCTGGCCCGCCCTAGCCAGTCACCCCTACAATCCAGGATGGAAGCCTCCAGCTGGACCCCAGGACACCCCGAAAGCTGAGGGCTTTTTTTTTTGAGATGGGGTCTTGCTCTATTGCCCAGGCTGGAGTGCAGTGGTGTGATCACCACAACCCCCGCCTCCCGGGTTCAAGTGATTCTCCTGCCTCAGCCTCCCAAGTAGCTGGGATTACAGGCATGTGCCACCCCGCCCGGCTAATTTTTATATTTTGGGGTTTCACCATGTTGGCCAGGCTGGTCTTGAACTCCTAACTTCGCAATCCACTCGCCTCCACCTCCCAAAGTCCTAGGATTACAGGCGTGAGCCACCACGCCTGGCTAGTTAAGGGCCTTTTTACACCTAATATGCAGTTACGGGATCCAAAAGCCTGCAGGGGACAAGGCGTCCAACTCCTGCTCTGACACTCGAGAGAGGCAGAGCCTGACAAGGATGGTCAGGGTCCCAGAGAAGCCAGCAAGCCCCAGCCCCCAGTTCATAATTCTAGATTATTCCCTCCATGCTTGGCTTGGCATGAGAGACTGAATTGAAAGTCATTCGTTTTAACTAATTACGTTGAACTCATCTGACTGCGGATAACCCTGGACTCGAGTGAGGAGGTGTGGTGTGCGCATGTGCATGTGCAGTAGGCACTCTTGAAAACCGTGTGATCTTTGGCACCTAAAAGACAGACGTGCCCCTCATAATGCAGTGGGCAGTTTGAACATTCAGGCCAGGGTGGGACAAAGCAGCCCAAAGCCCCTGTCATTGCTCTCCGGCTCCCAGGCTGTGTGCCCAGGCAGGGCCCTGTCCTTCTCTGGGCTGCGCCTTTTTATTTTTTTCTAAGACAGAATCTTGCTCTGTCACCCAGGCTGGAGTGCGGTGGCGCCATCTCAGTTCACTGCAACCTATGCCTCCCAGGTTCAAGCAATTCTCCCGCCTCACCCTCCCGAGTAGCTGGGATTACAGGCACCTGCTACCACGCCCGGCTAATTTTTGTAATTACCCGCCTCGGCCTCCCAAAGTGCTGGGATTACAGGTGTAAGCCACCACACCCAGCCAGAGCTGCACATTTTATCTAAAGGTCCGACACAGCAAACTGCAGCCTCCTCTGTCCAAGTCAAGTTCAGAGACCCCAAGGTTGAGGACAGGCTGCACATGTCTCCCAGAATCACCAGGATTCTGCTGCTATCAAAGGCCTGACGCCAAGAATCAGAAGGGGCATCGTGGCCAACCTTTCCCCAAACAGCTCATCCACATGCTGGGCTCAGAATAACCAAAGCTGGCAAGTAAGACAACCACAGTCAAGTGGCCAGACGGGAGCGAGTGAGAGACCCACCTACTCAGGCTACAGAAGACGCGAAACAGCCCCGGGAAGAGCCTCCTATGTTATGAGAAGAAAACTCTCAAAAGAAATCAGGGTACTAAGCCTCGAATGTGGTCAGGGCTTCCTGATGGGAAGAACCGAGAGGGAGACTCCGTGGTTCTAGAGAGCCCGTCGCCAGAAAGTGTTCCCACAGCTGGGGGTACAGGGCAAGTGACTTTGCCTCTGAGTCAGAGTCTCAGTTTCTCCACGTCGAACATGGAGAGGAGGTGGCCGCCTCAAAGCTGTGGGGATGACAAGAGATCCTGCGTGGAGAGCCTAGGACACCGGCTAATGCCGCTAAATGGCCAGAGGGAGGTTTCCCCCTGTGACGAGGCTGGCTTCAAACACCTCCCAACTTAACTCCCCCAGAGCCTTTCCTGGCCACCCCCACAGCCCTCAGGCCTCTCATTAGGGGGCCCATTGCGCCACAGAACCCCAGGCTCACGGCCCCTCCCTCCCAGGCCCCGGTACCTTGAGAAGGTGGATGCCCACGAGGAGCAGAAGGTGCTGGAAGGCAGCAGCCCTGGCCTCTGAGGAGTGGGCCTCCAGCTCCTTCAGAGTCTGCAGCATCCTGTGGGGAGACAGGCGGATTCCCAGGCTCCTGCGCCAGACTCCAGCGTCCTGCCCATCCCCTGGAAATCCCGCGTGCTCACCGGTCCCAGGCCTGGCGCTGCTGCGCACTGAAGGGTGTCACGGTGGTCACGTTGTGGCTGTGATTCAACAGCAGGTCTGCGAACTGCACCAGGTGGTAGGTCCAGGGCTGCCCACCCCGAGTCTGGTCCGGTGCCTGCTTCAACTGCGTGCTGAGGGTCTGCAGCAGACTGGGCGAGGGGTGGGGCTTGGGGTCACCAGACCGGACAAGTGAATGTAGCTGCCTCCCTCCGCCCTCCCCAGGGCTCAGTCTCCCACCTCTACAGGACCTACTAGAACTCCTGAGACCTCTGCTGTTGTTCCCAGCTTGGGGGACCTGGAGGGAGCAGGCGCCCTCAAGGCCTTCCCATCCTCGGGCCTCTCCTGGGCTGCCCAAGACTCACCTGAAGAAGGCACTGCTGGCAGCCTCTCGGGCCTGGCTTTCCAAAGGGAAGGAGAATGGCTGCTTTGTCTCGGGGATCTGGGATGTGGGCTTCTTCGTGACAAAGAATGCGTGGAACAAACAAAACCTAAGGAGGGTGGGAGAGCGGCCGTCACCATTCACTGCCATTGGTTTTACAGGCTCCCCTCCTTGGATGGCACCCCCGAGCGTACAAGGCCAGGAGGAGGAGGGGGAGCCCTTCTGCTCTGGGTACAGCCCTCAGGGGCCTGACAGGCAAGGCTGGAGGGGGCTGGGCTAGGATGGGAAGGGGCCGTTTCTCTGGTCTGGATCCCCAGCTGAACGCGGCTTAACCCAAGCTGGAGAGAGAGAATCAGTGCCCCTCCCAAGAAACCAAGCGATGGGAGGCTGTGTGGTCATGGCCAAGTCACATCACTGCTCCCACAGACACGGGGCCGGTGCAGCCCCCTCTTGCAACCGTGAATGTTGAGGGTGACATGAACACCCGGCTCTGCACAGGCACAGACGAGGCAGGTGTGGGCAGAGGCGTCCCTGACAGCTCCCACGTGCAAAAGCTGCCTGCAGGGCGCGCAGAGCACACCTGAACCTTTTAGGCCCTTGCAGCTGGGATGCCTCCTGGGCCCCTTCCCTTCACGGGTTCCTAAGGAATTCCCAAGTCCCCTTGCGCCTGTTCCCCACTGATGACTCAACCCAAAGGCTTCTGGCTCCAGGGGATGCAAACTAGGATGAGTTAAGGGGCCCCATTCCTTGGCCACACGCCCATGGGAAGCTGGGGCTCCAGCACATCTCGTACGTACCTGGCTACCTGTGCAGTCAAGGCCTCCTCCATCTCCAGGTGCAGGCTGTCCACGATGCTCACCAATCGAAAGATGATCCATTTCCTCAGCCGGGACACAGCTCGCTCAGGCCTAGCAGGGCAGGAGGTGAGGTCATGAGAGCCACTTAGAACTGGCAAAAACAGGCTGGGACCAGTGGCTCACACCTACAATCCCAGTACTTTGGGAGGCCAAGGCAGGTGGATCACTTGAGGTCAGGAGTTCGAGACCAGCCTGGCCAACACGGTGAAACCCCGTCTCTACTAAAAATAGAAAAATGAGCTGGGTGTGGTGGCGGGTGCCTGTAGTCCCAGCTACCGGAGGCTGCGGCAGAGAATCACTTGATCACTTGAACCTGGGAGGCAGAAATTGCAGTGAGCTGAGATCACATGCCACTGCATTCCAGCTTGGGCCACACAGTGAGACTCTGTCTCAAAAGAACTGGCAAAAACAGGACATTCCTTTGCCTGATCTCAGGAATCCAAGATCTCCCCATCCCAATCACCAGTGTGCGACCACACAAGCAAACTGAAGCCTCACATGAGAGCTAAGGCTCTTCCCCTCTCTCCTTTCACAGTTTAGAGCCAGGACACTGTGGAGGGAGGGCTCGGGTTGCTGGGCTCTGCAGGCCTAGGAAGCTAACTCCTAAATTAGGGGTCCTTCCCCAAGGTCCACTCACACGTGGAGTGACGCATCCTGGGCTTTCTTCTGGTTGTTGGTGCTGAAGTCAACCAAGGAGTCCAGGTCTGGCTGGAGAAACATGTCCCGCAGCCAGGCCACATAGCCCTGCAGGGCCAGAGGGCTCAGGAACCGCACGACCCGCCAGAAAGTAGGCGCGACAGGGAGGCCTTGGTTGGTGACGGATGAGAAGGCCACTAGCACGGCCAGCTGCCGCTCAGGGTCATCCTGGCACCCCTCTAGGAAGGTGCCCACGTAATCCTCCATCTCTGGGGCAAACTTGAACTGCTTTGGGAGCTGCAAGAAGTTAAGCATGGAGCTGAGCCCACCAGCCCAGAGGGCAGGCAGTCAATAACCCAACAGCCCACCAGGCTTGCACCCGCTACGGGTTAAACCAAGGCCCGGAAACCTTGCATCGTACACAGCTAGGCTGAGCCTGAACTTGCAACAGTTCCCTGTCACCCCAGTGCTTCTGTCTGGCGTCAAGGGCTCTCTGGGTCTGACTGCCCCAGCTTCACCACCTCCGGCCCCAGAAGGCCCCTTTATCTGCCTTGCTGGATGGGGATGGTCTGTTTTCCTGGCTTGACGCAGGGCAGAGTGGTAGTTGAGGTGAGACTGACCGGGGTTCAAAGGCCATGCTGCTAATTCCATGCCATGTTCGGTTTTGGTCATCTTCGGGACCAAAAACCAGCACCTCATGCGCTTCCTCAGCGCCAGGACCCCCACACCCCGCGTTTTTGTGTGGCAGCTTAGCATTTTAGCAACCCTTTGCAGTCGACCAATATTATCATTGTGTAGGTGAATAAAGTGAGACACAAAAACACCTAGAAGGAACTTCTCAGGGTCAGAGGCTCCCAGTGGGTAATGTCTGGCTTTACGGCCCAAGCTGTTTTCAGTTTTTTAGAATTGTGCCCCCCACAAAGTGTGGTGCCACGATCAGGGCTCACTGCAGCCTCAAAATCCTGGGTTCAAGGGATCCTCCCACCTCAGCTTCCCGAGTAACTGGGATTCCAGGTGTGCACCACCGTCCAACCCAAACTCTTAACCACTGCCTGATACTTCAAGTCTGCCCCCTCACCCAGAATGACAGCTCTCTGAAACTTGTTGCAAATGAGCTGGTGAGAACAGTGAACCCAGTAGCACTTACTGGGCACCAGGCTCACTGGTGCCCAAACACTGTCATGACGACTGTTCTCATCACTGCAGCATGGGTTGGAGCGGAGGAGGGCTGAACAGCCCACTGGCTATCCACGCCCATGAGGGGCCTGACCCTATCAAAACCGTCAGAAGGAAGCCGGGCGTGGCGGCTCACGTCTGTCATCCCAGCACTTTGGGAGGCCGAGGCGAGTGGATCACCTAAGGTCAGGAGTTCAAGACCAGCCTGGCCAACATGGCAAAACCCCGTCTCTACCGAAAATACAAAAATTAGCTGGGCGTGGTAGTGGGCATCTGTAATCCCAGCTACTCAGGAGGCTGTCAGGAGAAACGCTTGAACCTGGGAGGCAGAGGTTGCAGTGAGCCCAGATCACACCACTGCACTCCAGCATGGCCGACAAGAGCGAAACTCCAACTCAAAAAATCAAATCTGTCCGAGGGGAAGGGGTTCAGGCAGCTCACTAACCAGACGGAGGGGACACCCGTGGCCAAGCGCCCGAGGTGCCCTGCTCCCCTTCTTGGCAAGGAGAGCTCCCTGTCTAGCCTTTCTGGCAGTGTCGAGCTGCACGGGCGTTACCCACCTTCGCAGTGCACACGTGCTCCCCATAATGGCGGATCACGTCTCCCCGCAACACCAGCTGCAGCTGCTCCTTGGTCAGCAGGGGCAGGGCTGCGCCCAGCAGGCGGAAACACAGGTAGCTAAGGGGGTGCGGGACAGAGCCTGGTCAGAGCCCTTGGGACCCCTGGCGGGGACCTCAGGACTGGTGGCCCAGACCCACTTCACAGACAGGGAAGGTGGCCGAGAGAGGACACGCCCCGCAAGCACCTGGCTGGCCAGAACTGCATCTTCAGCAACCCTTGTTCCACCACCTCCTTCCAGAACTGTGGGAACTTGTCTTCCTTGAGCGCTAGGCGGAGCAGGTCCAGAGCAATGGCGGGCAGCTTGCGGTCCTTCTTCACGGAGGAGGCAGCCATCTTCAGCACGTTCACCAGCCTGCGGAGAGCAAGGGACTGAGAGAACACTCGCCTCACGGGCAAGGGCCAGGGTGCCAAGAGCAGCCGGGACACCCCCAGGCCACATGGCAAATCTGGGCCTGGCCAGATGCAGCCCCACAGCCCCAGGGAGGGCAAATCCGCCCACCTCCGTCACACCTGGGAACATTCTCATTCGAGAATAGGTTCACGGATCCCACCAGCTTCTTGAGCTTGGAGGGCACCTTCTGCTGGGCCAGGAGGAAGAGCTCCAGCTGTTCGGGGGAGCTGAGTATTGTATTCAAGTCGGCTTTAAGGACCTCTGGCAGGATCTCCTGCAATGTAGCCACTGAGACCTAAGGATGGAGAGATAAGAAATTGTGGCTTCCTCTGCGTGGTGAGCCCGGGTGGCTCCTGTTCTACCTGCCAGGCTCCTGACACAGGGCCACCTGGTGAGGCACCAGAGTCATCAGAGGGTATTTGCTAACAAAACTCAAATTCCCGGGCAGCTGGGTTTTTGACAAGCATCCCACTGATGCTAACTGGCCCGGAGGTAGCTGCTTTTTTCTTTTTTTTTTTTTTTTTGCGACAGAGTCTTGCTTTGCCGCCCAGGCTGAGTGCAGTGGTGTGATCTTGGCTCACTGCAACCTCCTCCTCCCAGGTTCAAGCAATTCTCTTGCCTCAGCTGGGATTAAAGGTGTGCACCATCACACCGAGCTAATTCTTGTATTTTTAGTAGAGATGGGATTTCACCATGTTGGCCAGGCTGGTCTCGAACTCCTGACCTCAAGTGATCTGCCCACCTTGGCCTCCCAAAGTTCTGCGATTACAGGCATGGTCAGGGCTACCCTTTTAATTATTCCTTTTTTTTTTTTGGTATTTCAGAGGACTAGCTCATTTCATACACAAGGAGCCCTGGGTGGAGAGCTGGGATTCAAATTCAGGTCCTTCTGGCTCTGAGGTCAAGACTGCACAGAAAGCCCTGGCCTGGGACCTGCCAGCCCCTGCCTTTCTCTTCAGTGGCAAAAGGGCCTAGGTGCTACCTTCTCAAGTCGGGAGGTGGAGGCCCACAAGGGGCCAGCCTTGACCAGGATAACAAGGCAAACGTTTTCTATATTCGCGACGTGCCAGGCACAGTTCTAGAGTTGCACTGCCCAATACAGTAGTCACAGCCACACAGGGCTGCTGAGCGCTTCAAAGGTGGCCAATCTGAACAGGGATGTGCCTAAGTGTAAAATACATACTGGATTTTGGAGACGACCTGACAAAAAGTGTGTAATAGGCCGGGCGCGGTGGCTCAAGCCTGTAATCCCAGCACTTTGGAAGGCCGAGACGGGCGGATCACGAGGTCAGGAGATCGAGACCATCCTGGCTAACACGGTGAAACCCTGTCTCTACTAAAATACAAAAAAAATTAGCCGGGCGAGGTGGCGGGAGCCTGTAGTCCCAGCTACTCGGGAGGCTGAGGCAGGAGAATGGCGTGAACCTGGGAGGCGGAGCTTGCAGTGAGCTGAGATCCGGCCACTGCACTCCAGCCTGGGTGACAGAGTGAGACTCTGTCTCAAAAAAAAAAACGCGTGTAAGATACCTCAACAGTTTAGACCAATGCATATTTCAATAATATTTTAGATATACCAGACGAAGTAAAATGTTACTAAATGACACCTGTTTCTTTTTACCTTTTCGACAGTCACTGAAACACTTCAAATTATATATCTCTGTATTTCTATGGAACAGTGCTGTTCCAGATTTTCATTCAAGCCCCCTTGATGTCTCTGTAACGGGAAGTGTTGGCCGAGCCCACACAGCTGGTGAGCTCATACCTCGGAGAGGATGTCCACCAGGGCCTTCCGGGGCTGCTCCTGCAAGTGGTTTTGGTATTGGGCCAGGGCCTGCAGCAGTTTCACCGACTTCATTAGTGCCTCCTGGTCCTGGTCCCCACAGAAGGACAGAGGGTATGAGCAGGGCACACTACTGTCCCCTACCCATTCCAAGCCAGCCCACATTCCCCCAGTCCCTCCAAAGTTCTTACCTTCACCAGCCGGCCTGACTGAAAGAGGGCGAGTACTCCGAACAGGTTTGCAAAGAGAGCAGGTCTCAGCATTGTCTAGAGAAGGATTCCAGGCACAGGCATGAGGGACCCTGGGACTCCCTGTTTCCCAAGCCTCCCACCCCTGGAGCTGCTGACGTCCCCAGATCCACTCTTACCTTCTTCACCTGATGCAGGTCATATTTTTCTTGTATCTGCTGCAGGATGCTGCACAAGGGGAGGTCTTCAAAAGACTGTAACAGCTGCCAGCAGTTGTGTGGCAGGAGGAAGAGGGGTTCAGGAGAGTGGCCCAGCTACATCTTCACAAACCTTAACCTCCTTTCCCCTTTCAACTTCTCCCAAGAAGCCTCAGGTCCCTAGTCCCACCCCAAGGACGCCTCTGGAGCTGCTCACATGGAACCAAATCTCATTCCCCTGCTCTGTCTCCACCAGGGCTTCTGAAAGTACTTTATGAGATGAAGTCTCGCTGTCGCCCAGGCTGGAGTGCAGTGGTGCGATCTCGGTTCACTGCAACCTCCACCTCCTGGGTTCAAGCAATTCTGTTTCAGCCTCCTGAGTAGCTGGGATTACAGACACCCACCACTACGCCCAGCTAATTTTTGTTTTTTTTTCTTTTTTTTTTTTTTTGAGATGGAGTGTTGCCCTGTCGCCCAGGCTGGAGTACGGTGGCGTGATCTGGGCTCACTGCAGCCTCTGCCTCCTGGGTTCCAGTGATTCTGCTACCTCAGCCTCCTGGATAGCTGGGCTTACAGGCGCCCGCCACCACGTCCAGCTAATTTTTGTATTTGTAGTAGAGACGGGGCTTCACCATGTTGGCCAGGCTGGTCTTGTACTCCTGACCTCAGGTGATCCGCTCACCTCGGCCTCCCAAAGTGCTGAGATTACAAGCATGAGCCACAATGCCCAGCACAAAAGTACCTTCTATAGCCCCTAGATTGCTCGTCTGAAATTCTCCGCCACTCAGTCTTCTCTCCACACCTGGTCTGAGCTCCCCTCAGGCTGATCCTGCAGGCCTGGGTCTTTATTGCTCTTCCCCTTGTCAAGGTTCCTCAGAGAGTGGTCTACTGCAATCAGCTGAATGCCTTTGCAGGCCTAAGGGAGCCCACCCAGCGCGCACCGCTCCCAGCAAGCGTACCTAAGCGGCCGGGCAACCCAAGCACCAAAGAGAAAACCTGGCCAGGCCTTGCTCACACTTTCTCCACCTTCATGTGAGGTAGACCTCCCTCAGGTTGGCCTCCAATCAACTCTGCCACTCCCTACCTCTCTCTCGGGCTGCCCCTCCGCCGCAGCTGACGCACCACACCTGCCCTCCTCACACCCCACCGTTGACCTGGATGGCTGGGATCCTGCCAGGAGCACCACCTCACCTGTGCCAGGGCCAAACTGTAGCAAGGCCGGGCTGTTTCTCGCGCAACCCCGAGTCCCGTGATTAGGCGCTTCAGGGCATATTTCATCTCGGACCCCTGCAGAACCAAGCGCACCCTCGTGTTCAATGGTGAAACAAGGTGCACGCCCCCGCGCACCTTGGCATCCAGGTTCGCGACCACGTGCCCCCCGTCCCAAATCCCTGGCCCGCCGCCGCTTCCTTGCCGGGATATGCGCGGCCCCTGCCCCAGACCCCGCCACTCCACCTTCGGCCTGCCGCGCAGATACTCCAGCAGCTTCTCCGTGGCCGCAAGTCGCGTCTCCTGCTCAGGCTTCGCAATGTCCCAGAAGAAGTCTAAGAACTCGCGGCTGTGCTTCAATAGGCCATGGCGGTCGGCAGGCCGGGCGCCACTCTGCGTCGCCTCTCCAGGAGACATCCGCTCGGCGAGTTCCCTGCTCCCCATCTCCGCCACACTCACCGAAACACAAAACACGTGTGCCCCGGGCCCAGCAGCTTCCAGGTCAGGGCATGGCGCATGCGCACCGGTAGTGTCGGCGCGGAGGCGGAAGAACCTGGAGGGGCGGGGGAACCAATAGGGGCGGGGCCGGGCCGATGCCCCCCCAGGAAGGCGGGGCAGGGGCGGGGCCAGGGAAAGCCGCATTTCCGCCTTAGCTCTGAGCGGAAGTACCTAGCTGAGCGGCGCCGGTCTTTCCCCGCCTTCTGCTCACACCCGTAGTTCCCTGGCGGCTGTGACATGTACCCCTTTGGAGCCCCGTGGGGGCATTTCTGAGGGCCCATCTCGGAAACAAACCGAGGTGTAGCACATCGAGCCGCCTCGTCCCAGATCGGCCCCTGCGCTCCGAACGTTGAGCCATTCAACAATTACTGGGCTCCTGCTGCGTTCCGTGCTAGGCGATTGGAACAAAGCCGCTGCTCTCGTGGAGGAACACGGAGCCAAATGCATTAAAAAGAAGCATAATTATGAAGAGAATTAGAAATGCAATTCTAATTGCAGAAGGAGCTTTTTAAACGCTGGAACGTGAATACATCACCCGTTAAAAACACAGCTAATTACTATTAAATAGGGTCTACAATAATGATTTGAGGGATTAGTCAAGGGAGGCCTCTGTGAGGAAGGGTGGCATTTGGGATGAGAGCTGAGTGACAAGAAGGGCCCCCCTTCCCCGCACTCCTGCAAGGATCTAAGGGGATGAAATCCCAAGCCTTGCGACTTAACAAAGGTCCAGGGCTGGAGGGGCTGAGGCTGGCCAGAAGCAAGCTTGCATGAGCCCCGGGCTAGGATTTCATTCTGAGGGTGATGGGAAATCACTGGTGAGTTTAATGCAGGGTCAGGCCTGGATCCGATTTACATGTTAACAAGATGATGCTGGCTGCTGTGTGGGGGATGGACTGTAGGTCTGCGTAGGTGGAAGCACGGGAAGACCATTTAGAAACTGGTGAACTGGACCCAGGGAAAATGAGAACAGGTCAGATTTGGGCTGATGTGGAGCAGATGGGGTGGGTGATGCATTTGGTGGGTGATGTCGGGGAAGAGGAAATGAGAGGGATGCCAGGTTTGGGACCTAAATAACTGGGTACATTGTGGTGCCGTTATGGAGAAGAATTTTCTTGGGAGTGGGTGGTGGAGGTGGTGGGACCAAACGGTCTATTAAATCAGAGAAGCCTTTTACAATGGCAAGGGAGGGGAAGTGCTACTGGTCACCGTTGCTTCTTGGTTTGAGAAGCTGTGTATAGAGGGCTGTGGTCCAGAGAGGACCTAACCCTGGGGGCAGGTCAGGGCTAACCTTCACCTTGAATTTCCACATGCTCAACTCCAACCCCTTTGTACCCAAGCCCCTGGGGCACCTTCTCACCCTCTCAACCGCTTCTCTGCTTTGCTGTCTGTTCTAGAAAGTGAAATGAAAACATTCATCTTGCACATCTGGTGCCCCAGGAGGCAGGAGGTGAACGGAGCAGGGGGAAGCTGAACGATGTCAACCCAGGCTCTCCCCTCTCTGGTTGTTGGTCACCTGTGCTGCCCATCAGGGAAGCCCTGACTCCAGTTGGTTCAAAAGCTGATGGAAAATTAACCAAGAAGCAGGAATGGCGCTTGATTTCCAGGAGACTTGATCTTTATTTTGTACCCAGTCTGGTTGAGGAAGATAGGTAAGGGGTGTCCTGAAGGGAAGGACAGAGATGCCAACAGTACCCTGGGCTCTGCCTGTCCTGCTCCGTGGGGCCCAGAGCCTAGGCAGAGGCTCTGCACTCTCCACTGTCCTCCTGAAAGCTGGATCTGAACTCAGTGCTACCCCCAGGCCCTACTGCTTTTTCCTTATTACCCTGATGTTCTTAGCTGATAAAACAGCTAGAGATTCCATCCAGTGTGGGTGATCTGAAGAATGATTGTGTTAGCTCTGGATGCCAGAACTCAAGTCTAGGTAACTGAAAAGGCCAGAGGTTGGGGCCTGAGCCAGCAGTGAGCACATAATAGATACACACTCTTTTTTTTAGACAGGGTTTCGCTCTTGTTGCCCAGGTGGGGTTGCAATGGTGCGATCTCGGCTCACTGCAACCTCCACCTCCCGGGTTCAAGTGATTCTCCTGCCTCAGCCTCCCAAGTAGCTGGGATTACAAGTGCACGCCACCTCACCCAGCTAATTTTTTGTATTTTTAGTAGAGACGGGGTTTCACCATGTTGCCCAGGCCTGGTCTCGAACTCCTAGCCTCAGGTGATCCACCTGCCTCGGCCTCCCGAAGTGCTGCGATTACAGGCGTGAGCCACTGCATCCAGCTATTATTATTATTATTATTACTATTATTATTATTATTATTAAAGACAGGGTCTCACTCTGTTGTCCAGGCTGGAATGCAGTGGTGTGACCCTAGCTTTCTATAGCCTTGAACTCCTGAGCTCAAGCAAGCTTCCTGCCTCAGCCTCCCAAGCAGCTAGGACAACAGGCATGTGCCACCGCCCCGGCAAATTTTTAAATTTTTAGTACAGACGAAAGTTCTTGCTCTGTTGTTTAGGCTGGTTTCAAACTCCTGGCCTCAAGGCGTCTTCCTGCCTTGTCTACCCAAAGAGCTGAGATTACAGATGTGAGCCACCACACCCTGTGGGTGCACACTCGACTGCTGCTGGATCTGCTCTGCTCCTGCCCCCCTGCTTCAGATAACTCTGTCTTCTGCCAGACCCACTTCCATCCTGTTAGAACCCCTGGAAGGGGCAGCAGTCATGGGGGACACTGGAGACATGGGCGTGCTCTGCGTGGGCTGCCACCTGGAGCAGGGTCCCTCGGCCACAAGTGTTGGGATGCTGTGTTGGTTCCTGCTGCCCCTGGTGCTGGGCCTGGGTTGGGGGTCCTGCCGCCAGATGCCTGAGTATGGTGTGAGTCATGGCCCTGGCCACATCAGGGGTCCCTGAAGCCACGAGCCCCAACACATCGGCCTCTGTGTCATCCAGGCTGCCACGGAGGATGAGGGGGCAGGCCCAGGCACTAGCAGTAGACTTGGCCACCAGGTTGCTGAGCAGAACCCCAGTGCTTGGGGACAGGTGTGCAGAGCCAAAGGAGCAGTTGAGCGAGGAGGTGAGAAGGAGCACAGAGCCGCTGCTGTCCACGGCAGCCAGGGCGCTGCTCTCGGGGCTCACAGCAGTCTGCAGGAATGGTGGGCAGGGGTCAGGGATGGGCACCCCGGAGTGCAGGGCTGCCTCCAACAGTGCCAGCAGTTCTGGGCCAGCTGAGGGACTGGGGGTGGTGAACAGGATGCCCTGGGGCACAGGTAGCTGCTGTGCTGGTTCCAAAGTGGGCCTGGGTCCAGCTGAGGGCACCTGCAGCCCCAGGTCTCCCGCCAGCCGACTCAGTAGAGCATCCCCAGCAAGGTCTGAGGTGGGAGCAAGGGATGCCCTGCGAAGCACAGCTGCCAGTTGTGGGTTGGTGGCTCGGGCCCCAGCGTCCAGGGGCGTCCCATCAGCATGGCAAAGTAGTGGACAGAGGCCTTCTGTGCCCCGGGCCGCCAGAGCCCTTGCCAGGGCTGTGTCCACCAGGAAGCCCTCCTGAGCCAGCGTGGTGGGGCCCACTAGCAGGCGCGGCCAGGGCAGGCGACCAAAGCGTGCATGCAGTAGGTGCAGGGTGGGCAGAGCCGTGGGCAGCCCCAGGCCGGGGGCCAGGGTCTGTGCTGGGCCTGATGTCAGGGCCGTGGAATTGCCCGAGGAGCTATCGTGGAAGAGGCCCCAAAACGTGGCACCTGCAGGAGACAGAGGGGTCACTCAGCAGCCGCAGGTCAAGATTCACTGACTTGTTTCAGTCAAAATCCCTTGACTGAGCCTGGGATCAGAAGTTACTGACCAGGCCTGAGGTCAAGGTTTCACGGACCTGAGCTCAAGGGTCATAGCCTGGGGTTGGGACTGCCGCCCAAACCCTAGGTCCTGTTCAGTAAGCAGCCTTGAGGTCAGGGCTACTGACTCCCTAAGTTCCAGGTCACTGATCAGGCTGTGGGTTGGGTTGCAGTCTGGGGTCAGGGGTCACTGACCTAGCCCTGTGGCGTGAGGATGCACCACTGCCAGGCACAATGCGGCTGCAACTCCAGCATCCACGACGTTGCCCCCGGCAACAAGCAGCTCTCGGCCTAGGTGGGAGCATGTGACTGCAGCAAGGAAGGCACTGTCATGCAGCAAGGAGGGGAGCTGGGCTGGTGACCCCCGACCCTCCCCTCCCCCAAGCTGCCCCCAGTACTGACTGACCTGCAGGGCTGATGATGGCACCGTGGTGGTATACGCCAGGGCCGTGGGAGTGTCCGCCGGGTGGAGGGGCCACAGAGCCCAAGCTTCCTGTCGAGCTGCCCGGATTCTGGAGCTGCCTCACAGCCAGGGAGCAGCCAACAGCCAGCAGCAGCAGGGCCGCCATTACACGGGCCCACGTTCCAGACAGCCCACCAGCCTTGTTCCTGTGGCGGGGGGTGTCCTGAGCCAGGACTGGGACAGAGGGATGCCCACGAACCCCAAGAGACCCCAGGGAATGTTTCCCAAAAGGTTTGATTTAACAAGAGGAGTACAAGTCTGCCAAGGAGAAAGGGCGTCTTGGTAGTTGGCACAGCTTGGGCAAAGCCATGGAGGTGGGAAAGCACTTGGGGAAACAGGCTAGCTGGGGAGGGATCCTCTGGAGGGGAGATTGGAGGGGCAGAGTCCAATCAGGTGGGAGGGAGGCCCAGTGGGGTGTGGCAGGCAGGAGAGAAGCGGCTGGGGAGCAGGCCCAGCCAGGCATAGCCAGGCCCCAACCTGCCCAGCAGGTGCCTCCTGCACCAGGGCTTGCGGGCTGGGGACCTTTGACAGAGCAGCAGATGGGACAGAAGCCGGCTTGGAACAAATGTCCCTCCAGGTACATAGACTTTTGATTGGGTCAGGCCAAGTCTGGGGCTACAGCCTAGGTTTTCCCCCAAATCCATCGGACAGTGCCTAGAGCTAAGCCCAGCGGGGAGTTGCCTGGTCCTCCTGAGGGGCTCAGAGACAGAGACTTGCCAACCTCAAGCCTGGGGAGCCTGGTGCTCAGACCCCTCCCTTACCTACCTGGAAGAGTCCTGGTGCCTCCAGGGGTTTGGAACCAGCACTTCTGATGTCTCCTCCTCCTCCTCTTCCTCCTCCTCCAACTCCAAGCTTGGCTCCCAGGGCAGCAGCTTCTGATAGACTACAGGCTCTGCTGCCAGCTCCATGGCCCCCCAGTGCTCACCCCAGCCCTCCTGCCTGCCAGCCTTCCCGGCTGTGTCTCAGAGGCCCTGCCCAAGCCTGGCAGGTGGGAGGTGGCAGCGACCTTGGGGAAGGGTGGGGGTGGAATCCAGAACAGGTCTGGGCAGGGCACGGAGCCAAGGAGGCTGCATCAGAGCCTGCCCCATTAGGACACAAGGCCCGAGGAGCTCTAGCGACAGGGCTCCCAGGTGACTGCCTGTAAGGGGTCACAGCTCAGTGAGGTCGACGAGGAGTTCACCCCTAATGCCACAACCTTGACACCCAGGCACCTGCTGGGCTCCTCCCCTTGGAGGATGTAGCCCATGGATGCCCCCAGGACTGTAGTTTAGGGACTGTGGACTTGAATTAGAGCTACAGTTACATGGTGGCTTGGGTCGGAGCTCCCATGTGCTTGAGTCAGCACGTGACTAGGTTCTGGCGTAGGGGTGTCTGGTCTCTGGCTGGGGTCAAGGCTCAGCCTGTGGCTACTCTGGGTCTGGGTTTCTTTGGGGAGCAACTTGGTTCATAACTCCCTGTGCGTGTTTTGCGACTTTTGTCCAGAAGGTAGCGCCACAGCCTGGAAACCAACATTTCTAAGTTCATTTTGGGATTCCCATCAAGGACTTGTTGCAAAACAGTGCTGTTTGTAACGGCCCCAAATTGGAAAGTGCCCAAATGCCCATTATCGCTAGAATGAATGATGTAAGTCACAACGGACCACTCTGCAGCAATGAGAATGAGCAATCTGCAATCATATGCAATAGTGTACACAAGTCTGACAAACATAAGGACGAAGGAAAGCAGCCAGGCAGGAGACAGCACGCGCTACATGCTTTCATTTACACAAAGTACACACACAGGCAACAACAGTCTGCCCTTAGAAGTTAGATAGTGACTGGAGCAGGGACCGGGGGGCTTCTGGGATGCTGGAGATGTCCTTTCTTTCCTCTCTTTTCCTTCCTTTCCTTTCCTTTCTTTTCTTCCCTTTCTTTTCTTTCTTTCTTGACAGAATTTTCGTTCTTGCTGCCCAGGCTGGAGTGCAATGGTGCAATCTCAGCTCACTGCAACTTCCACCTCCCGAGTTCAAGCAATTCTCCTGCCTCAGCCTCCCAAGTGGCTGGGATTACAGGCACGTGCCACCATGCCTGGCTAATTTTTTGTGTTTTTAGTAGAGACATGTTGGCCAGGCTGGTCTTGAACTCTTGACCTCGGGTAATCCACCCGCCTCGGCCTCCCAAAGTACTGGAATTACAGGTGTGAGCCACCACGCCCAGCCAAGATGTTGCTTCTTAATCTGAGTGCTGGTGACACAAGTGCCCTGAGTGTGAAAATGTATCAAGTTGGGCAATGATGACGTGTACTTTTCTGTATGAATATTGTCTTTCAATAAAAAAGTAAAAATGAAAAAGCTCATGTATTTTCTACATTAAAACAACCACCATGAAAATCATCCTTCAAATCATCCATCATCCCATCTGGTTCTCCAGCTGCTTCCCTTTCTCGCGGCCTCTTCACAAGCAAGTACAGGGGTTCTTTAAGGCTGGTGTGCGTCACGATCACCTGGGCAGCTTGTTAAGTCAGATCGCTGGGCTCCCCTCCCAGAAAGTCTGGCTCCAGGTGTAGGGTCTAGAACATGCTTTCCTAACTGCCAGTCCTGGAACCACACCTCCAATCTAAAACAAAAGTGTACACCTGCTGTCTTCACCTCTTTCTCTCCTGTTTCTTCCCTGAGCTGGTTTCTGTCTCTCATTCCCCAGAGAAACCTTTGGTTTCCTTTTTTTTTTTTTTCTTGGACCAATAAAAAACCAACCAACCAACCAAACAGAGCAGCCTAGGGTTGCCACCTTCTTATTTTGCCAGTGGTTGGGAGATGGGAATCAAAATGACCATTTTTATGATTTTATGACATGTATGTCATAAAATAATTCAGTTTCACTTTCTGTTAACATGGTGTAAGAAGGTTAGAATTTCAGAATGAAGGTCCGTCCTTCCTTCCTGAGAAAAGGCATCTGAGAGCCTTACGGCTCTGTGCTGCCCACATCTCCTGCCCCAGCCTCAGTCTGGCCTTTGGACTCCTAGCATTGCTCCTTTTGTCCAGCAGGCAGAATTATTTTTGGCCCCCACCCTGCCCAGCCAACATTCCTCTGCTCTTAGAGCTAGGTCCTGACAAGCTCTTTGGGACAAGACCTCCACTGGTTGGGTTCTGGGAACATTTCTTAGTGTGGCCTTTCTCATTCCTGTAGCTCTGGACCTATCAGCTAAGCTCCAATTAGATGCAGATGGGTTCTGGGGATAAAATGCTCAGGCCAAAGTAGCTCCAGGGGTAGATGGACTCGGTCATTTTAGGGCTCAGGGTAGGGGTGGGTGTTGACAATGGCTTCAGGAGAACTGGGTCTAGTCCTATGTCTGCTAATAACTGAATATATGACTGCAGGAGAGACATTTAACCTCTGGGAGTCTTGATTTCACTTCTGTAAAATGAGGATAACAATATTTATCTTCCTAGGGCTGTTTTGAGGATTACACAAAATATATTTAAAGTGGCCAGGCGTGGGGGCTCATGCCTGTAATCCCAGCACTTTGGGAGGCCAAGACAGGTGGATCACGAGGTCAGTAGATCGAGACCATCCTGGCTAACATGGTGAAACCCCCGTCTCTACTAAAAATACAAAAATATTAGCTGGGTGTGGTGGTGGGCACCTGTAGTCCCAGCTACTCGGGAGGCTGAGGCAGGAGAATGGCGTGAACCCAGGAGGTAGAGCTTGTAGTTAACTGAGATCGTGCCACAACACTCCAGCCTGGGCGACAGAGCAAGAAAAAAAAAAAAAGAAAATATATTTAAAGCATCTAGACCAGTGCTTAGTACAGAGCAGTCCCTCCAAAAGCATGAATTCCTTTCTCTCTGCTCTGTGAGCCTCAGTCTCCCCAGTGATTATTACGGATAATCTACATACGCATGTGTGCGTGCACACACACAAAGGGTGGCTTGAAGTCTGAAGCGTAAGACTGTAGATTCATTAATTTCTCCATTCATTTCCTCATTTGTCCTCTTATCCTAATGGTTCTCAACCTTGGATACATGTTACAATTACCTGGCAAGCTTTGGAAAATTCTAATACCTATGCAGACCAGTTAAATAACGAAATCAGGATCTCTAGATTGTAGCTTCATCAGTTTTTTTTTTTTTTTTTTGAGACGGAGCCTCGCTCTGTCGCCCGGGCTGGAGTGCAGTGGCCGGATCTCAGCTCACTGCAAGCTCCACCTCCCGGGTTTACGCCATTCTCCTGCCTCAGCCTCCCGAGTAGCTGGGACTACAGGCGCCCGCCACCGCGCCTGGCTAATTTTTTGTATTTTTTTTAGTAGAGACAGGGTTTCACCATGTTAGCCAGGATGGTCTCGATCTCCTGACCTCGTGATCCGCCCGTCTCAGCCTCCCAAAGTGCTGGGATTACAGGCTTGAGCCACCGCGCCCGGCCGCTTCATCAGTTTTTGAAGCTTCCCAGGTGTTTTCAATGTGCAGGCAAGGTTGAGAACCACCGCTTTAGCTAGTGATTTCTGCAATTCGAATCACCTGTAGCAATTGGACGACACCCAAACACCAATATCCTCGCCCTTCCCTTTCTCCCACTCCCACGCCAATTGAATCAGCTTCTCTGAAAGTGAGTCTCAGTCATGATGATGTTTTTTGTTTTGTTTTGTTTTTTAAGATGGAGTTTCGTTCTTGTTGCCCAGGCTGGAGTGCAATGGCACGATCTCAGCTCATCGCAACCTCTGCCTCCCAGGTTCAAGTGATTCTCCTGCCTCAGCCTCCCAAGTAGCTGGGATTACAGGCACCCACCACCACAACCGGCTAATTTTTATATTTTTTAGTAGAGACAGGGTTTCACCATGTTGACCAGGTTGGTCTCAAACTCCTGGCCTCAGATTGATCTGTCTGCCTTGGCCTCCCAAAGTACTGGGATTGCAGGCTTGAGCCACTACACCTGGCCTCTGGCTGCCCCTTCTAACCAAGAAAGGACCCTGAGACGAGAAACAAGGAAGAGTATGGGCCCCATGCGTGTGTAAGCCTTTCCCCAGATTGACTTTATAATCGGCCCTCTTGGACATGCTGGGATTTGACTCTATAGAATAGAGACAATGAAGTATGTGTATGTGGCAGGGTTGGGGGTGGGGATGAAAGTGGCTTTTCCTTGCAAGATAGCTCTCTCTGTGCAATGTGACCAAAATACCAGAATATCGTTAAAGTACTTTAAAAAATTGTTCCAGGTGATTCCTGTTGCAATACAATGGCATTCAGAAATTCTTAACTCAGAGTCAGCATCCAATAGTCCGTGAAAGACGTAGGTATTCCCATTTCCTGAGTTTACAATTACCCTGGTAAATGGCAAATCCTCATTCTTTTTTTTTTCCAGATGGAGTCTTGCTCTGTTGCCCAGGCTGGAGTGCAGTAGCGCGATCTCGCCTCACTGCGACCTCCACCTGCTGGGTTCAAGAGGGAAGAAGAGGGAAACTCTGTCTCAAAAAAAAAAAAAGATAGTGATTCCTATCATACTTGAGTTTAATTTAGGGGCTTGTACAAGGCAGAAGACAGATGGGCCTTGGAAAATAACAGTAGATATAGTTAAAAAAAAAAAAAAAAAAAAGAGTCACTCAAATTGTAGCTGCTGTTCTAGGTGTTTCTTTCTTTTTTTTTTTTTTTTTTTTTTTTTGAGACAGAGTCTTGCTCTGTTGCCCAGGCTGGATTGCAGTGGTGCGATCTCGACTCACTGCAACCTCCGTCTCCTGGGTTCAAGCAATTCTTCTACCTCAGCCTCCCAACTAGCTGGGATTACAGGTGCCTGCCATCACACCTGGCTAATTTTTGCATTTTTAGTAGAGACAGGGTTTCACCATGTTGGCCAGGCTGGTCTTGAACTCCTGACCTTAGGTGATCTACCCATGTCAGCCTCCCAAAGGGCTGGGATTACAGGCATGAGCCACCATGCCCAGCCTTTACGTGTTTCTTTATGGGGAAAATCAACATAGCTCCTGGAAAATGCTTTCTTCTTTTGTTTTGTTTTTTTGTTTTTTTTTGAGATGGAGTTTATCTCTGTCACCCCGGCTGGAGCACAGTGGCGTAATCTCAGCTCACTGCAAACTCCACCACCCAGGTTCAAGCAATTCTCCTGTCTCAGCCTCCTGAGCAGCTGGGATTACAGGTGCCCACCACCACACCCAGCTAATTTTTGCATTTTTAGTAGAGACAGGGTTTCGCCACATTGGCTGAGCTGGTCTTGAACTCCTGACCTCAGGTGACCCACCCGCCTCGGCCTCCCAAAGTGCTGGGATTACAGGCGTGAGCCACCATGCCCAGCCTCTAGGTGTTTCTTTACGGGGAAAATCAACATAGCTCCTGGAAAATGCTTTCTTCTTTTTTTATTTTATTTTTTATTTTATTTATTTATTTATGTTTTGAGATGAAGTTCGTCTCTGTCACCCAGGCTAGAGCATAGTGGCACAATCTCGGCTCACTGCAACCTCTACCTCCTAGGTTCAAGCGATTCTCCTGTCTCAGCCTCCCGAGTAGCTGGGATTACAGGCGTGTGCCACCATGCCTGGGTAATTTTTGTATTTTTAGTAGAGATGGGGTTTTACCACGTTGGCCAGGCTGATCTCGAGCTCCTGACCTCAGGTGATCTGCCTGCCTTGGCCTCCCAAAGTGCTGCGATTACAGGCATGAGCCACTGCCCCTGGCCAAATGTTTTGTTCTTTATTCCAATAACCAAAGAATCCCGAAGTCATTTGCTTTTACCTGGTAGGGACAGCAGTGCACCTTTACAATCTTGCCTCAGAGTTGTGGCAACACAGTATCTAATGGTCAAGGTCAGGGATATAAACCATGGCAGCTGGTGCTCAAATGAGGTGGAGACAGTGGTGCCTTCCCCAGACATTTCTGCAACGTGATTTTGAGCATTGGTCTTGGCTGCATAGCCTCTGAGCTAGCTCTCCAACATCTCTACCCCCCATCCACTTTCTGTGCCCACCGATTTTTCATAAATTTATTTTCTATTTAACTCAGGCAGAAGTATGTCTTTCGTTTACAATTAATAACACTGACTGATGCATATCCTTCTAGGAGTCCCTAGAGGGCAGCAAACAGCATCTGCAGCTTGAAGCGGGAGCCGGGAGGCAGAAGCAGCACTGGATCACATTGGACCCTGGCTCAAAGACTCTGCAAAGGTAAAGAGGGCATTTGTGCTTTCCTGACCTGTTGGCTCTCAGGAAGAGTGTGTCTTAGACCTGGACTAAGGAGGAAGACTCAGACTAAGGAAGTTCAATTCCAGTAGGAGGCCATTGCTTTGTAAATTTTTTTTCTTAATATTTCTAAAGCAGAAGGGATGAATTATGAGGCGCTTGGGGTGTCTCTTTCCTGGTTGCATCTACTTCTTTATTCACTGCTTTTACAGCTTGTCAAAAGTATTCTAGCTGCCTTTCGGCCTCAGCCTTTGTCTTGTGCCGAGAGTCTTGTTTATCTTAGACATTACCTGCGTGCCACCACAACCAGGTTCCTGGCTGCCTACCCTCTATTCTTCTCCTTAATAGCATCCAGATTTTCTTTTTCTTTTTCTTTCTTTCTTTTTTTTTTTTTTGAGACAGAGTCTCGCTCTGTGTGCAGTGGCATGATCTCAGCTCACTGCAATCTCTGTGTCCCAGGTTCAAGCGATTCTCCTGCCTCAGCCTCCCAAGTAGCTGGGATTACAGGCATGCACCACCACGCCTGGCTCATTTTTGTATTTTTTTAGTAGAGACAGGGTTTCTCCATACTGGTCACGCTGGTCTTGAACTCCCAACCTCAGGTGATCTGCCCACCTTGACCTCCCAAAGAGCTGGGATTACAGATGTGAGCCACCACGCCTAGTCCAGATTTTTCTTTTTTTTTTCTTTTTCTTTCTTTCTTTTTTTCTTTCTTTCTTTCTTTCTTTCTTTCTTTCTTTCTTTCTTTCTTTCTTTCTTTCCTTCTTTCTTTTCTTTTCTTTTCTTTTCTTTTCTATTCTTTTTTTTTTTGACAGAGTTTTCCTCTCCCAAGTTGCTGGGATTACAAGCATGCCCCACCATGCCCAGTAACTTTGTATTTTTTTTTAGTAGAGATGGGGTTTCTCCGTGTTGGTCAGGCTGGTTTCAAACTCCCGACTTCAGGTGATCCGCCCACCTTGGCCTCCCAAAGTGCTGGGATTACAGGCGTGAGCCACCGTGCCCAGCCCAGATTTTCTAATAGGGAATTATTCCTTGCTACTGTGTGTTGAATCCTGGGGAGAGAAGTTGAGGTCATTAACAGTCCTAGGGTTTGGGGCTGACCTAGAGGAAAATGACCACGAGATGGCAGTAGCATGCAATGAGCTTTACTGGGGCGGCTCTGAGACAGGGTTACTTGTGAGGGGAAGTCCCCCATAGCGGGAGTCCTTCTAAGGATAGTGATGTGGGGCCACCATCCAGAAAGAGAAGACAAGAGAGCTTCTGGGGAGAGGGGTATCAGGGAGGCGGTTTACATGTCTAGATGAGGAGGGGTGTCTCTGGGTCAGAGAACTGCAAAGGGCAGCCCTGGCTTGGGCTCTGTTGTAACCCCAGGGTTTATCCTCTCTATGGCCAGCACTTGTGGGGTGCAGTCTGGCAGGGTACATAAAGCAAGCAGGCTCTAAGTGGCTAGAAATACATTTATTTGGGCTATTTAATTAAAAGCAACTGGATGTGTAAAAAACTGAGTTTAGCTCTTATGGGTTTTTGTGCTAGCAGTCCTGTCCTGAAGAAGTAAACAGCGTAGAGCTCAAGGTTCGGCTCATTTATTTAACAGGGTGAATAACAGTGCCTGCCTCCCCCACTCTCTTCCACTACAGAAGCTGAGGGAGCAGATCCTTCCTCAATCTTCCCTGCTCGTATAGCCAAGGGCAAACATGGTGCCTAAGCTCAGCCAGTTCGAGAATTGTCTCCAGGTCTTTAAAATTTTATTTATTTATGTATTTATTTTTGACACAGGGTCTTGCTCTGTTACCCACGCTGGAGTGCAGTGGTGCAATCGTGGCTCACTGCAGCCTTGATTTTCTAGGTTCAAGTGGTCCTCCTGCCTCAGCCTTTTGAGTAGCTGGGATCACAGGTATGTACCACCAGGCCCAGCTAATGTTTAAATTTTCTGTAGAGATAGGATCTTGCTGTGTTGCCCAGGCTGGTCTCAAACTCCTGGCTTCAAAAGATCCTCCTTCCTTCCAAAGTGTTAAGATTACAGGTGTGAGCCCACCCCATACCTCTCACTTTTTTTTCGTGAGACAGCATGTTACTCTGTCTCCCAGGCTGGAGGGCAGTGGTTCAATCTCAGCTCACTGCAACGTCTGCCTCCTGGGTTCACGTGATCCTCCCACCTCAGCCTCCCAAGTAGTTGGGACTACTGGCCTGAGCTACCATGTCCAACCTTTTTTTTTTTTTTTTTTTTTAGTAGAGATGAGTTTTCACTATGTTGCCTAGACTGGTCTCAAACTCCTGGGCTCAACCAATCTGCCCACCACCTCCCAAAGCATCTAGATTTTCTTTTTCCTTTTTTCTTTTCTTTTCTTTTCTTTCTTTCTTTTTTTTTTTTTTTTTTTTTTTGAGATAAAGTCTTACTCTGTTACCCAGGCTGGAATGCAGTGGTGCGATCTGGGCTCACTGCAACCTCTCCCTCCCAGGTTCAAGCGATTCTCCCACCTTAGCCTCCCGAGTAGCTGGGACTACAAGTGTGTACCACCACACCTAGCTAATGATTTTTTTTGTATTTTAGTAGAGATGGGGTTTCACCATGTTGCCCAGGCTGGCCTCGAACTCCTGAGCTCAGGCACTCCGCCCACCTTGGCCTCCCAAAGTGCTAAGATTACAGGTGTGAGCCGCCGCGCCTGGCCGAGATTTTCTAACTGGGAATTATTAAATAGGCTGGGTTTCAGCCACTGCATCCAGCCCTCCCCAGGCCTTTTCATACGTGTGTATGACTTCAGTATTCGGAGATTTGGAGATGAGAATCATTGGCCAGTCTGGCCCTATCGAGAGACTCTGCCGTGCCGCTTCTCTATTTATTTATTTATTTATTTATTTATTTATTTATTTATTTATTTATTTATTTTAAGACGGAGTCTAACTCTGTCATCCAGGCTGGAATGCAGTGGCACGATCTCAGCTCACTGCAACCCCCACCTCCTGGGTTCAAGCGATTCTCCTGCCTCGGCCTCCTGAGTAGCTGGGATTACAGGAGCGTGCCACCACAAGCAGCTGATTTTTGCATTTTTTAGTAGAGACAGGTTTCACCAAGTTGGCCAGGCTGGTTTCAAACTCCTGACCTCAGGTGACCCACCCGTCTCGGCCTCCCAAAGTGCTGGGATGAACGCGTGAGCTACTGAGCCCACCACTTCTCGTTTCTTGATCCTTTCGAGCAGGCTTTGTCAACCAGGTCCCTCCTCTGAACCACAGAACACAGGAATGATTTCCCCAATTCTCCAAAGAACCTTTGCCCTTTCCCTTTCTTCCTGCTGGAATTCCGACTCTAGTCCTGGGCCCTGGGGACAGCACGGCTGCGCTAAGGACCGTGCGGCAGGCAGCTAAACGGAGGCTGGGCCTTACTCACCTCTCAACCAGTGATTTCTGCCCTGGACTCTAGATCTTTACATTTCTTGTCACACGGGCGAAATAAATCTCTCCTTTGTGTAGCTGTGAGGTTGAACAAATAGGACTCGCAGTCTGCCTTTATTTTAATCTCCTAATCTCCATTCAAATCTGTTTTGTGGGGATGGCCCCTCACCGTTCTTTTGAATGGAACATAGAGCAGGCCCATGTCTTTTTGGGACACTCTCCTTTGGTAAAAAGTTTTTGGGTCACTTCAAGTTATAAAAGTTTCATTTCAGCCAGGCGCAGTGGCTCACGCCTGTAATCCCAGCACTTTGGGAGGCCGAGGTGGGTGGACCGCCTGAGGTCAGGAGTTTGAGACCAGCCTGGCCAACATGGTGAAACCCCATCTCTACTAAAAATACAAAATTAGCCAGTTATGGGGGCGGGCGCCTGTAATCCCAGCTACTCGGGAGGCTGAGGCAGGAGAATCGCTTGAACCTGGGAGGCAGAGGTTGCAATGAGCTGAGATCGCACCACTGTACTCTGGCCTGGGTGACAGAGTGAGACCCTGTCTCAAAAAAAAAAAGTTTCATTTCAATAATTGCGATTAAAAAAATAAGTGTGGTCCCTTTCATGGAGCTGGAGGGTAGAGCAGTGGTTGCCAGGGGCGGGGGGAGGTGAGCTGGGATTGTTGTTTAGTGTGTGGGGTTCCGTCTGGGATGATGAACAGCTTCTGCAGATGGCTGCGCAATAGCCTGAGCACATTTGGGGCCACTGAAATGATTCATATACATGTAAATTGGTTAAAATGGTAAATTTTGTGTTGTGTATATTGTATCACAATGAAAAAATGCAAAAAAGGTATAAGCCAAAAAACCCCAAAACACCCCACAGCCCCTCCCCCAAATGTGAAAGTCCATTTAAAGTTAAAAACTCCCTTGCACCTTCTCGGTCTGTTTTGGGCAAGCAGCATGCAAGAGGAAAAGTGTGTGTGTGTGTGTGTGTGTGTGTGTGTGTGTGTGTGTGTGTGTGTAAGAAAGGGTATGGTGAGGAGAGAGACTCTAATGAACTTCTCAATGTACCCCCAACCCCTACCTGCTCCTATGCCCTGGGATTCTCCTCCTCACTCACTTGGCTGCTTTTGTACCCCCGGGGTTGACATGGCCAGGGAAGAGGAAGAAAGGGGCAGGAAATATCTGATTTTGTATTGTACCAGCTGGTATAGAAGCTTTTTGGACTTTGTGTATAGCTGACTCTTTATCTATTGGGGGACTTCTTTAAGTCCTTCCAAGACCTCCAGCCGACCCCATTATTGGGGTCTCACCTCCAGTTCCCTGGGTATAGCTGAACTCTTCTTGGCTCACATGCGGCTCAGGCCTCAGTTTCTTGCTGCTGGGGCCGCATCTTTCTCTCCAGGTGGCGCTCCTGGGCAGGTTTTATTCCTTGTGTTTTGTTTTGTTTTGCTTTGTTTTTAATAGCTCTTGCTCAAGGTTAGGCAGGTTTCAATGTGGCATGATGCTGGTTCTCCCTCCTGCATAGCTCACATCTGGCCCATAGGAAACAATCACACATCCTTTTCCTGCGATAGATTTCAGGGGTACCAGTTTCCAATGCAGCTAACTCTCTTCAATGTATGATCAAAACCACTATCAGCTACCACATCTCTCATGCACTGAATTAATCATTTTTTTGTGTGATTGCTTCGGCAGCACATATACTAATTTTTTTTTTTTTTTTTTTTTTTTTGTAGAGATGGGGTCTTGTCATGTTCACTAGGCTGGTTTTGAACTCCTAGGCTTGAGCAATCTTCCCACTTCGGCCTTCCAAAATGCTGGGATTACAGGCATAGCCACTGTTTCAGGACTTGGATTTTAAAAATCAGTTTTATTGAGGTATATATATATATATACATATATATATATATATATTTTTTTTTTTTTTTTTTTTTTTTTTGAGACGGGGTCTTGCTCTGTCACCCAGGCTGGAGTGCAGTGGCACGATCTCGGCTCACCGCAACCTCTGCCTCCCAGGTTCAAGCGATTCTCCTGCCTCAGCCTCCCAGGTAGCTGAGAATACAGGCGCCCACTGCCAAGCCCGCTCCCAGGTAGCTGGGACTACAGGTACCCGCTGCCAAGCCCAGGTAACTTTTGTATTTTTAGTAGAGATGGGATTTCACCATATTGGTCAGGCTGGTCTCGAACTCCTGACCTCGTGATCCACCCACCTCAGCCTCCCAAAGTACTGAGATTACAGGCATGAGCCGCCGTGCCCAGCTGAGGTATAATTTACATAAAGTAAAAGTCACCAATTTTTGTGTATATTGCCAGCAACTGACACCACAATTAAGACAACAAAGGAACCGATCACTCCCGCAGCCAACACTATAGTTCACCGTGGAGGACCCCGTGGACAGCTCCAAGCCTCCCTCTGCATGACCATTTCCTGGGCGGAAGTCCTTTGAGCTAAGTGGGAAATTTGGACAGTACCCAACCTATGTGGAGGAACCATGTCCTGGCACTGGGGAAGTGGGAGAGTTAGAGCACCAAATCGAGGCTCGATCCAACCCATTGATCACACCTCACCCCATCACAGCAAGTTAGGTGTTTCCCTGCTTTTGGTTTGAGGCGTTACGTGAGAATCTCTTATCTCTGTAGGACTCTCCAGGGAGTGGTGTGTTGCGATTCCAGTAGTGGAAAGAACAAAATCAAAACACTGTATGGTGAAATCCTCAAAGGGAAGGACCCGGAACTCACATCCTTCGAGATATCATCTGTACCTCGGCACTGTTGTGACCGGGTGGGCAACGTAGCAGCAGAGTCAAGGGACACAATGTGTGTTAATAGTCTCCAGGCTCAAAAATGATTCAAGACCCTGATGGTGTCTCTCCAAAGACCAACACACGGGGATGGTACCAACCTGTCACTCAATTACAACGCAGGGCTGGCGACTAACTGGTTTAATTAATTCGAGACCGTGGGTGGGATCACTGGTCTTTGCTTTGACAACAGAATTCGAGTCCCCGGAGAAAGAGCTACTCGACCAGGTTATAGACTAGTGGCTGGTAGAGTGCGAATGACAACATGTTGTACCATCAGGATGTTCTTAGATCAGTGTATGGACCGATCTATTGCACTGCCGTCGGTGTAACCAAGATTGTTGTATTCGAGGAGAAAGAGACGCTTGCCCGGAAAACACATGGACAGTTTTTTGAGTATGGGGGAGCCCTGCACCAACCCATTATGATTTGAGGTCTCTCCTTGGATGCTCCCAAATCTGGCAATGGTGGCAAACTATTGGGCTAAAAGACTCAATCCAGCAAATTCTGGATTTAAGGCTCCTGATATAATACCTGGAGCAAATGTCACACTTCCACTTACTCAGATGGCTGCTCACTGAGTGTCAAGAGGAACAGGGACAGGCATGTGGTCACTCCAACTTTGAACATCCTAAAGAATTATGGGGTAACAGGCTACAAATGAAAACGGTCATTTCCTATTTAAAAAGAAAAAAAAAAAAAGACAGCCGCTCATCAGACCTCAGCAGCCAAGATGGTGAAGCAGGTCAAGAGCGAGGCTGCTTTTTAGGAAGCCTTGGATGCCGCAGGCGATAAACTTGTAGTAGATGACTTCTCAGCCACGTGGTATGGGCCTTGCAGAATGATCAAGCCTTTCTTTATCCCCTCTCTGGAAAGTATTTCAATGTGGTATTCCTTGAAGCAGATGTGGATGACTGTCAGGATGTTGCTTCAGAGTGTGAAGTCAAATGCATGCCAACATTCCAGTTTTTTTAAGAAGGGACACAAAGTGGGTG
The DNA here is from genome assembly GCF_007565055.1 of Rhinopithecus roxellana. Taxonomy (NCBI): domain Eukaryota; kingdom Metazoa; phylum Chordata; class Mammalia; order Primates; family Cercopithecidae; genus Rhinopithecus; species Rhinopithecus roxellana. The sequence goes on from NC_044567.1 coordinate 46,084,143, forward strand.
AACTTTCTGGAGCTCATAAGGAAAAACTTGAAGCCACCATGAATGAATTAGTCTAATCGTGTTTTCTGAAAACATCACCAGCCATTGGCTATTTAAAACTTGTAATTTTTTTTTTTTTTTTTTTTTTTTTTGAGACGGAGTCTCGCTCTGCCGCCCAGGCTGGAGTGCAGTGGCCGGATCTCAGCTCACTGCAAGCTCCGCCTCCCGGGTTTATGCCATTCTCCTGCCTCAGCCTCCTGAGTAGCTGGGACTACAAGCGCCCGCCACCTGGCCCGGCTAGTTTTTTGTATTTTTTAGTAGAGACGGGGTTTCACCGTGTTAGCCAGGATGGTCTCAATCTCCTGACCTCGTGATCCGCCCGTCTCGGCCTCCCAAAGTGGTGGGATTACAGGCTTGAGCCACCATGCCCGGCCAATTTTTTTAATTTACAAAAAAAAAACAAACAAACAAAGTATGAAGACTATAAACCCAAATGCCATCTGGATGACAATAAAACATTCATTCTAACACCTGAAAAAAAAAAAAGACAAAGAACATTTCCAACAACTGAGCATTTTCCTAGTCCCCCTTTGCTCCACCCCTTACCTCTGCTCCTTGACAACCACTCATCTGATTTTGATCCGTATATGTTGGTCTTTACCTAAGAAATCATGTTTTGAGGACTTATATATTGTAAATGGAATCATACAAGATGTACTTGTTCATTTCTTCTTTCACTTAGCATGAAGCCTTTGAGAAGCATCCATGTCATTCCGTGCATCTGTTTTTTCTTTTGATTGCTGAGTAGTGTTTATTGTATCTATGTACCACAATGTATCGATTCACCCGTTAATGTAGACTGGATTGTTTCCAATTGTTTACTATAGTGAATATAGGCATTATAAGCATTTGTGTACAAGCCTTTTTGGGGACGTATGTTTTCATTCTTCTTGGATAAATATCTGAGTGAGATTGCCGGGTCATATGGTAAGTATATGGTTAACTCAGCAAGAAATCCACCAATTTATTTTCCAAAATAACTCTACCATTTTGCTTTCCCACCAGCATGGGATGAACATTCCAGTTGCTCTGTATTCTTGGCAACACTTAAGTATTGTCGGTTTTTTTTTTTTTTTTTTTTTTGAGACGGAGTCTCGCTCTGTCGCCCAGGCTGGAGTGCAGTGGCGCGATCTCGGCTCACTGCAAGCTCCGCCTCCCGGGTTCACGCCATTCTCCTGCCTCAGCCTCCTGAGTAGCTGGGACTACAGGCGCCCGCCACCGCGCCCGGCTAATTTTTTGTATTTTTAGTAGAGACGGGGTTTCACCATGGTCTCGATCTCCTGACCTTGTGATCCGCCCGTCTCGGCCTCCCAAAGTGCTGGGATTACAGGCGTGAGCCACCGCGCCCAGCCTGTATTGTCGGTTTTTAAGGTATGTGTGTGTGTGTGTGTGTGTGTGTGTGTGTGTGTGTAGTGGTATCTCATTATAGTTTTAATTTCCATTTCCCTCATGTCTAATGATATTGGACATCATTTTATTCATTTATTGCTACTCATATATCTTCTTTGCTGAAATGTCTGTTGAAATCTTTTTCCCATTAAAAAAATCAGGTGATTTTATTTTATTACTGAGGTGGTGGTGGTGTTTTTTGACAGAGTCTCACTCTTGTCACCCAGATTGGAGTGCATTGGTGCAACCTCGGCTCACTGCAGCCTCTGCCTCCCAGGTTCAAGCGATTCTCCTGCTTCAGCCTCCCGAGTAGCTGGGATTACAGGTGCCTGCCACCATGCCCAGCTAATTTTTATATTTTTAGTAGAGATGGGTTTTCACCATGTTGGCCAGGTTGGTCTTGAACTCCTGACCTCAGGTGATCCACCCACCTCAGCCTCCCAAAGTTCTGTGATTGCAGGCATAACCCACTGTGCCCGGCCTACTACTGAATTTTAAGAGTTCCCTGCACATGCTGGATACAAGTCCTTTATCAGATAAATTATTATTTTTTAAATTTATTTTTAAAATTTATTTTTAGCAACCCTGTTAACTGTATAGTTAAACAAATTTTCCGTGTATGTTTTCTCTCAATCTGCGGTTTGCCTTTTCATGTTCTTAAAAGCATCTTTAAAGGTCAGAACTTTAAAATTTTGGTAACGTTCTATTTATCATTTTGCTTTTGTTTCCCATTGAAGGAATCTTTGCCTAACTCAAGATCACAAAGATTTTGTCCTGTGTTTTATTCTAGAAGTATTATGGTTTTAGCTCTTATATTTAGGTCTATGATTTATTTCAAATTCATTTTAGGGTATGGAGTCTCACTCTGTCACCCAGGCTGGAGTGCAGTGGCCGGATCTCAGCTTACTGCAAGCTCCGCCTCCTGGGTTTACGCCATTCTCCTGCCTCAGCCTCCAGAGTAGCTGGGACTACAGGCGCCCGCCACCTCGCCGGCTAGTTTTTTGTATTTTTTTTTTTTTTAAGTAGAGACGGGGTTTCACCGTGTTAGCCAGGATGGTCTCGATCTCCTGACCTCATGATCTGCCCATCTCGGCCTCCCAAAGTGCTGGGATTATAGGCTTGAGCCACCGTGCCCGGCAAGGTCAAGGTTTTTTAAATTTAATTTTGGCATACAGGTAATCTAATTATTCTGGCACTATGTATATGAAATACTATCCTTTTCCCACTGAGTTACCATTGGATAAAATCAGCTGACTGTTTGTGAGCCTATTTCTGGACTCTATTCTGTTCCATTGATATCCCTGTTTATCCTTCCAGTGAGAGAACACTATCTGCTTTATAATACATCTCAAAATTGAATAGTTTTGTCCTCCTTTTTTCTTTCTGCTCTTTTTTTTTTTTTTTTTTAGACAGAGTCTTGCTCTGTCACCCAGTCTGGAGTGTAGTGCCACAATCTCAGCTCACTGCAACCTCCACCTCCTGGGTTCAAGCAATTCTCCTGTCTCAGCCTCCCAAGGAGCAGGGATTACAGGCACCTGCCACCATGAATGGCTAACTTTTTGTATTTTTAGTATAGATGGGGTTTCACCACATTGGCCAGGCTGGTCTTGAACTCCTGACCTCCAGACCTCAAGTGATCCACCCTCCTCGGCCTCCCAAAGTGCTGGGATTACGGGTATAAACCAACACGCCTGGCCCATATTTCTTATTTAAAAAAATTTTTAGGTAAATTTTAGCATTAACTAGTCTGTTTTTAAGAATGAGTGCCTACAGAAATTTTGATTGGGATAGTGATACTCTATAGATAAATTTGAGGAGAACTGGCAATGTTGAGTCTTAAGGTCCATGAATATGGTATATCTCCCCATTTCTTTAGGTCTTCTTTAATTTATCTCAGCAGTATTTTGCAGTCTTCCTGCTCCCTTTCTCTTTTCCTCATATCAGGACCACCCATAATTTTTTTTTTTTTTTTTGAGATGGAGTCTCACTCTGTCACCCAAGCTGGAGTGCTGTGGCCGGATCTCAGCTCACTGCAAGCTCCGCCTCCCGGGTTCACGCCATTCTCCTGCCTCAGCCTCCCGAGTAGCTGGGACTACAGGCGCCGCCACCTCACCCGGCTAGTTTTTTGTATTTTTTAGTAGAGACAGGGTTTCACCGTGTTAGCCAGGATGGTCTCGATCTCCTGACCTCGTGATCCACCCGTCTCGGCCTCCCAAAGTGGTGGGATTACAGGCTTGAGCCACCGCGCCCGGCCTTTTTTTTTTTTTGAAGTGGAGTCTTGCTCTGTTGCATAGGCTGGAGTGCTGTGGCATGATCTCGGCTTACTGCAACCTCCACCTCACCTCCTGGGTTCAAGTGATTCTCCTGCCTCAGCCTCCCAAGTAGCTGGGATTGCAAGTGTGTGCCACTGTGCCCAGCTAATTTTTGTATTTTTAGTACAGATGGGGTTTCACCATGTTAGCCAGGTTGGTCTTGAACTCCTGACCTCCAGTGATCCACCTGCCTCGGCCTCCCAAAGTGCTGGGATTACAGGTGTGAGTCACTGCACCGGGCCCATATTTTCTATCTTTTAGTGCTGGATTATGTTTTCCCCCATCTGTATTTGATCAGATATTCAACCTGCCTTTTAAGGTTTAATTTTACTGTAATTTTAATTCTCTAGATTTCTAATGGAATCTTTGTCATTTGTCCTATTCTTATTTCATGACTACCTTTTTTTAAGCAGTTTATTTATTATTTATTTATTTATTTATTATTATATGTTAAGTTCTAGGGTACATGTGCACAGCGTGCAGGTTTGTTACATATGTATACATGTGCCATGTTGGTGAGCTGCACCCGTTAACTCGTCACTTACATTAGGTATATCTCCTAATGCTATCCCTCCCCTCTGCCCCCTCCCCACAATAGGCCCCGGTGTGTGATGTTCCCCACCCTGTGTCCAAGTGATCTCATTGTTCAATTCCCACCTACGAGTGAGCCTGACTTCCTTTTCTTGTTTCATGGTTGCTGCACCCTTTTTATTTCTCTGAGGACTTTAAAGATACTTTCTTAAGGCCAGGCGTGGTGGCTCATGCCTGTAAACCTAGCATTTTGAGAGGCCATGGCGGGTGGATCACTTGAGGTCCAGAGTTTGAGACCAACCTGACCAACATGGCGAAACCCCACCTCTACTAAAAATACAAAAATTAGTCAGGTGTGGTGGCACACACCTTTAGTCCCAGCTGCTTGGGAGGCTGAGGCAGGAGAATCACTTAAATCTGGGAGGCAGAGGTTGCAGTGAGCTGAGATCTTGCCATTGCACTCCAGCAGCAATAAGAATGAAACCTCATCTCAAAATAAAATAAAATGTAAAAAAAGATACTTTCTTTAAAGTGGTTTTAAGGAAGCTCCAAAACCATTTTCTCAGTGATCAGTTCCCCTGTTTGCTGAGTTTGTTTGCTTTCATGAGGTTGGTCTTCCTTAGTGCTCTCAGGTTGTGAGGTTATCTGGAGAGTCTGTAAAAACCAAGGCCATCTGTTAGTGGCCTCAGCTTGGTTGATATTGGGCTGGGCTCCAGACAGAGGTTTCCTCAGAAATGTCTGCTGTGGGTCTCCACTTCATGTGAGTGATGCATTTCTGGGAAAGTCCCTGGGAGCTTGGTGGCTCTGCTGAGCCACAGGCACATGGCTTGGTCTTTGCCATGACCTTGGAGAGGAGGTGTAGCCACTCTGGCTGATGCTCACTAACTGGCAGCGTGGGTCCCAGTGCCAGCCAGGCTCAGGACCCAGTCCTGCTGGGCATCTACACCGTGGCCCATCCCCTCCAACTTCAGCCCTGCTGTCGTCCCCGCCCCCAGAGACTGCCAGTCTCCCCTGCCGGCTCCTGTCTCCTTTCTCTTAAGGAGAAGTCTCCATTTTTGGTTTACAAAACTGTCTATCTTTTGTTATTGATCATGTTTGTGTCATTAGGAGAAGTCTCCATTTTTGGTCTACAAAACTGTCTTTTGTTATTGATCGTGTTTGTGTCATTATTAACTTTTTTTTTTCTTTTTTTTTTTTTTTTTTTTTTTTTTTGAGACGGAGTCTTGCTCTGTCGCCCGGGCTGGAGTGCAGTGGCCGGTTCTCAGCTCACTGCAAGCTCCGCCTCCTGGGTTTATGCCATTCTCCTGCCTCAGCCTCCGAGTAGCTGGGACTACAGGCGCCCGCCACCTCACCCGGCTAGTTTTTTGTATTTTTTAGTAGAGACGGGGGTTTCACCGTGTTAGCCAGGATGGTCTCGATCTCCTGACCTCGTGATCCGCCCGTCTCGGCCTCCCAAAGTGCTGGGATTACAGGCTTGAGCCACCGCGCCCGGCCCATTATTAACTTTTTAAGAGATCACGTGTCTATATGTTTGAAGCAGAAGGAAATGGTTTCCACGATCTCAATCAGAAGCATTGTGACTTATCTACGTGTGTGATACAGCTGCTGTTAACTAAATTTTGTTCCACAAGCAGATCTGCAGAAATGCACATACCCTAGAGCTGTGTGTTATTCTTCAGCTTGCATAACAACGACTCACATCAAGCCTGTTTGGACCTGTTGGTGATCAAGGTCCAGCTCAGCCTGGGGCAACAGGACAAAGGTGAAAGCAACCTCTAGTTTTTATTAAAAGTCCATTTTAAACATATATGCATATTCATTAATTTTCATGTGTGTGTGTATGTGTGTGATCACTATGTATCAGACATAAGGGCCTTTGTAAGGGACTTACAAACATGAACTGATTTATGATGCCCATTTTACAGATAAGGAAACTGAGGCCCAAAGAGTGGTGAGCCGTGACTGGGATCCAGAGTCCTGCGGATCTCTCTGCTGTGTGTGCTCAAGCGTGCCCTCGTGCCTGAGCTTGCACACAAGGGTGGGGGGCATGAAGTCCATGCTCCCTCTGACAGTGGCGTGCTTTTCCACAGCCAAGAGTGGAAGGGGAAAGGACCGGAGAGTGGCAGACTCAGGGCCTTGCTTGGGGACACCAGCCCTCTGACCCAGACATGCTCTGCCCACTTCCCCCCTGCCTACTCACTAGACTCAGACGCAAGAGTCTGAGACTGCCAAGGAGGCCTGGCTGCAGCAGGGGCAATGGGGTCTCTCTCCCACTCTCTCCCATCCCCAGCCCACCATCAGGAGCGATCTGTTCCCTGCAGGCTGTAGGGACCAGGGCCTGGAGAGGAGGGAGATACGTGAAGACAGCTACCTCCTTAGAGGAGAGGGCTACCATGCCACCTCACTGCAGTTCTTTCTGTCTAGAGACATAGCAAGATAGAGAGAGAGAACAAGGGATACAGGACCCAGGAGAGAACAAATAATTCAGAGGAATACAGAAATACCGGCTGGGCGTGGTGGCTCACGCCTGTAATCCCAGCAGTTTGGGAAGCCGAGGTGGGTGGATCACTTGAGGTCAGAAGTTCAAGACCAGCCTGGCCAACATGGCGAAACTCATCTCTACAAAAAACACATGGAAAGAAGAGAGAAAAGAAGAGAAGAGAAAAGAAAAAGAAAGAAAAATTAGCCAGGTGGGATGGTGGGCACTTGTAGTCCCAAGCTACTCAGGAGGCTGATTCAGGAGAACTGCTTGAACCCGGGAGGCGGAGGTTGCAGCGAGCAGAGATTGTGCCACTACACTCCAGCCCAGGCGACAGAGCGAGACTCTGTCTTCAAAAAAATAAAAATAAAGAAAGTGAAAAAAGAAATACGGAGAGCCAAGACAGAGAGGCGCAAAGACAGAGAAACAGAGACTGGGAGGTGGAGGGAATACCTGGAGGGCATCTGAAAGTGAGGCTTCAGGAGGTGGAGTTGGGGTGAGTCAACGTTGGTACAGGAGGTGGCAGGAGGTGGCCGTGCAGGGAACGAGTCCCGGGCCATGGGGGATCAGAGCTCTGGGGAGTCCATGTCAAAAAGACCTGGAGCCAGGGGTTCCTCCCACTACCCGTGCGGCCCTGTATTGGCTGGGACTGGGCTGGGGCTGGAGTAAGCGTGCCTATTGTATCCAGTCCCTCCTGGCTGCTGGCCTGGTGTCCCTGGATCTGGGGACAGGCGCCCGGCCTCACGGTGCCCTCCTCCTGCATGGGCCAGTTGGCTCCACCCTCCCGGTGCCAGTGTCAGGTTCCAGGCTGTTCCCTGGGGGAACTTTGATCTGGAAAGAATGAGGGTGACCGATCTGGCTGCTGCCCAGGGCCGAGCCATGTCACCGAGACCTGGCCTGAGCTGCCCCTGCCGCCTTCCCGCCCACTGGGACACCACGCGGTTACCCTGGGCTCAGGAGACACAAACGGGGTCTTTCCTGCTTCCCTTCCCTCCCTTCTCCTCTTCGTCATCCATTGTTTATTCAGTAGTTCACTCATTCACTCCTTCATCAAGCATTGGCTGATGCAGTGCGGGTGAGGGATGGGGACAGACGGACAAGGAGGTGGGTCCTGCCCTTTAGGGAGCCCCTCGCCTGATGGGGGGCAGGTGGCCCACACAGACACACGCTAAACAGAGACCACTGCTTGAGAAACACAAGCTCTGTTTTGGAGGAGGAAGACGGGGAGTGCGAGGACGGATGTGTCCTCGTGGACACCATGCGGGGTTAGTGGAGGTAAAGAGGTAAGGACAGGCTTTATCAGGGAGGGCTTCCCAGAGGAGGGAGTGGTTAAGCTGGACCCTGATCTGGAGAATGAGCAGGAATGTGTCCATTTGAGAAGTACAAGGCCAGGCACAATCACAGAAGTGCGAAAGAGTTTTGTGTTTGTGCGTTTGTGGGCGGCAGCGGCTGAGAAAGGGGGATTGGAGAGGTGGGTGGGGGGCTGGTTAGGAAGGGCCTTGAATGGCCCCTTCAGGCATTACCCTGTTGGCGAGGGGACCCATGAGTCAGGGTTAGGGGTCCTAGCTGGAACAGATTATCAAATCAAGATACAGCTGGGGGCTATAGGGGAAGCGGCAGTTTGATGGCACCTCCAGGCCTTGCTGAGGAGGGGTTGGTGCCTCCGAGACCTCCCCTGCCAGCCCCAGCCCCAGTTAGTCTCCACAATGCTTTTGAGGAAGCCCAGCTGGTCTATGGGCTGCAGCGGCTCCAGTGGGCTCCAGGCCCAGGGCTCAGCCCAGCCCCCTGCCTTGGCCTGGCCTCCCCACCCCCACTGCCCACTGTGACTGACGCAGCCTTTTGCTGAGCTGAAAGCGGACACTGCCTGGCCTGTGAGGCCCCTGGGGAAGGCCCAGGGAGCAGAGCCCTGGAGCTCGGGCTCCTCTTGTCCTGAAGGCTGCTGAGCCAGGGCCTATAAATAACCCCTCTCCCGGCCCCGTCTCTGGGAAGGGGGAGGGGAGGAAGGCCCAGGCCAGACTGAAGGCACCAGGTCTTTTGGTGGGAAGCCGTGGAGGGGGTGAGGGAAGAAGGGGACAGGGCCCACGGTTGGAGGCCCAGTTCTGTCCCCGGACAATGACGGCTTGTCCCTGGAGTCTCGGGGTCCTCTGGCCTGGAGCAGCCAAGCTCCACAGGGAAAGAGTGCGTGCAGGGACTGTTGTTGTAAGAGGAGCGGCCAGTCCTCTTTCCTCCCATCTCTGGGTGGGTTTCCGGAGGTCCAAGAGTCCGGATATGAGCTCCGAGGGCCACCCAGGCTGGGCCTGGCCTGCCCCAGGGACCCCTTCTTCAATTCCCAATGGCCCGGGACAAACGTGTCCCTGCTTGCCTGAGACCTTAAACATGTGCCTGTTCTTCCTGGAGTCAGTCTCCCCTCCTGGCTCTGCAGTTTTCGGGGTAGGGGTAAGGAGCTGAGTGAGTCAGTGTAGAGCCCTCTCCAGGCCATGGGGCCAGGGCTTAGGGGCTGGGACCCAAGGGGGAGGATCCTGGAAATGGAAAATCTGAGCCCGACAGCCTTATCTGGGCTGGAAGCAGCTGTCTTCACCCCACACCCTGCGCAGCCCCCGCCTCTTAGGGGAGGACAGCGGCCCCTCTGTGCAGGAATACGTGGTGTTTGCTCTCCGGGTAGCCTGGGCCTCCACAGAGGCCTATGGGAAATTCTTCCTTATTGGGGTCAGGAGGGCCCAAGGTTGGCGCAGGAGGGCAAGAAACTCTGCTCGCTCTCTTCTTTCCCCACATCACAGCCACCCTGATTTTTTTTTTTTTTTTTTTTTTTTTTTTGAGATGGAGTCTGGATCTGTCATCCAGGCTGGAGTGCACTGCAACCTCCACTTCCCCAGTTCAAACAATTCACGTGCCTCAGCCTCCTGAGTAGCTGGGATTGCAGGCACATGCCACCACGCCCAGCTAATTTTTTGCATTTTTAGTAGAGATGGAGTTTCTTTTCTTTCTTTTTTTTTTTTGAGATGGAGTTTTGCTCTGTTGCCCAGGCTGGAGTGCAGTGGCGTGATCTCTGCTCACTGCAACCTCTGCTTCCTGGGTTCAAGCTATTTTCCTGTCTTAGCCTCCTGAGTAGCTGGGATTACAGGCACATGCCACCATGCCTGGCTAAATTTTGAATTTTTAGCAGAGACAGGGTTTCAGCATGTTGGCCAAGCTGGTCTCAAGCTCCTGACCTCAGGTGATCCACCTGCCTCGGCCTCCCAAAGTGCTAGGATTACAGGCATGAGCCACCGCGCCCGGCCATACGCTTAGAATTTTAGCAGACCCCACAGCAGCCAGGATCTGCATCTTCTAGAGACCTACTTCTGATTAGAGTGAGCCAGAACTGGGGCATGTGATATACATGTTCAAACTCATGCTCATACACATTATACATGCAAACATTTAATACATGGAAGCATGTGTACACATGTGACACATGTACAAGCACGTGGACAGTAAAGGCTGCATAGGACACATCCTGATGTCTACATTGACACATGTACTGGAGGCATACATATGTATGTGTGTATATAAACACATTCCTCACCTACAAGCAAGAGCATTGAAAACCCTCCTGTAAACATGGGTGCTTACAAATGTGCACATACCCCACACACCACCTATCCGTGCCAGTAAGGAGTATAGATGCCTGAACTCCCAGCGCTTTCCTCTACTCAGACACACTCACACATGCACATGCAAGCACCATGCATACCCAGACGCATCCTCAGATACACAGGAAAGAGATGAACATTTAAAAGTACACGTGTGTCTGGCAGAATGTCTGCTGGGACGGAGGGATGACGTTTAAAGGAGGGTTTGGTGGAGCAGAGTTGAAGTTATCCAGAGGGCAGGAGGGTCCCAGGATCAGCCCCTATGGCTCCGCTTCAGGCAGGCAGAGCTGTGGGACTAGGGCAGAGACCCATGCGTCCCTCTCCTGGGCACTGCCCTGGGACCCAGCTGAAGATAAGACTTGGAGGCTCCAAGACGTGCCCAGCATGGGGCCCCCACTCCTGCACAGCCTTCACCAAGTTTTCTACCTCCCTCTTTATCACTCTTCTTGGCTCCTGAATCTAGCAACCTGGCAGGAAAAGATAAATCTAAGCCCTGTGTTCCCACCCCTATGGATCTCATAACAAGGCAACAGTTTCCAGGGCAGAGGCTGGATTTCAGGATTTGGGAGGAGGAGGGGGAATGGCGTGTTTGCCAGGGGTGGTGGGGTCCAGTCCCGGAGTGCACGTCTCCTCTGAGGCCTCATTAGCTTGCTCCCTGTGGGTGCCTGCAGCTGCAGACCATGACGAGTCAGAGGGTACGGCAGGATGCACACACCTTTCTGACTGTGACCCTGATGGCCAGGCCGGCTAGCTGCCCCAGCCAGCGAGACCTCTGTGGGGGTGTGGCAGGGCCAAGAAGGGCCCGACCCTCCAACCTGAGTCCTTCCTGGTGGAGGGGCTTGGAGGAATCCCCAGTGAGGTGTGCAGCTGCCTTTGACCCAGTGAGGAGGCTGATGTGAGCTTGTAGACAGGCCGAGGAGACCCACAGATCGCTATCCCACTAACACACCTTCTATGTGACCCATTTTATTTTATTATTTTATTTTATTTTGAGACGGAGTCTCACTCTGTCACCAGGCTGGAGTGCAGTGGCATGATCTCAGCTCACTGCAACCTCTGCCTCCCGGGTTCAAGCAGTTCTCCTGCCTCAGCCTCCTGAGTAGCTGTGACTACAGGCACCTGCCACCATGCCCAGCTAATTTTTATATTTTTAGTAGAAACGGGGTTTTGCCATGTTGGCCAGGCTGGTCTCAAACTCCTGACCTCAGGTGATCCGCCTGCCTCGGCCTCCCAAAAGACGGATCCACGCCTGGGATTACAGGTGTGAGCCACTACATCCGGCCTCTGTGACCCATTCTGATGAATGGTACCCCCATAACTCCAAGTCAGAATTTGGGAGCCATCCTTGCCTCTCTCCCCCTTCCCTCATTCTCCATTGTCCATGTATATAGCATCCTATTGGTTCCACTGACTCTCCAATGATTCCCCTTTTCCCAGAGGACCCAACCACCACGTTTATTGAGCCATTAGTAAAGCCAGCGGCTGCCCCAGGTGTGGGGACAGCCTAACGGCTGAGACAGCTCCTGTGATCCAGGGATGGAGTCCAATGTGTGACCACGTGTGTGTGTGTGCACACCATGCATGTGGACCTGGGTGCAGAGGGCTGGAGGGGTGGCACCAGGCAGGTGGACAGAGCCCACTCCCACCTCAGGTGGGGGATTCAGCCGTCCCACTCCTTCTGTCCTTTCCCCACGCTATAAGCCCTACTTGTGTTCCCTCAGGATGTGAGGGGTCTGGAGAGCGTGTGAGACCTTCAGGGGAGAGGCTCGGGCAGGCAGAGAAATGGCAGTCCTCAGCACTGAGGTGGCAAGCACCCCGCAGGTGTGGGGGTGAGTGAGGTCACTCAGGCAGGTGTGCAGGTGACAGGGAGGAGGCCCATCTCAGAGCCCTGGGGACCACCTCGGTGAAGGGATGAGCAGAAGCACAGTCAGGAAGGTCGCTGGGGAGGGAAAGAGGAGAATCAGGTGAGTGAGGAGGAGGAGAGGAGTGGTCCTGGGGGGTCCCAAGGGCCATGGGGGGCACTGGAGACCTCTGAGGAGCAATTTCAGGGGAGTGGGGCCTGCGGCCAATCCGGGGAGCAGAGAGGAGCTGCCCTGACCTTGTGGAACGTGACTACTGTCCTGGGAGGTGAGCTGGGACTGGCGTGCAGGAAAGAGGGCATTGCACCTCAGGTCTGGGGGCAGGGCCCGGGTTCCAGTCCTGTCTCCGCATGCCTTGCTGTGTGGCCTTGGACCAGGCCCTGCCCCTCTTAGGGCCTCGGTTTCCCCGTCTCAGGCCCAAAGATGCTAACTTCCCTAACTTTGTGGTTTTGGCCTGGCGAGGATTTGATTTTGTGAGACATTGGCAAGGACGCTGGGGAAAGCTTGTCCTGCATCCTGCATCCAGCCCAGAGCCAGAGCAGAGCAGGAGGCCGGCGGGCAGCAGTGGGGCAGAGCCAGGAGACTGGAGCGGGAAGGGCAGGCGCCAGGGCCCCCAGGCCTTGGTGGGAGTTTAGCCTCCACTTGCTTGCTGACATCAGGGCTGGTGAATGTGCAGGGAGTTCAGCCAGGTTCACGGGCCCTCACCTCCCTCACAGCCTGGTACTGGGCAGGAGCAGAGTTGGAGGAGAGTGGGGGAGGGGCCTGCAGGGAAGGCTCACAGGAGCCCCTGGGCCTGGGAGCAGAGCTGCAGCCTCAGTCCATCTGTCACGAAGCCAGGTCGGAGGGTGGTGCTGACCCTCCGTCCCGTCCCCTTCCTGCCCCAGAATCACTCTCTTTCTTGTGCTCCTGGCTCTTCTCTCCTCTCCTAGGTGTATGTCCAGCTACTGACTCGGGGGGTCTGACTGCTGAGAAAAAGGAGCCAACGAGAACAAGACCAAGGAACAAGGTCTTGTTCCATCTGCCTTCCCAGAACCCACAGTGAACCCCCATCTCTGCCCTTGACAGAGTCCCTCCTTCGGCCCCAGAAACAGCCATGCTCCGTCCCCAAGAAGTTCCTCCTAGATATTCCCATGTGGCTCAGGAGGGGCCAGATAACTAACCTGAGGTTGGAGAGTGTAGATGGATCCCAGGCAGCCGGGCTCTACAATCTGTCACCTCCTCCTCCCTGCCAGGCTTCCCACCCATGGCCCAGCCAGCCTGCCTTCTCCTGGAGGATGGAGAGAAGGCTGGAGACCAACCTGTCCAGTCCCTCTCAAGGCTTCTCCACACGGTCCTTCCTTGGATCTTACAAGGGAAGGGACTGGGCTTCTGTGGCTGAGACCAGGGTTTTTGAACTCCAGGTTCTTGTACTGAGACCTGGAGGGGCTATGAGTGCTGTCTGCGGCGAGAGCAGCCGCAGCGTCTCTGGAGGCTGCTATTGAAGATTGCACCTGGAGAAAGCATTCGGGGAGCAGTTTGGCTTACCCCGTCCAGATGGCTACTTGAAACGCACACACATGCTCACACATACATGCAGCATGCATGCCTTTTGGCATTTGACTTTTTCATGAAATAATTGCTGGAAGGCTCCTTGGATTAGGTAACCCAGCGTTTCTTCCTGTCCCCTTGGGGCTGGAGGCGGGGGAGGGAACCAGCATTTAGCATCTGTCAGGCTGCTCCAGTTCCTTTGGGGCAATGATGGCCAGTCCAGGAGGGTTTGTGGGCTCCAAACATCCTTGGGAGCTGAACACGATATGAACAAGCCTTTCAGACTTCTCCTTCCTGCAGGTCAGCTGGCTGTGCCTGCCCAGCCTCTGGGCCTCTTTCAGGCAGGCCAGGCTTGGGAAAAAGGCCAATTAGGAAGGGTTTTTTGCACAAAGGAGCATATGTTCCCATTTTTATTTTAAATCAGCTTTATGGTACAGTGAAAACTTAGAGTTAGCTTTGCCCATCATCCCATCGTCCTAAAGCAACACCTGTTTCCCTTCTTCCATTTCTGGTGATGGTTGGGGGTGTGCATTTGGCAGGGGGAACTATCTGGGTTCAGCCATGAAGAGTATTGACAAGGAATAGGGGTAGGACCCCTGGCCTGCGGGTAGACGCTAGTGACTGAGACTCTCATTGAGGGAGGGGGCGATTAGGGGGCGATTAGTCGCAAAGCCGCCCATTCCAGGATTTGGAGATTCAGCTGCAGCACACCTTTCTTTCCCTGTCTGCCCTTAGCCTCTCCAGGATTTCCTAACGGAGGTCCCTTGGTGGGGCGGGAGCCTCTACTGACCACTAGTGGGAAGGCCACGAAGATCTTGCTATACAGAGTAGGACTGGGAGGGGAGAGCGCATAGTTGCAGAGTCGCGGGGAGGGGGGGGGGAGACCTCACCACCTGTCTCCTCCCTGACGTCTTAGAACAGGTGCAAGAAATTCCAGGCGAAGGTCCCACAGGTGAGCGTGTGCCTGCGAGAGAGCCTTGCCCGCTGCGTAGGGAGGGCACCGCGGGGGAGGGCGGCAGCTCTGGAAGGTGCAGGTGTCCCCAGCAGCGGGAATCTTGGCTCCCGGCAGAATCTGGGCCTTGCGGGTGACAGCTACGAGCGAACGCGTCAGCCCGGGTGTGCTCTCCCGGGTCCACGGGGGACCAGGGCCTTCTTAAGGTGGGCCCGCCGCCCCTCCCGCAGGCCGCACGCCGCTCCTGTGGGGTCACAGGGCTCAGTCAGGAGCCGGGGAGAGGGGAGGCTGGGCGAGCTCTCCCTCCGCACCGTCCTGCGGGTCTCCAGGGCTGGGGGGGTGTCCCCGAGTCAGCCCCGGCCCCGCCCCCGAGGCCCCGCCCCGCGCCCGCCTCCCCGGCCGCCCCTCGGAAGAAGCCAGCAGCGGACGGCCAGTCGCGGCCATCAGGCTGATCCTCTCCCCGCCCGGCCCGCTCTCGACCCACGCGCTCCTCTGGGCCATGGAGCCGGCCCCCGACGCCCAGGAGGCGCGCACTGTGCGCGAGGCGCTGGGCCGCTACGAGGCGGCGCTGGAGGGAGCGGTGCGCGCGCTGCACGAGGACATGCAGGGGCTGCAGCGCGGCGTGGAGCGGCGGGTGGCAGAGGCGGTGCGCCTGGCCGGCCCCCTGGCGCGCACGGTGGCCGACCTGCAGCGGGACAACCAGCGGCTGCAGGCGCAGCTCGAGCGCCTGACGCGCCAGGTGGATGCGCTGGGCTTGGCCAGCGGGATGTCCCCGGCGCCCGGCACTCCCTGCACGCCCAGCCCCCCGCCCGCGCCCGGGGTTCCCGACCGCGCGCCCCGCCTGGGCAGCGCACGCTTCGCCAGCCACGCCACCTTCTCGCTGTCCGGCCGCGGCCAGGTGAGCCCGGGGGAGCGCGCGCCCTGGCGCCAGGGAGTGGGGCTCCCAGCCGGGTGCTGCTCCTTCGCCCCAGCTGCCTGTGTCCGTCCGCGTCTGCGGGGTTGGGTCCTTTACGGGCCGCTCGGACTAGGTGATGGGGTCCTGCCGGCCCTCCGGAGTTGGAGAGGGCGGGGGGAGGACCACTTAGCCTGTCAGCTGCACCTGTCTTGGTCCCCCTCCCTTTTTTGGAGCCAGACTCTGTTTGCTCAGAGTCCTGTCTCCCTCTCTCCTCTGTCCCATGACACCAAGGGCTTGGGCTCCGAAGTCCGGCCCCTGACTGTTCGGCACTGCCTGGGGCCACGCGGGGCGTGTTGGAATGGTCAACACCCCTGCCTGCCCCCCACCCTCCATTCACGCTCCTGCTCCCCTGCGTTGCCGCTTCACTGAGGCCTGACGGCTCCGGTTATTGATTAACCCAGACTGAAAACTCAGGCCCCTGGATGGGTGGGGAGGGGAGCCGAGGGGGAAGCGATCAGCAGCGGTGTTTAGGAACTCTGCATCGCAGGGGGCAAATCCCTTACCGTAAGGGAGAGAGGTGGAAACCAGCCTTGAGCCGTGCTAGATTCCTGGGGTCAGTGACTAGCCAGAGGCCCACACCAAGTGGGGATGGGGCGGAGGCCGACGTGGACCAGTCACCACCTTGCGCACGGGCCACCCAGAGCGGTTAGAATGTTTCCATGGTGTGTGCAGTGGCCCTTGGGTGAGATTTTCCATCCTGATCAGACATGTGCTCTGGGATTGGGTTCCCAGGATCTGCGGCTTTGTAGCCTGCACCTGCTCCCTCCTTGGTGCAATCCGTGGAGCACTCAGATTTCCTGCTGTGGGCTGGGCTGGACCTCAGGGGTCCCGGAGGAGAGTATCAGTTTGGGTCTTCCCCCTGGAGGTCCCATCTAGGCTGGGAGATGGTCCCATACCAAGTTTGGGCAGCCAGAGATATTTTGCTCCAAACACAGTAGTTAGTCCCCTCTCAGTGGCTATCCCAGCAAGGCTTTGTGCTGGGGGCCTGGGGCTTGCTGCTACTGGTGCAGATGGGGATGGGGTGGGGGCTATGCACAAAGCCTCAGAAAGGCGGAAAGTACTCACTGGTGAGCGTGCAGCCTCGAGGTATGCGAGTGGAGTGGACAGTGGCAAATGCCCCTAGTGTGCTGAGCAGAGGTGCTGGGCTTTGTCCAGCCTGTAAGAAGTTCTTAAACATGCCCTGATGGCAGAACCCGGGAGCGTCCCAGTGCTCCGTGTGAAGTGTCTGGAAGTGTGGATACACTTAAGTCTGTCTTATGAACATGACACTCTACATGACCATGGTCTAAAATCACCAGTGTGAGCTCACACGTGCCTCATCAACTGTGTCATCGGTTGTTTTTGAGGTTTTATTTGAACATGCATTTGCTGTTTGTCTGCTCATAGGAGCAGCTGTCCAAATTTAAAAAAATAATAATGTCAGAGTCACATATACATGTAGATGTGTGTGTATATGTGCATACACACACACACACACACACACACACACAGAAAGAGGATTCTCTCTAGTCGTGATTTTTGTCAATGGAGATTAGCCATTGTTCACTAACACCAAGCTAGTCCTCTTGGTCAGGGGTTGGTGGGCAAAGCTCGGGATAAGAGTCTTCTTTGTGTCTGGCAAGCCTTCTTAGGGGCGGATGGAAGGTGGAGGGTGGCTGAAGATGGGTAACTTAATTGTGATGGTGGCTGGAGATGGGTAACTTAATTGTGATGGTCCAAGGAGAAAGAAAGGGTCTGAGCTGGGCCATGGCCGTGGTGTGTAGCGGGGCTGCCTTGGACAGGGTTTCGGAGGGGGAATGAGCAGATGGGGTAGTCTCAGAGGGGAGTCCTGACTTGGGGGACTGCTGGCTCACTGATCTGGGCGGACATGCTGGGTTCCACCCAGGTCATGCTGAACATGAGGGGACTATGGGAACTCCCGGTGAAGCTGTCCCAGAGCAGGTGGATTCATGGATCTGGTGCCCCAGAGAGCGAGCAAGCCTGGAGATTAGAGAGCTCTCTGGGCAGAGGCAAAGAGTCTGAAGGAAATAAAAACCAGACCACGGAACTGCCAGGGAGTGAGGAGGACCTGAGAGCCCACTCTCAGCAAACCGGAGAGGGAGCCCTCCTGGAAGAAGAGGCTGAGGTCAGCGAGGACGCATCAGCCTGTTGGGGAGTGAGGATGGAGACCCAGGCACCCAGGGGCGTGAGCAGCAAGGGTAGCTGAGCACTGTGGGTGGAGCATGGCTGCAGTCGTCAGTTGGGTTAGAGGCTCTGCACCCCTTGAGCCCTGGCTCCCAGGGCCTGAGGCAGGTGCGGCCGGGCTGACCCCAGAAGCACCAATCCCCATCTCGCTTGCTGTCTTCCATCTCGGAAGCATTGTCACAGCCTCTAGGCCAGTGTCCGGCATTGAGAGGAGGGACTGCGTGGAGCCATCCACATGCTCTACCTCGTGTGCTGTGACCAACACTACGTGATCAAGAGGTTGGTCACACATAAGGAGCCAGGGCTCAGGGTGAGACTGGAGTGTGGACCACGGACACAGAGTCACAGCTGCACGCCCGGCTGCTGGGTGTCTGACCTCTCAGACTTTGTGTCTGTGTAGTGGGGGTCTGGGTGGGGCAGTCTCATCCCATTCACATGAGCCAGGGATGGCTGCACTACCTGGCATTGTAGAGGTTGGAGTCATGCCGTTCCTCTGTAACAAATGATAACATTTACAGACTGAGTTGCTTTCAAACTGGGGACTGAAGGATTGGAGGTAGATTGTCTCCAGTACATAAATGCACCCTGAACTCAGTGTAGGAAGGCTTGATCAAGTAATCCTGTCTGGCTAGGAGCAGGGAGCCGGGAGTCAGCTTGGGGCCTGGGGTGGATGGTGGCAGCCTGAGGCCAGGCCCAGGCCCCAGCAGGTTGGGCCAGAGTTGTGGCCTGGAAATGTCATCCTCAGCTGAGCTGGAGCCACTGGGTCCCCGTGCCCGAGGCAGCGGAGGCCCCAGGAACAGCTGCCAGGAGCCCCGTGTCAGAGGCCCGACCATGAAAGAAACCAGACTCGCCTTATCTGCCTTCCTTTCCCAGACACACTGTGCGATAAGAGGGGTAAATGCTTTAGGGAGAAGTTTGAATCAAGTCCTTTCAAACGGTGGCGTGAGTGGAGGAGGGCCGGGTCAGCAGTGTGAATTGTGTCAGGATGGGGCTTTGGTCCTGCATGAGCCTCGTCCCCATGGATGGGCCCGTGCAGGTCAGGCAGCCCCCAGAAGTTCTGAAATAGTCTTCCTTCCCCCACAAAAATGTCTAAAAGCTTTTCCAATAAGAAGGTCCCTGAAATCAGACTTAGCTCATCACCCTTCCGCCTTTGCCGTAAGTCTCCCAGGCCTGGGCTCCCTCACGGGGGACCTCCCCTTCTCAAAACAAAGCCGAGGTGGGGAATCTTGGGCGGAGGTACCAGGCCAGCTCAACAGGACTTGTCCCCAGCCTCAGGGCTCTCCAGCGATTTCTACCCCGGTCCCAGGGTACGGAGGCCCCTCCCTGGTTTCCTTCCGCAGGACCGCGGCAGGCTGCCCCCACCAAAGGACAGCAGTAGCCCACCGGGGACTCTGCAGGAACAGCTCGTTCCAGCCCAGCCCTTTGGTTGAAGAGCTCTGAGTTCTGTGAAGGTCCCCTGGGGGGTGACCCCAGTCCCCTGACTTTTCCTCACCCTCATTGGCTAAGACAGATCCCGCGGGGCCGGGGCTGCTACTGACCCAGGTCCTAGAAGACAAGTTTGCCCTGAGTTGTCCTCTCTGGCCCCTAGAAGGCCAGAGCGCTTTGTGGACAGAGCCCTGGATTGGGTTAGGAGACCTGAGCCCCATACTTTGGCTCTGCCACTACCTTTAGCCATGGTGTGGGTTTAGGGGCTCCCCCCACTGCCCCGCCTCACCTTGGCTTGCTTTCCCCGTCTGTGTGATGACGGGCTGGAGGGTGGTCTCAGAATAGCCCCTTGCCCCTTGACCTAAGGCATGGGCAGAGCCCTCTCCCCAGGTGAGGAATGCTTCGAGTCTCGGGGCAGGGGAGCTTGGGAGTCCGGGCTCAGCCCCGCACCCCAGCCTGCATTAGCCCAGCCACTTTCCCTCCTCCCTTTGCCGGAGAACCTTTAGCGGGGATCTAACCAGCAGAGAAATTACTTCCCGGTCTGGTATAGCGCCTGGTCCCCTGGGGCATCGTGGGGGTTGTTGAGGGGGCTGCAACGTGCAGGGGCAGGCATCTGTGGAGGCCCCCCCCACCCCCATAGAGATACATATTTCCTGGGAAAATAGTTTCACCCTCAGTCTTTCCCCCTCAGGGCCCTGCCTGGACCTGTGGAACCTGTCAGACAGGAGCAGGGTGGGTAGGGGAGCATGGAGACCCCAGAGCCTGGTGACCTTGGGGGCTGGGGTTCCAGCTGGACTGGCTGGTTCTCCTCCCTCTGCCAACATGGTCCACACGGCCACAGCGGCCACAGCGTGGCTCTAGGGGCACCCACTCTGCCCTACGTGCTGGGCGATGCCCCGTGCTTTTCTTGCGTTCCTGAGAACGGGCCTGGGCTCTCCTCCTCCCACTCTTGAATCAAGAGCTGAGGGATCACCTCCTCTCCAAGGCTGGCTCTTCCCAGGCTCTGGGTCCTGTCTGCTCTGAGCTCCCCAGTGACCCCACCCTGCAGATGGTCCCGTCACCTTTCTCAACCTATAAATGTGGTCTTGCCTCTTCCTTCTGGAAAAACCCCTCAGACCCCTTCCCCTGGCCCCGCTCAGGGCTAAAGTTACTGTGCTGTCTTCATTTCTCTGGGACCTCTCCCCTAGGCCATCTCCTGTCCCCTGCCCCCCGTCCCCCGCCCCATGCTTCTGATCACCCATGACCTCTTCTTTTGCTGAACCCAATGGATGCCTGGTTGGATTTCCTCTTCACCTTTTCCTCGACCCCAGGTTGCCTTTGGACGCACCTGGCTTCTTTTTTTTTTTTTTTTTTTTTTGAGCCAGAGTCTCCCTCTGTTGCCCAGGCTGGAGTGCAGTGGTGCAATCTTGGCTCACTGCAACCTCCATCTCCTGGGTTTAAGCGATTCTCGCCGGGCGCGGTGGCTCACGCCTGTAATCCCAGCTCTCAGGGAGGCAGAGGCGGGAGGATAGCTTGAGCCCAGGAGTTCAAGACCTGCCTGGGTAATACAGCGAGACCCCGTTCTCCACAAAAAGGAAAAAAAAAAAAAAAAAGACAAAAAAAAAAAAATAAGCGATTCTCGTGCTTCAGCCTCCCTAGTAGTTGGGACTACAGGCACCCACCACCGTGCCCAGCTAATTTTTGTATTTTTAGTAGAGATGGGGTTTCACCACGTTGGTCAGGCTGGTCTTGAACTTGTGTCCTCAGGTGATCCACCCACCTTGGCCTCCCAAAGTGCTGGCATTCCAGGCGTGAGCTGCCGCGCCCAGCCCCGTGGCTGGCTTCTTGATTCCCTTCCTTCCTGGCCCTGGTTTTCTCACCATTCTTCAGGGGCTCCTCCTACCTGTCTGGCTGCTCCTCATCCTCCGCAGACTGCTCTTCTGCTTCCTGAAATGTGGGGGCCTCATCCCAGGGGCCCCAAGCTGCTCTTCCTCTGCTGGGCTTCCAGGAGCCCAGTGGATGCCCTGACTCCTGTTTTTCCATGCTCATCCTTCTTTTCTCTTAAACTCCAGACTCAAAAATCCAGCTACCTCCTCAGCTCCCTGATGCTCCAGGTGCCCCAGGCACTAAACATGTCCCAACGGAAACTCTCATTTACCCCCTAACCCTGCCCTGACCCACCACGCCTGGACTTGGGAGAGGCTTGGCACCCTTCCTCTCCCACGTCCACCCAGTCTCCCGGCCGGATCCCTTTTCCCCCAAAGCTCTGAGTCCTTCTTGCCTGTGGCCCTCCCAGTGCCCCATCTCCCTTCCCCAGGTTCCTGCCCAGGACTGGTGAAGTGTCTTGCCATCTGGTCTCCACTCTCTGGCATCCCCTAAAGGGTGTTCCTGAAACACAGAGCTGAGGACCTTGCGCTCCTTCTTGTCTAAGGCGCCAAGTACCCAGGGCAGGCAGCTTGGGCAGCATGGCACTTCTCCATCTGCCTGAGTCCTGGACGGGCGTGATCAGGATACCTGTGCTTTCGATGTCTCTCTGCAAAAGCAGACACTAATCACTCTTCTGGCCATGCCCTCCCTTGCTTATCCACTGGGCTCACTCTGGATGTGGCTCAGGCACCCCTGCCTCTGAGAAGCCCTCCTTGCCCCACTGGGTCAGATGAACCCTGCGTGAGGCATCCTTATTCTGGCACGGCCCCCTGTGTTCACCAGCCTGGCTCCCCTACCAGACTGATTCCCCCTCGCAGGGTGGCACCTCCCGCATTGGTTGCAAAGGGAGCTGAGCCATCTGGGTCCAGGGAGGCATCATTATTGCCTGGGAACCTGTAGACCAGGAGGCATCTGGGAGAGGCACAGCCGACCTCTCAAGCCGCTCGTCCTGGGCTCATGGTGGCGCCCCCACCAGCCCCACAGACACTCTCAGCCCTTCACACGCCCTCACTGGGAGGAGGGCAGGACCAAGGTTGAGGACTTCTCCCCTGGCCACACGTCCCAGCTGTTTTTTGCTGTATCAGTGTGGCCAAGGCACATGCCCTCTCAGAGTCCTCAGGTCCCATCTGTCAAATGGCTCTGGCAGCACCTACCCGGGAGGACAGTTGCTCTAAGCGGTGTGCCCAGAAAAAGGGCTGGATGTTTGGTAGATGCCATGTGGCACTTGCCTGGCCTGGTCCCGTTTCTCAAACAGGGAAGCTGAGACCCCGAGGGGAACTGATGTGGCCCAGGTCACATGGGTGGGTGGCAGCACAGCCTGGATCCCAGTCTCTCAGAGCCCAGTGGCTCTTGGCCTTGGCCGTCTTGTCTGCCTCTACCTGCCCCACCCACTACTACCGCCCAGCTGGGATGGATGAGTCGCACGGAGCTGGTCAGGGCTTTGCACTGTGCACAGCTGGGTGAATCTTGTGTCCCTGCCTCCCAGGCAAAGGCCTCAGCGTGATCGGGGCTCTGTGGTGCATTGTTGGCCCCGAAGGACCTGGTGCCACTGGTTCCTGCTGCCCCTGCATGGGCAACCAGGCTGGCCTGGCCCAGCTGAGAGGGGCGGGGGGCCAGGCACTCCTGATTCCACCGTCTGGGCCAGCCTGGGGGAAAGGGTGAGGTGACCTAACGTCATTGGAACCCTGAATCTTGACTTCTGTCTTCAGCTTTCTGGGACTCTGGGAGGAGCCCGGTGGAGACGTTTCCCTCCCAGGGTCTCAGGGGCTCAGCAGTTAGAGTGGGGCCATCCCAGCTTCTGCTGTGTGGCTTGCCCATCATTTGCTCCCTGGGGGCTGTTTTCTCTCAACATGATTGGTGTTTTGCCAGAACAAGAAGGGGTCTGGCCCTAGCTGATGGGGTCTCGGTGATGTTTGTGTCTCTGTAGAGTTTGGATCATGATGAGGCCAGCGAGTCGGAGATGAGAAAGACCTCAAGCTCGTGCATCATGGAAAATGGGCACCAGCCGGGGGCAGGTAGGGGTAGGGCTGTGGGCAGAGGAGGGATGGCTGGGTAGGTTTGGGGGTTAAGTAAGGCCCTGGTCAGGTATCTTCTGTGCCAGGCCAGCCCTTGGCCTGAGTTGGGACGCACTCTATCCTGAACCCCAGCAGGGAGAGAGGCTGCCGGGAGAGCAGTGTCATTCAGTAGAACCTGTGACACACAGAGGGAAGTTGGGAGATCTCAGGAGGTAGTGAGCTCTCCCGTGTCTCCAGGAAAGCAAGTAGAGGCTGAGGAACTTTTCTAAGCACTGAGTAGGGTAGAGAGTGGGCTGATGAGCCAACTAGTATTTATTAAGCTGGCCATGAGGGGAAGCTGGGAAAAATCAACTCTGGTTGGAGCAGTAAGATATCCCTGAAACGGGAGGTCAGGGAGGCTGGAGCAGTCAGGGAGGCCTTCCTACAGGAGGTGGGAGGAGGGTCCAGGGAGGCTAGAGCCTTTCTGGGAGGTCTCAGAACTCCGAGGCTGCCACGGCTGACCACCCACCCATACTGGTCACATGTTACAGGTCCAGGCGACGGATCCCCCGAGGTCGTCCAAACCTTCTCGGCACCAGATCCCCCCAGGCCTCGCCCTGTGAGCCTCTCCTTGCGGCTGCCCCACCAGCCAGTCACGGCCAGTCACCCGAGTCTCTGACAGGTTCTCTGGGGAGACTTCAGCAGCAGCTCTGTCACCTACGTCTGCTGCCACCCTCGGGGGCCTCAACCCAAGCCCCAGCGAGACCACCACACCCTGGACTCCCAGTCCTGGCGGTATGAGCAGGACAGCGTGGCCTTGGGGCAGACCTCCCCTTGGGATGGGAGAGGGAGGGCCGGGGCTAGGGAGGGGGAATCGGTGGGTGACTTGGAAAACGAGGAGCCAAGCCCAGCCCTGCCTCTGCCTGCCATGTCTGCCCCTTCCTTTAGCCCATCCTCCTGGGCTCCTGCCCAGAGAGGCTGTGAAATAGCATTCTGGTGCTATTTGCCAGAAAGTCACAATTCTCCTTTTATTATTAAAGAAAAAAAAAAGCCAAGCCTGCTACCCTACCCCTACCCCCAATCACAGTCCTGCTGGCTGGGGCGGGAGGCCTGCCCCACAGGGAAGGCCCCGCTCACCTGCCCCTGCCCGCAGCCCTACCCCCTGGTGGGGTGACCATGGCTTTTATTACAGGTGGAGGCCACAGTTGGAAGGTGGCCTCTTGCCCTGCAGGTTGGGCACCGTCCCCTCCCTCCCTCAAGGCCCCAGGCCCGACTTGGGCCTGTGGCCAGGTCTCCATGACATGTCCTGGGGGAAGCCGTGTGGGCCTCTATAGGGAGGGTTTGGGAGCAGTGTTCGCTGGATACACGGCTCGGGCCCTGGGCTCTGTGCTCTCAAGAGCAGGACAGTTGAAAAGACCTCTTTGATGTTGTTGCTGTGTGTCCCCATCCTCCTTTCTCCTCCACTGTCCACTGGGGCAGGGCCGGCTTAGCCCAGAGGGTTAGCTCATCCTTGCCGTGATGCCGGGAAAACGAGGCAGAGCCGGATCAGAGGAAGGGAGGCTGTGGCGCGCCCTGCCTGGGGCCAGGGTTTGTTACTTCTCTCCCTCTCTCTGTTCCGCAGAGAATAATTCCTCCTTCGCGCGGTCTGTGTCGAGCTCTGGCTACGGGGCAGTGACAGCAAGCAAACACAGCAACAGGTGAGCCAGGGCCCGTGTTCCTGTGGGGTCGCTGCACCCAGGTGTCTTCTCTGCTTTGGACGCAGGCTGCCCAGGGTCGGCTCTGGGGTTGGCGTCTCCACGGAAGGCTCAGGGCTGGATCTCTGGAGCACTGGGTGGCAGGGTTGGGGGTAAGGTCTGAGCAGGGGGAGTGAGGCAGTGGGCCTCGGTGGAGAGCTTCATTTGGAGAAATAGGGCCACAGGCTGGTTTCTTTGTGGACCCTTCAAGTCAGTCAAAAGATTGGAGGAGGGGTTGGGCGCGGTGGCTCATACCTATAATTCCAGCACTTTGGGAGGCCGAGGCGGGCAGATCACCCGAGGTCAAGAGTTCAAGACCAGCCTGGCCAACATGGCAAAACCCCGTCTCTACTAAAAATACAAAAATTAGCCGGGCATGGTGGCAGGCGCCTGTAATCCCAGCTACTTGGGAGGTTGAGGCAGGAGAATCACTTGAACCCGGGAAGTGGAGGTTGCCATGAGCCGAGATAGTGCCACTGCACTCCAGCCTAGGCAACGGAATAAGACTCTGTCTCAAAAAAAAAAAAAAAAAAAAAAGATTGGAGGAGGCAGGAGGGGGAGGACAGGAGCTTTGTCTTCTTCTATCCCAGCCAGCTAGGGTCCCTCGGAACTTCCTGCCCATGGGCTGTGGGCAGGGGCAGGTGAGCGGGGCCTTCCCTGTGGGGCAGGCCTCCTGCCCCAGCCAGCGGGACTGTGATTGGGGGTAGGGGTAGGGTAGCAGGCTTGGCTTTTTTTTTTCTTTAATAATAAAAGGAGAATTGTGACTTTCTGGCAAACTGTTCTGGGGAAAACAAAGGTGGTCTTTTCTCATGGTGGTGAAGGCTGGAGGCCTGGTCCCTCCAGGGCTGGTTCTGAGCACACCTCCTGCCTGTGGAGGGGGTCTCCTTGTCCTCCCCAGGCATTGACACCTGCAGAGGGGTGTTTATGTCCAGATCGGGGGCCCAGTGTCTCTCCTGAGTTGGGCCTATTGGCCAGGCCCTCCAGGCAGCACAATTCAGAAAACCTGCTAAACCAGCTGGGGACCAGAGCAAGGACGCCTCCTCTCTGAGCACCCATCACGGTGCAGGCTGCCTTGTCCACACTCAGTGCGATGGAGACCCAGGGGCCTGGTGAGCTAGTGATGCCTGCTGGGCCCAGGTCCCAACTCGGCGATTCTCTCCTCAGCCCACCGCTGGTGACACCACCCCAGTCGCCCGTGTCCCCGCAGCCACCAGCCACAACTCAGGTCCATCGGCAAGGGGAGCGTCGCAGGGAGCTCGTGAGGTCGCAGACGCTGCCCCGCACCTCAGGGGCACAGGCCCGGAAGGCATTATTTGAGAAGTGGGAGCAGGAAACAGCGGCGGGCAAGTACGATGCTCCCTCACAGACTCACAGATAGGCCGGGCCCCCACACTGTGCCCAGACCCAGACAGGGGTGGAGTGGGTGCAGCAGAGCAAGTTTCAGCCCTGTCCTGTTCCCCAGGGTGCTGTTGCCCAAGACAAGATCTCTTGGGCAAGGCACAAAGTTAGGGCTGGACCACAGGGCAGGTTGGGGGGACACGGGGCCCCAGTTGTTGGGGGAAGACAGCTATGAGGCAGGGAACCAGGAAGGCCTGGTGAGAGCCCCTCTCTCCTCCTCCATTCCCGAGGCCCCCTGTCCTGTCGCTGGTGCCCCCAGGCTGCCCTCATACCCACGTTCCCCACGGGTTGTGGCTTCTTTAGTTTCTGGGCATGACCGGGAACTGGGTGGCGACTGGGATTCCTGGCCAGAGCTGGGAGGCCCAGCGCGGGGTTGGTCTTGCCTGCGGACTGAAGGTGATGCTATGGGGCCAAGCGGCCTCCAGCCCGCTACTAGGTCTTGAGAGACCTCGGGTCTTGAGAGATTCTCGGGCTCCAGCCCACCTTTGCATATTCAGCCAGTCCTCGTGTCAGTGCATGGTATTGATGCCTGCTGTGTGCAGAGTGTGATCGAAGCATGGTATTGATGCCTGCTGTGTGCAGGGTGTGGCCCAAGCATGGTACGGATGCCTGCTGTGTGCAAGGTGTGGCCCAGGCCTTGTGGGATAATGAAGATAACAGCCAGTCCCTGCTCCACTCTAGTGAGGGAGACCGACCCAGGACGTGTCCCCACTTGCCCCAAACAACCTGGTCTAGGCCATTAGGGACTGTCCTTGAGGCCCAGAAGAGGAAATCATCCCTCCTGGTGAGGAAAGAGCCATCAGGGAAGGAGGCCCCCCATTAAGAGGGGGGCTCAGAAGGAGGGGTGGGAGGAAGGAACTGGGAGAGGTGTTCCAGGCAGAAGGCAGGGGCCTAGGGCCATGTGGGCCAAGGTCTTCTGTCTCAGGATTCCCAAGTGTCCCCTGCTTCCTGGGTGGGGAATAAACGGGACCTGGAGGGCTGTAGGGGTGTGGATGGTCCTGCCACATACCATCAAAGGAGACTGTGTCGCTGGTATATGGGGCCGTGCCGTGGACATGGGCACAGCTGAGCCTGTGTGCTGCCAGCGTCTCCCCTGGGTGAGCAGAGCAGGTGGGAGCATCCTCCCTGGTGGTGCAGGGATGGCCTTCCCTGCCCCAGACCCGCACGGGGAGATGGTAGCTGGAGGGCACCCACAGCAGGCCTGCCATCTCTCTGCAGGGGGAAAGGCGAGGCCCGGGCCAGGCTGAAGCGGTCGCAGAGCTTCGGTGTGGCCAGCGCCAGCAGCATCAAGCAGATCCTGCTCGAGTGGTGCCGCAGCAAGACGCTGGGCTACCAGGTGAGCCCTGGCTCCCCTCCAGCTGCTGGGACCCCCAGCCAAAGACCTGACCAAGCATTGCCATTGTTCTTATTCTCCCGCCTGGGCAGGAACCCGCTGAGGTTGGGGTTAAGGGGTAGGAACCACAGTAATTACGCCTTCCGAGTGGGTGCCTAGCTGCCCATGGCGTGTGCTGAGAAGCTCCAGGAATCCGGTGTCTAGGCCCCTGCACTGACCCCACTCACCCTGTTGCAGCACGTGGACCTGCAGAACTTCTCCTCCAGCTGGAGCGATGGCATGGCCTTCTGCGCCCTGGTACACTCCTTCTTCCCCGACGCCTTTGACTACAACTCCCTGAGCCCCACGCAGCGGCAGAAGAACTTTGAGCTGGCTTTCACCATGGCTGAGTGAGTCCCAGCCCAGTCCCTGAGCCCAACTTCTTCCCCAGGTGGGGCATGGGGGTGAGTGGGATGTGGCGCCGCTGTCTGCAAAGCTGAAGGACCCTGGGGCCATGTGGTCTGTGTACCTCTTGTGCAGATGGGAAGACTGAGACCTGGAGAGGGATTTTCCCAGAGTCACGCAGCACTCAGTGGTGGAGGGGGACTCTGTTCCTGGGGACCTGCCCTCTTTGCTGGGTGCCCAGCTTCCGAGGTGCACTCTGGGAGACCAGCCACAGAGCAGGCATGAAGGGCAGCGGGACAGGGTCCCCCAGAGCTCTGAATCTGTCCTCTCTGGACTGATGGAGAGATGCCATTGCTTGCATGAGCCACAGCTGCCAGTTAGCGAGAAACTGGATACGATCTGGGCCACTTACAAGGAGATTTTTGCTTCCAATAAGATTTTCCTTCCCTAGGCCAGGCACAGTGGCTCAAGCCTGTAATCCCAGCACTTTGGGAGGCTGAGACGGGCGGATCATGAGGTCAGGAGATCGAGACCATCCTGGCTAACACGGTGAAACCCCATCTCTACTAAAAAATACAAAAAACTAGCCGGGCGATGTGGCGGGCACCTGTAGTCCCAGCTACTCCGGAGGCTGAGGCAGGAGAATGGCGTAAACCCAGGAGGCGGAGCTTGCAGTGAGCTGAGATCCGGCCACTGCACTCCAGCCTTGGCGACAGAGTGAGACTCCGTCTCAAAAAAAAAAAAAAAAAAAAAAGATTTTCCTTCCCTAAATGGTGTTCTAGCATTTACTGTGAAAATGCCTAGCTCCTTAGGTCCCACCCCTAGGGTGAAGACTTGGGGTTGGCTCTGGGGTCAGGAGGCACCTGGAAAGCCAATTTGGGATTTGGTTTTTGGCCGAGGGCCTCAGGAGAGTTGGCAGAGTCAGGTCTGTCAGCCAGGGCTCCAGCGAGGGACAGGCGCACAGTCAAAAACTAGGCGAGGAGAGTTTAACAAAGGGACTCTTTACAAAGGTGTGGGCAGGAATGAGGTCGTAGGCCAGGCTCCATGCAGCAGCCTCGGGATAACAGCAGTGCAGCGGATACCAGCCCGTGGCCTGGGTCTGGAGGATTGTCTGATAAGAGCTGCGCTTTGGGCAAATGGTTGCAGTCAGCTCCCTGCGACCTGGCAGGGAGGGAGCTGTGGATAAATGTCCCAACCTCACTCCCCTCCTGCCTCACGCCAGGGCCTCTTGGTGACTGAACCCCATCTGAAGACAGAGGGCCAGGAGCGGTATCTGTGGTTCTTCTTGGCCCCCAGGGCAGGGAGCAGGGCACCACTCAGGAACATGAGTGGTGTTCGGGGCTGCCGGATGCTAAGCTCTCTGAAACGCAGAGAGGTAAGGCCGTCCCCAAAGCCGAGTCTTCCGGAGGGCGAGTTTGTTACTCTTTCCCTGCCTTTGTGCCTTGTGTAGTCAGCCTCTGACGCCGGTCTGCAACTGACTCTATTTGTTTCTGGTCTGAGTCCTCAGTGCCCACATTTAAGAGTAGTCCTTGACCAGGCGCAGTGGCTCACGCCTGTAATCCTAGCACTTTGGGAGGCTGCGGCGGGTGGATCGCCTGAGCTCAGGAGTTCGAGACCAGCCTGGCCAACACGGTGAAACCCTGTCTCTACTAAAATACAAAAAATTAGCCAGGCATGGTGGCGGGCGCATGGAGTCCCAGCTACTCAGGAGGACTGAGGCAGGAGAATTGCTAGAACCCAAGAGGTGGAGGTTGCAGTGAGCCGAGATTGTACCACTGCACTCCAGCCTGGCTGGCAGAGTGAGACTCCGTCTCTAAAAAAAAAAAAAAAAAAAAAAAGAAGAAAAAAAAGGTAGTCTTCACAGTCTTGTTGGGTTGAAGGAGCCTCACCCCAGGCCTTACCCGCCTCCCTCACTCCTTTCCCAGCCCAACCACCAACCACCTGACCCCGGCCCCAGCCCCGGCCCTAGCCCACCACCCCGGCCCCTGGGCCTGGCCAGGGAAAGAAGCAGAGCCAGCGGGTCTTGTATATCGTAAGGCTTGCTTTGACCTGAGTCAGCCGCCCCTCACTGGGGCAGCAACTCTCTCTGTGACGGCAGAATCGACACTGGCTCTGAGCTCCTCAGCCTGAGTTTTTGGAATATCAGTGTCAGTCCAGTTATGTTGCCTTGGATGACGCGCTTGGACTCAGCCCCCTGGGGTCACAAGAACTCCTTGTATACTTTAAAAGCCTTTCTGTCTTGGCTGCTTGGGGTTAGCTGTCATCCTAATTGCAGAAACAGCCCTGGACGCGCGTGTTGTGCAACTGGATCCAGACGATGATGAGGTGGAGCCAAGGGGAATGGGTGGTGCAGGGAGTGGGCAGCTCCTGAGGATGGGGTCCAGCTGCCGAAGCCCAGACGTGGCAACCGTCAATCAGACTGTCAGAGGACACAGGGTCGCGGTATCGGGGTGGATACCCCAGCACCCACCCCAGCAGCGAGGTCACCCCAGCACCCACCCCAGCGGCGAGGTCACACTGTCTTGCAGGGTTCTTTGTTGTCTAAGTCCAGTGGTGTCTGCTTATGCCCTGGTCACCTTGGTCACCCTCCACCCTGGACCAGACTAGGCTGTGGCAGAGAGAGGGTCGCCCCAGGCCATGGGGTGGTGGCCCCGTGCCCCAGCCTGCAGGGAACGCAGCTCCCTTTGGCAGCCAGGGCCAGAGGGATCCCAGGCTGTGCTTCCCCAGCACGAGGTTTGAGTTCAGGGAGCCTCTAGACTCCAACCAGATGTTTCTTCTATTCCCAGCTTGGTGGGGTGAGGGGGAGGCAGCGGCGGAGGCTGGTCCAGGTTTTGCCTCCTGCCTTCCTGGAGCACACAAGCAGGGTAAAACCATGGGCCCCGCCTCCCGGTGGCCTGAGCCTGCTCCAACTGTGGAGGGGGCAGGGGGGATGGGTCTGATGAAGCCGCTGAGATGAGTTATTGCTTTTCTGCTGACTCGATGGGGTGGGGAGGGGCGTCCACCACAGGCCTGCCGTGCGGGGACCAGAGGGGGGGCAGTTTGCTCAGAGCCTGGGAAGAGGCCTCCCCTCATGACTCATCCATAAGATTATCTCCCCGGTACTATGGGGAGAGGGCTGGGAAGACTGGCTCGCCTGCCTGGGGCCTCTGGGGAGGACAACAGCTTTGATCGCCTCCTTTCTTGGACAATAGGCTGGTTAGAAGAGCTGGCGAGAAAGCGCAGGGACACCTGTCTGAGGATACTGGCTGTCAGTGTCCTCACCAATATCCCTGAGGTTTGTGGCAAAGGCTGTCAGTTTTGCGATCTTCCTGAGGTTTGTGGCAAAGGCTGTCTGTCAGTTTTGCGATCTTCCTGAGGTTTGCGGGAAAGGCTGTCAGTTTTGTGATCTTCCTGAGGTTTGCGGCAAAGGCTGAGCAGACACGCGTGCTGCTGAAAGCCACCCAGGGTCGTACGGGCAGCAGGACCACAGGGCAGCCTGGGGGCAGGTAGGGCGGGATGAGAGGAGCCTGGGGTCTGACAAAGACAACTTCTGGAAGGGAAAGGAGGACACAGGTCCCCAAACCATGGGTTCACCTTTCATGTGGAATGAAACATTTCCACGAGCAAGTGCCTTAAAGGCACGAGGATGCACCAGGGACCTTTGGAGTAAAAGTGGTGTGTGCTGCCCTCCCCCAACCCCCACCTGATAGTTTATGGTCCCAGAGATTCCCAGTGGCCTAATCTGTGTGAGTGATGCGGTGTTGACAGCACAGCGAGCTTCCCTTGCCTGACAGGTGTTCAGGGTCTGGAACGAGGGAGGACCAGCCCCTTTTATGGAACGGGCTGAGTCGGGCGGACGCCTGACCCCTCTACACCCGTCCTCTCCACCTCTGCAGAGGCCGAGTGCAGGACGTGCAGCCCCAGGCTTCCCGCTTGCCCTGCGGGGAATGTGTCCCGCTCTCAGGTTACGCTGGAGCAGAAGGGGTTTCCAGGCTATTTGTAGTGCCCATGTGTCTCTGTCTAAAACCAGATAGGAGGTAGTAGTCCCAGTCCTGGCATCCTGGTCTGCATTTAGAGCAGGCTTAAAAAAATAAAAATAACCCGCAAACCCCTCCTCCAGCTCCCTTACAGGCCAGCCCTTGTGGTAGCTGAAGCTCACAGTAGACAGGAGTGGGAGAAAACCCTTTCAGCCTTTTCCTCACTCCACTGATGTGAGGCGCAAGCAAAGGCTCTTTAAAAATGGTGGTCGGGATTGGCCAGGCACAGCGGCGCATGCCTGTGTTCCAATCCCAGCACTTTGGGAGGCCAAGGTGGGTAGATTCCTCGAGCTTAAGAGTTTGAGACCAGCTCGGGCAATGTGGCAAGACCTCACCTTTATAGAAAATACAAAAAAGAAATAGCTGGGTGTGGTGGTGCGCACCTGTGTCCCAGCTACTTGGGAGGCTGAAGTGGGAGGATCACTTGAGCCCAGAAGGCAGAGATTGCAGTGAACCCAGATGGTGCCACTGCACTCCAGCCTGGGCAAAAGAGTGAGACCTCATTTCAAAAAAAAAAAAAAATGTTGTCAGCCCATGTTAACTGTGGTTCTTGCTATGGAATGGCATTTAAAGTGATTTGTACTTTCTCCTTTGAACTTTGATTGATTGATTGATTGATTGACACAGGGTCACCCTTTGTCTCCCAGGCTGGAATACAGTGGTGCAATCACAGCTCCCTGTGGCCTCAGACTCCCAAGCTCAAGTGATCCTCCTGCCTCAGCCTCCCAAGTAGCTGGGACTACAGGCACACACGCCCATATCTGGCTTTTTTTTTTTTTTTTTTTTAGAGATGTGGTTTCACTATGTTGGCCAGGCTGGTCTCAAAGTCCTGGCCTCAAGTCCTCCCGTCTCAGCCTCCTGAAGTGCTGGGATTACAGGCATGAGCCACCGCACTTGGCTTGTTTCAATCTTTTTTTTTTTTTTTTTTTTTTTTGAGACAGGAGTCTCGCTCTGTTGCCCAGGCTGGAGTGCAGTGGCACAATCTCGGCTCACTGCAACCTCGGTCTCTCGGGTTCACACCATTCTCCTGCCTCAGCCTCCCAAGTAGCTGGGACTACAGGCGCCCGCCACCTCGCCCGGCTAGTTTTTTGTATTTTTTAGTAGAGACCGGGTTTCACCGTGTTAGCCAGGATGGTCTCGATCTCCTGACCTTGTGATCCGCCCGTCTCAGCCTCCCAAAGTTCTGGGATTACAGGCGTGAGCCACCGCGCCCGGCCGTTTCAATCATTTAAAACAAACCTGTATCATTTTTACAAAAGGAGGTTTTTTTTTTTTTAATTTAAAAGGAAATTGGAACCTCTAATATGTGAAGACCTAAATATTTTTTATACAAGTCAACACTGATCATCACTTCCTTTTCCTCCTGTCTCCCGAGTTTTGTCCAGCCTGTGTCTGCCATTTCTAGGAATCTTGCCATCACAGGTCAAATATCCCTTATCCAAAATGGCCTGGGACCAGAAGTGTTTTGGAGTTTCGATTTTGGAAGATTTGCATTATATAATACTTACTGGTTGAGCATCCCAAATTATAAAAAATCCAAAGGCTCTAAAATCGGAACCTTTCTGAGTGCCAGACATGATGCTCAAAGGAAATGCTCATAGGAGCATTTTGGATGTGGTATGGTGAACCTGTGCCATTGAAGCTGGCTCTGGTGTTTCTTTTTTTTTTTTTTTTTCTTTTTTTTTGAGATGGAGTTTCGCTCTTGTTGCCCAGGCTAGAGAGCAATGGAGTAATCTCAGCTCACTGAAACTTCCACTTCCTGGATTCAAGCGATTTTCCTGCCTCAGCCTCCCAAGTAGCTGGGATTACAGGCCTGACTAATTCTTTTTTTATTTCTAGTAGAGACAGAGTTTCACCATGTTGGTCAGGCTGGTCTCAAACTCCTGACCTCAGGTGATCCACCCACCTTGGCCTCCCAAAGTGCTGGGATTATAGGCATGAGCCACTGCGCCCAGCTAATTTTTGTATTTTTAGTGGAGACTGGGTTTTGCCATGTTGCCCAGGCTGGTCGCGAACTCATGACCTCAGGTGATCCGTGGAAGGCAGGTGCTCTTGAGGGTCTGGTGTGAACTGTGCCTCAAAGACAGAGAATGCTCTCTGCCTATGGGAGGGGGAATTTGGAGCTCCCGAGGAAAAGCAGTGGATGAAGAGCAAAGGTGGCAGGTGGAGAAGAAAAGAGGGAGCCAGGAGATGGTGGTTGCATGCTGCATGTTGTGACCCCTCCCTGCTCCCCTAGGAACTCCTACACTCTTACGTTCTCAACTTAGAAATAACAACGGTGGGGAACAGATAGATCATGGCTCAGTGCCTTGGTTGCCTGCTGGGGAAGCCAGTGATCTGGACAG
This sequence comes from Rhinopithecus roxellana, assembly GCF_007565055.1. Taxonomy (NCBI): domain Eukaryota; kingdom Metazoa; phylum Chordata; class Mammalia; order Primates; family Cercopithecidae; genus Rhinopithecus; species Rhinopithecus roxellana. Next base: position 46,118,535 of record NC_044567.1, read on the forward strand.
TGGAGGATGACACAGGGCATGGCATCCGCTCCCATCCTGACTGTCACCCTGGACTGGAAGACTTGCCACCAGGACAGGGGCCAGGGGTCATTATCAGAGGGTAAATGCAGCCTCTAGAATGAAGAGGGGGTCAGCTTGCTGTCTTCTGCGGGGGGTGGACCACACCTCAGCAATTCTGAGGGCCTCCTATGAAGTGGGTTAGAGAGCGGCAAGACCTAGTTCAGAGGGGTGGGTCCTAGGTATCCTCTGTGGGGACAGTTACGAAACCAGAGCTATTTAGTTCAGATAAAGAGACATGGAAGGACGGTTTTCTTCTGGTATATGAAGAGTTCTTTCATGGAGGAAAAAATTAGACTGAGAATAAATAGCCTTGTGGGGTCAGTAGGTAGAAAGTACACACAGGCACAAATAGCATAAGAAATGTCAGAAGAACTTTCTCGTGGTCAGAGCATCTGCAGAGGGTTCTAAGCTGTCCTTGGAGGAAATTGGGTCCCCTTTCCCTGGACCCCGAGATGAACAAGCCGAGGCAGGGCCTTTATAGAGGTGACTGGTGCTTCTGACGGGGGTATTTAGATGGGCGGAGGTCCTAGAGTCCTCATGCTGTCCCTGCTTCACATGTGGCACCACCGAGGCCACCACTGTGGCCACCGCTGTCAGTGCTGATAACCTGGGCATGTGCGGAGCCTATTCCCACACACCTGGGATCCTCCAAGTAGCAGGTGTGGGAGTGGAGGTGCCCCAGCTGTGTGGCAGGTGGAAAGGAGGGCACCAGATGTGAAATGATGGCTCAGGAAGGTGAACTCAGGTTCCCAGCCTCTCTGAACTCAGATCTTTTCTTTTTTCTTTTCTTTTCTTTCCTTTTGTCTTTTCTCTTCTCTTCTCTTTTCCTTTTCTCTCTTCTCTCTTCTCTTCTCTTTTTTCTTTTCTTTTCTTTTCTTTTCTTTTCTTTTCTTGAGATGGAGTCTTGCTCTGTCGCCCAGGCTGCAGTGCAGTGGCATGATCTTGGCTCAATGCAATCTCTGCCTCCCGGGTTCAAATGATTCTCCTGCCTCAGCCTCCCGAGTAGCTGGGATTACAGGCATGCGCCACCACGCCCAGCTAATTTTTGTATTTTTAGTAGAGACGAGGTTTCACCATGTTGGCCAGGCTGGTCTCCAACTCCTGACCTCAAATGATCTGCCTACCTCAGCCTCTTAAAATGCTGGGATTACAGGCGTGAGCCACCGTACCCGGCCTGAACTCAGATTTTCAATCCTTAATCGTCGACAAAGCACCTTTACATGCCTGCTCGCGTCAGAGGGCCTACTTCCCTGATAACGAGCCCTGCCCTGGCCTGTCCCAGGGAGAAAGGGTGCCCGCTCGTTGGACCAAACCCACTCATCACCCCACAAAGCCTGTTGGATTCACTTACAGGCCACCTGCTACAACCCCAAGCAGGAGGTGGGGAAGGGGATCCAGGACAGATGTCTCCATTTTGCCTTGACATTTGGTTTCTGATGGGAGGCCTGGCGTCCAGCCAGCACAGCAGAGCAGGGTCTGCGGGTAATGTTACAGTCTTTGCCTCTGGAGCACACAGCCGCATGAGTCCTGGTAGAAAGTGCTGAGTGCGTCGTGCCAAACTGGGATGGGTCAGAGGAGTCCTGCTCCTCACTGGGGTCTCCCCTCTGGCTGGGCTCTCTGGGGAACAAGATGCATAAAGACACATTGTGGAATCACAGCCTCACAACAGGCCCACTGGGAGGGACAGCAGAGGTGGTATTCTGATTTTCTTTTTCTTTTCTTTTTTTTTTTTTTTGAGACGGAGTCTGGCTCCGTCACCAGGCTGGAGTGCAGTAGCACGATCTCGGCTCACTGAAACCTCCACTTCCTGAGTTCAAGCGATTCTCCAGCCTCAGTCTCCCGAGTAGTGGGGATTTCAGGCGTGCACCACCACGCCTGGCTAATTTTGTATTTTTAGTAGAGACAGGGTTTTGTCGTGTTGGTCGGGCTGGTTTGGAACTCCTGGCCTCAGGTGATCCGCCCACCTCGGCCTCCCAAAGTGCTGGGATTACAGGCGTGAGCCACCGTGCCTGGTCAGTATTCCGATTTTCTGCTAAGGAAGTGGGCACAGAACGGTGAAGCAATTGGAGGAGTCGGGGTTTGAACTCGACTATTTCAATTTCACATTCAGGCCTCTTCTCTGTGATCCACCCTGCTTCTTAAAGCGAGGCGTGATCCTCAAAATGGCAGCAAGAATAATCTCTGACTTTTTTGTTTGTTTTGGTTTTGGTTTTCTTGAGACAGGGTCTGGCTCTGTCACCCAGGCTGGAGTGCAGTGGTGCAATCTGGGCTCACTGCAGCCTCCACCTCCTGGCCTCAAGCCTCGAGTAGCTGGGACTACAGGTGCACACCACCGTGCCTGGCTAGTTTTTAAAATTTTTTATAGAGACGGGATTTTGCTGTGTTTTCCAGGCTGGTCTGAAACTCCTGGGCTCAAGTGATCCTCCTGCCTCGGTCTTCCAAAGTGCTGGGATGACAGGCATGAGCCACTGTGCCCGGCCTAATCTTTAATGTTTATTAGCTCTTTCGACGTGCCCTTTGCTGTTCCACCTGATTGGCATGGGTTTATAATTTTCATACCACTCTTTCAAGGTGGATATAACTCACAGCTGGAGAAACTGAGGCCTGGATAAATGAAGTGTGTTGCCCACAGATAAATAGCTCGGAAGAGATGGAGCTGGGATTTGAACCCTGACAGCTATGCGCTTATTGGTGGAAAAAAAAAACACACACAAAAGACTGGGGACCCCCGGAACTACAAAAGTACACACAGCTGCTGAAAGAAGGCACTGACCGTCAGGCCAAGTGCAATCGTTTTTGTCTTTTTGGTTCTGCCTAATAATATCAAGCCGGCTCCATCTGGTACCCAGGCACCCCAGGCCTGCTGTGAGCAGAGTCAGAGGAGGCAGGGGCGCAGGGCTGGGCATTCCAGAGGCTGGCTGTTGTTATTTCAGGACTCGGTGCCGAGATGCGCAGGGTGATGTGTCTTGACTGTTGATGTTCCTCCTCCCATGTCCACGAGGCCTTCAGCCTCCCTCTGAGCCCCAGTGAAAGTCCACAGTGTACATACGAGTCTAACCAGTGAGCCAGAAGTTAAACCAGTATCTCCCAGGGCAGGAGGCAGAGGGCCCTGGGAGGCTGGGGGTGGGGCGGCAATTATTTTAAGCAATCTTTTTTTTTTGAGACCCAGCCTCGTTCTGTCTCCCAGACTGGAGTGCAGTGGTGTGATCTCGGCTCACTGCAACCTCCGCCTCCCGCATTCAAGCGATTCTCCTACCTCAGCCTCCTGAGTAGCTGGGACCATAGGCGCCCGCCACCACACCTGGCTAATTTTTTGTATTTTTAGTAGAGACAGGGTTTCACTATGTTGGCCAGGATGGCCTCAATTTCTTGACCTTGTGGTCTGCCCTCCTCAGCCTCCCAAAGTGCTGGGATTACAGGCGTGATAAGCAATCTTTTAAACTGCCAGATATGACTCATTAGTAGACTGTAAAATCAATTTAGTGCTTCATGAGCAGCATTTTTTTTTTTTTTCGAGATGAAGTCTCACTCTTGTCCCCCAGGCTGGAGCACAATGAGGCAATCTTGGCTCACTGCAACCTCCGCCTCCTGGGTTTAAGCAATTCTCCTGCCTCAGCCTCCCGAGTAGCTGGGATTACAGGTGCCTGCCACCACGCCCGGCTAATTTTTGTATTTTTAGTAGAGACAGGGTTTCACATATTGGCCAGGCTGGTCTCGAACTCCTGACCTCAGGTGATCTGCCCGCCTCGGCCTCCGAATGTGCTGGGATTACAGGTGTGAGCCACCACGCCTGGCCATGACCAGCATTTTAAAGAGGTAGGGTTGGGGAGGGGCAGGGGAGAGAATAAACATGAAATATCACTGAGAAAATACAGGTAGTGGTAAAGAAGTATTTCTGTGAAACTGTATTTCCACATACATGTAAGCATGTGCTGAATCATGATAAAAATATCTTCCTTACTATGGGTCACAGTAAAAAAAAAAAAAAAAAAAAAAGTCTAAAAGCATTTTTAGGAAGTAAATGGGTAAATTTATTTTTTGCTTTATTAGTTTTACATTTATTTTAATAACTCAGCGTTACATATACTATTGATATTTACTTTTTTTTTTTTTTTTTTTCGAGACAGAGTTTCACTCTATCGCCCAGGCTGCAGTGCAGTGGGGCGATACCTTCACCTCTTGGGTTCACGCAATTTTCCTGTCTCAGCCTCCTGGGACTACAGGCGCTCACCACCACGCCCAGCTAATTTTTGCATTTTTAGTAGAGATGGAGTTTCACCATATTGGTCAGCCTAGTCTCAAACTCCTGACCTCAGGTGACCCACCCACCTTGACCTCTTAAAATGCTGGGATTACAGGTGTGAACCACCATATCCAGCCTACTTTTTTTAAAAAAACTTAAATATAGTTTCAATTCAAATTTAAATACAATATGCCAGGTACTGTGGGTCGCCTGTGCCTGTAATCCCAGCTACTCAGGAGGCTGAGGTGGGAAGATCGCTTGAGGAGGCATTTGAGACCAGTCTGGGTCACATAGTGAGACCCCATTTCTTTTTTTTTGAGACCGAGTCTCGCTCTGTCACCCAGGCTGGAGTGCAGTGGCCGGTCTCGGCTCACTGCAAGCTCCGCCTCCTGGGTTTACGCCACTCTCCTGCCTCAGCCTCCCGAGTAGCTGGGACTACAGGCGCCTGCCACCTCGCCCGGCTAGTTTTTTTGTATTTTTTTTAGGAGAGACGGGGTTTCACTGTGTTAGCCAGGATGGGTGAGACCCCATTTCTACAAAACTAGTTTTAAAAAATTAGCTGGGCCGGGCGTGGTAGCTCATGCCTGTAATCTCAGCACTTTGGGAGGCCAAGGCAGGTGGATCACCTGAGATCACGAGTTCAAGACCAGCCTGGCCAACATGGTGAAACCTTGTCTCTACTAAAAATACACAACAAAATTAGCCAGGCATGGTGGCGAACACCTGTAATCCCAGCTACTCGGGAGGCTGAGGCAGGAGAATCACTGGAACCCAGGAGGCAGAGGTTGTAGTGAGCCAAGATTGTGCCACTGCATACAGCCTGGGCGACAAGAGTGAAACTCTGTCTCAAAAAAAAAAAAAAAAAAAACTAGTTAGGGATCACTTGGGCCCAGAAGATCAATGCTGCAGTAAGCTAGGATCGTGCCACTGTACTTATGCCTGGGCAATAGAGCAAGCCCCTGCCTCTAAACAAACAACAACAACAAAAAAACAAATTAAATAAAGTAAACCTATTTAAAGGAAACTATGAATTGTATAGGTGGCTCACAAATCTGGGAGTTTGGGAAACACTGCATTGGAGTCAGTGACTCCAAGGGTTCTGCCAGGGTTATCTGAATTCCCTGCTGGTGGGTCCTTGGGAACCTCTGGCTGCAGGCTGAGAGGCTGAGCTCTGTTCCCGGGATGGAGATCCCGGCCCTGTCGCGGCTGTGGGGCTGGCTGATGGCTGGGACCGCCATTCTGACGGGGCTTGTGTGTTTCAGGAATCTGGCCAACTGTGAACGCCTCATCGAAGTGGAGGACATGATGGTGATGGGCCGCAAGCCGGACCCCATGTGTGTCTTCACCTACGTCCAGTCGCTGTACAACCACCTACGTCGCTTTGAGTAAAGCCCCTGAGCCTGGAGTGCCAAAGAGCAGCCCCAGGAAGAGGCTGGGGGTCCGCGTGCGAATCCCCAGCCAGGATGCCCCCAGGAGCCTTGGCGTTTGGTGTGAGGGCGCTGTTTGTTCTGTGGCGTGTGACCGCACTCCCCTTCGAGCCCAGCTGTGTTACTGATTAAAAGTACTGCTGAGCTGTGGTCTGACAGCGCTGATCACGGCCAAGGGTTCGGAGGAAAAGGAAAAATTATGAGTTAGAGAGAGAGAGAGAGACATTGGTGCTAAGTAATGATCTTCCTAAAGAAATGCTTGCGTTTATAGATTCCAGAATGCTAACGTACGATTTTCCCTCTGGTGAATTCGATACATCGGCTTTACAGGGTTACAGTGATTGCCAAGTGTTTTTTTATCAAAATACCCAGAGTTTTTTTACTTCCTCACGCGATTGTAGGTTCCTCTCCTCCCTCCCTCTGGGTCACTGCCAGGAAACAGGGACTGCTTAATCAGCAGCTTGACAAAGAAGACCGCAAGTCTTGGGAAGAAACAGTTTAATCACTCCCAAGTCCTGGGCAACAGATGACCTTCAAGTCACCTCTGCTCTCCGGGGAGATGGGAAGGCTCTCGCCTTGGTCCCAAAGCGCTGCTGTTCTTCCCAGGAGGCCCCACAAGTGTTTGGCTAAGCACAGGCTCTCGGGAATTTAACACTTTCGGGGAAGGATAGGCCCTTTGTGCTGAGACAGAGTTTTTATTACATCTTTTTTAGGGGATTTGCTGCAGATATTTATAAAAAGCAGCTCCCTCTGTACCAGCGACCCATTTGTACATAAAAAAGATGTGTTGAACTTTACTTGGGGTTTGTTATTTCTGTTTGGGAGATGGGAGTTCTGTGAATAAGAGACTTTACACACCTTCCAAGTGAATAGCCACTAAATTCCCACCCCTGTTCCTGCACTTAAATCACTGGCCTAGAAAGTTGAAGATGGCATTTGCTGTCACCTCTGAGCGTGCCTGTCTCCCGTCTCCATGCTGTGGAAGGAGCGTCAACAGAAAGTTCCCCTTGAGATCCGTCCTCTGGATGTAGACTGCAGTGTTTGTGATAAACAGTGGCCCAAGACAGCAGGGTTTGGGGTGGTCCTGCACTTGGAGGAAGCCTATCAAGGAACATTGGTTTATTTTCACAGCTGTTTGGTGGTAGGATTTGCATCGAAAAATCTTGAGATTCTATAGAGCTCCAGCCATTAGCTTATTCTTATTCTCAGCCAAGAATCGTTGTATAATTGGGTTGGATTGTAGCCATGCACTTCTAAACCTTCCCTATAAAGAGCGAATCTGTGTCTTCATCTCATGCAGCGGGCTCTCCACACCAGTGCCTGTGTGTCTTTGTGGGGTCCCATGTGTCCCTTGGGTGGTATATTGGGGGTGGGCAGGAGATCCCTGGGGGTCTCAGGAGGAACATGGCAGAGCCTGCAGGTGGGTGAGCAGTATTCTCCGTGGACTGGTTGGTCCAGGCTGCAGTCTTGCCCTCTCTCTCAGATTCTCCCACACTGGAAACCATTCCCTTGCTAGCTCTCTCCTCTCTTGTAGGCTTGGGAAGGAGAGCCCTACTGTTAGCAGAGACACATACCTGAAGCTTAGGGTTTCAAACCTGAGGCCAATCTGGGAGCACAAGGGCTCTGTGAAAAGCATGCCTGTATGTTACTGAGTCCTCACATACATTACATAGAGACCTGCCAACCTGCCCACATGGCCATACGCTCTGCACGTGAAGCAGAGCAGATCCTGCCAGAATACAGAACAATTTCTTTTAAACTTTAGGAACGGTGTCCCTCATGCCTCACATTCAGAATGGGACAGACTCGACATTTGTTGTTGTCGTTGTTTTTTCAGATGGAGTCTCGCTCTGTCACCCAGGCTGGAGTGAGTGGTGCCATCTTGGCTCACTGCAAGCTCCGCCTCCTGGGTTCCCGCCATTCTCCTGCCTCAGCCTCCCGAGTAGCTGGGACTACAGGCGCCGCCACCATGCCCGGCTCATTTTTTTAAAAATATTTTTAGTAGAGACGGGGTTTCACCGTGTTAGCCAGGATGGTCTGGATCTCCTGGCCTCGTGATCCGCCCACCTCGGCCTCCCAAAGTGCTGGGATGACAAGCGTGAGCCACCGCGCCCAGCCCAGACTCGAGATTTTAAAGTTGGTTTCATGATGTTCTTGTCTGTGGTCTTTGTTGGGGGTGAGGGGTGAGGGATCATAAGAGAGTTGATGAGTTTTAAACTTGATTTTACCTCTAAGACAAAGCATGACAAGAAAATCCGTCTGGGTCTCACAATCCTGAGCTATTTGGAAGCCGAAATTTTAGATCTGGGTTCCACGAAAGCTCCCCGTTTGTGAGACCCAATTTCATCTTGCTTTCCACCCTGGTAGGCAGGATTTCACATCTTTTTCCCCCTTTCCCGAGAGAATTTTTTCTTGGAGCTGCTCATAAGAGTCTTCTGTTTTTCCAGATAGATTCCTTCACCTGGATTTTGTTAAAATTTATGAAGTCAGATCAAATTGGCTTGTGTGTTTCCCTGAAGTGAACGTTTCACCAGAGCCACGATGGGTTTGAGCCTTGCTGAGAGCTGATGGAGATTTTTCAAGGCGAGCGAGAGCCTATAAGCACTTTCTGAATATGACAAAGCACATGCTGGTGAGGGGAGACCGTACAGGCCAGGTGTTTGCAGAACAGTTTGTTAAAGCCAATGAATTTCGCAAATGTGCTAGACGATGAAAAGTTCTCAGCTTTCCCAGTTGCAGTGATCAGGACTCTGTAACTGGAGACTGGTGTGAGAGAAGATTTTATTCTCTGCCATCATGACCGGGCCTATATGACTGCAGGCAATTGCACAGAAGACTAGAAATGCTGATTCAGTTGGTCAGTTTGGGATGGGACATCTTACCAGTCTGGCAGAACCAACTCAGGCTTGGGTTTCTCCAGCTAGTGATGGGTGACCAACTCATTCTGATGAGTTGATTACGCCTGTGGACATGGCCCACTTGATTTATTTTTTCTCCCTCTGTTAGCTGTGCTCTCCCAACCACATGATAAATGGACCCAGTATGATTATTTCTGAGCCATCTTATCTCTCTTTTAAAGATTGGACTGGGTTTGCTTTTAGAGCTTTTAATCTCTTATCTCTTGTTGCTTGGACTTGCTTTGACACCAAACAGCCCTCATAGTCTTTTGAAAGAGCACCTTAAAAATTCCTAGGCTGGGCGCGGTGGCTCATGCCTGTAGTCCTCGCCCTTTAGGAGGCCGAGGCAGGACAACTATTTGAATTTGTGGAGTTTGAGACCAGCCTGGGCAACATAGTGAGACCCTGTCTCTACAGAAAGTTTTAAAATTAGCCAGGTGTGGTGGTACAGGCTTGTAGTCCCAGTCACTTGGAAGGCCAAGGCGGGAGGATGGCTTGAGCCTGGGAGATCAAGGCATTAGTGAGCGATGGCTGTGCCACTGCCTGGATGATAGAGCAAGACCTTGCCTCGGAAGGAAGGAGGGAGGAGAGGGGAGGGAGGGAGGGAGGGAGGAAGGAAGGATCCATACCTAAGACCTGTCTATTCCCTAGAAAGCACCAAATAAGGAAAAGCACCAGGGAAGAATGAAAGTAAGAAGGTTGTGCTCTCTGAGGCACCCAGACAGCCTTCACTGGAGGGGCAAGGTCCAGGCAGGTGGGATAACAAACTGGAAGGGGCCCTGAACCAGGGGCAGGTGATACGGATGGCAACCAGAGAGACACCAGACGGTGTTACTGTAGGTCCTGACCGTCACCTTCATCCCCGAAGCTGATCCAGCTTTCTTACTGTCACGTAAGTGGATGTAAAATCGATCTTTAGGGATCTGATTTTTTGTTTGGTTTTGTTTTTTTGAGATGGAGTCTCACTCTGTCGCCCAGGCTGGGGTACAGTGGCGTGATTTTGCCTCACTGCAACCTCCACCTCCGGGGTTCAAGTGATTCTTGTGCCTCAGCCTCCTGAGTAGCTGGGATTGCAGGTGTATGCCACCATGCCTGGCTAATTTTTGTATTTTTAGTACAGATGGGGTTTCACCATGTTGGTCAGGCTGGTCTCGAACTCCTGACCTCAAGTGATCCGCCAGCTTCAGCCTCCCAAAGTGCTGGGATTACAGGTGTGAGCCACTGTGCCCGGCCGGGGGATCTGAATTTTAATCACTCCCAGTAGCAAGCGTCCTTACCTGGTTTGCAGACTGAGTGTCGTTTGCGCTGCCTGGGCTCTTCCTGGCTTGCCTGCCCCTCTGGCTGTTGCTTTCCCTCCTCTGTTCATTACAGCCTCCTCTCTTCGGCTTGTTGCTCCTGTATGCTGCGTCCTAAGCTCTGTGCTTCTTCCTCTACATTAGGGTTCGTAGCCCAGGGCTTTGGGGAGACTGTGGATGTCCAGATTGAGTGGTTTACCTGAATTTGGTTGAGGTTGCAGTAAGCCAAGATTGAGCCATCGCACACCAGCCTGGGCAACAAGAGTGAAATTCTGTCTCAAAAATTGCATCATTTCTTTGATGTTTACTGGCTAGCATTCTTCTGTAAAGAAGGTCTTTCCCTCCCTCTAACTCAGTTTTTGAGTATTCCTGGAGGCCCATGGATTCTTTTGTTTTTTGTTTTTTAATTTAATTCAATGTGTTGTAATCCCTTACTGTTGTAATTTTTTTTGATGCTCAAACTGTTCAGAGGGAGAAGACAACACTTGTGTATTTTTGCCATATCCCCATGGTTCTTTGACCACTTTATTTTATTTTATTTTATTTCATATTTTTGAGACCGAGTCTCACTCTGTTGCCCAGGCTGGAGTGCAGTGGCGTGATCTCAGCTCACTGCAACCTCCACCTCCCAGGTTCAAGCGATTCTCGTGCCTCAGCCTCCTGAGTAGCTGGGACTACAGGCATAAGCCACCATGACCGGTGAATTTTTATATTTTTAGTAGAGATGGGTTTCACCATGTTAGCCAGGCTGGTCTTGAACTCATGAGCTCAGGTGATCTGCCTGCCTCGGCCTTCCGAAGTGCTGGGATTACAGGCGTGAGCCACCATGCCCGGCCTTTGAGCACGTTCTTGCTTTCTGGCACAAGGCACTCCAGACTGACCTTTTACTTTCCTTGCCCCAGCTGTGGAATCATTTATTCAAATCCTGGTCTCTTGTGGTGGATAATTTTTTTTTTTTTGAAAGATAGAAAATTTTATTTCACAGAAGCTGAAACATGCATGGGTGGTAAATAAATAGATATTAAACCTCACTAAGTAGGCAGAGAAGTGAGATATTTCACATCCATCAGATTAACAAAAATTAAAAAGTATTTTAATGCTAAGTATTGGCAAGAACACTGAATGAGACAGAACCTGCTGGTGGGAATGTCATTTGACTCGATATTGGGAAATAAATGGATAATAAAGAGAAGAAGCGAATATGCATTTATACCACGACTCACCAGCTCCACTTTGAGGATATGCTCTAGAGAAGTTCTTGTACATGGGCACAAAAAGATATGCACAAGAATGTTCACACTAGCAATGTTCATAATGGTCAAAAATAATAGGTAGGCTAAATGTCCTTTCCCAGGAAATTCATAAGTAGATGGTGGTATAACCATGCAATACAATAACATAGAAGGTGAAAATTAGTGACTGAGAGCTCCAGGTGTAGATCGCTGTAAGACACAAAATGTTGACAGAAAAAAAGCAATTTTCATAAGCATACACACGGATAATAACATTTCTATAAAGTGTTTAAAAATGGATATTAGTCCGGCGCGGTGGCTCACGCCTGTAATCCTAGCACTTTGGGAGGCCAAGGTGGTTGGATCACAAGGTCAGGAGATCGAGACCATCCTGGCAAACACGGTGAAACCCCGTCTCTACTAAAAATACAAAAAAATTAGCCGGGCATGGTGGCGGGCGCCTATAGTCCAAGCTTCTCAGGAGGCTGAGGCAGGAGAATGGCGTGAACCCAGGGAGGTGGCAGAGCTTGCAGTGAGCCGAGATTGTGCCACTGCACTCCAGCCTGGGCAACAAAATGAGACTCTGTCTCAAAAAAAAAAAAGGATATTAATACTATATATTGCTTAAAGATACAATACATATATAGTAAAATATACAAAAGTACCTGGAAATGATAAAATGCTAGATTCCCTCATCTAGCGGATTGGAAGGAGGCTGCAGTTAGGGAAGGGGACACACAGACAGCTTCAATTTGATTGCTAATGTCTAATTTCTTTTTGTGTGTGTGTGTATGTGGTGGAGAATTTTTATGTCCCAATGAAGGTCCAGGAACTCGTTGTGCTCATTTTGCTGGGTGTCATGCTTCTAGACCCTCTCAGTGAACACAGCTAAGATGTTTTAGAGGAACCTCCCAGTGTACTGAAACCTCCAGCTTAAATTCAGCTCCACAGGCCTCGTCTGTGCTTTAGTCCATATGTTTCCTTTTCTCAAACCATCCTGATTCCCAACAATTTCAATATGCTTACAAATTTCTTCTGTACTGCAATACCCGAATCTGAAACAATCATTTCCGGATTTTTAAACTCATGTCACTGCCAACAACAAACCCACCAAGCAAGGTTTGAGATTTCTCTTCAGCCCCTTTCCCCACCTTTGGGTATATTCCCTAAGGGTGCACAGGGTAGTGGATTCAAAAGTTACTTGAGGCCAGGTGCGGTGGCTCACGCCTGTAATCCCAGCACTCTGGGAGGCTGAGGCGGATGGATCACTTGAGGCCAGGAGTTCAAGACCAGCCTGGCCAACATGGTGAAACTCCGTCTCTACTAAAAAGACAAAAATTAGCTGGGCATGGTGGCGCATGCCTGTAATCCCAGCTACTAGGGAGGCTGAGGCAGGAGAATTGCTTGAACCAGGACCTGGGAGGTGGAGGTTGCAGTGAGCCAAAGCTGCGCCACTGCACTCCAGCACGCGGAGTGACAGAGTGAGATCCTGTCTCAAAAAAAAAAAGAAAAAAATGTTACTTGAATTATTTCTGTTTGTATTCGATTGAAGGTTTGTTTCCATGATTTTTATTTTCTTTTTTTGACTGGTAAATTCTTTACCTAGGTCAAAAATCAAAACTATACAAATAGGTATAATCACATTCCCATTCCTCCATCTGTTCCCACCCTTAGTCTCTGTTTTCTCCTCCTTGCCTGTCTTCTCCTTTTCCTCCTTTCCTTTTTGCCTTCCTTCCACAACAATAAGCAGGTACATACCTATGTTATTCTTTTCTTTGCTTCCACAAAAGATAGCATAGTCCATACTCGCTGGTGTACCTTGCTTTTTAATTTTTATTTTCATTAACAGGTGAAATCATCTCATAGAGCTCCTCCTCATCTTTTTTTTTTTTTTTTTTTTTTTTTTTTTTTTTTGAGACAAAGTCTTGCTCCAGGATGCAGTGGTGCAGTCTCAGCTCACTGCAACCTCCACCTCCTGGGTTCAAGCGATTCTCCTGCCTCGGCCTCCCAAGTAGCTGGGACCACAGACACCCGCCACCACAGCCAGCTAATTTTTGTATTTTTAATAGAGACGGAGTTTCACCGTGTTAGCCAGGCTGGTCTCAAACTCCTGACCTCAGATGGTCCACCCACCTCAGCCTCCCAAAGTGCTGAGTTTACAGGCGTGAGCCACTGTGCCTGCCTGATCCTCCTCATCTTAAAAAAATGCCTGCATAGGCTGGGCACGGTGGCTCATGCCTGTAATCCTAGCACTTTCGGAGGCCGAGGCAGGTGGATTCCCTGAGCTCGGGAGTTGGAGACCAGCCTGGGCAACATGGTGAAACCCCATCTCTACTAAAATACAAAAAATTAGCCAGGCATGGCGGTGTGCGCCTGTAAACCCAGCTACTCGGGAGGCTGAGACAGGAGAATCATTTGAACCCGGGAGGCGGAGGTTGTAGTGAGCTGAGATAGCACCACTGTACTCCAGTCTGGGCAACAGAGCAAGACTCTATCTCAAAACAAAAAAAAAAAAAATGCCTGTATAGTTACCCACTGTGCTAGCTGATCATTTGTCCAACCTGTCTCCTATGCAGGGATATCTTGGATATCTCGGGGTTTTTTTTCCAGTATTTTGCTATTACAAGCAGGACTGCGGCGAGCAGCCTTGGGTGTATGCTGTTTTGCATTTGTGGGGGTGGATCTTCAGGGTTAGTTCCCAGGATTGAGATTGCTGGGTTCAAGGGTAAATAGATATTTTGTCAGACATTGCCAAAATCTTCTCTGTTTTGCACTCCCATCAGAAACATGAGAATGCTTGCTTTACCCTCAACGGCAAGTGCCGTCAGGTTTTAGAATTTTTAGGTGACAGATGGTGTCAGTGTGGCGTCAATTTGTGTTTCTCTTATGAGTGAAGATGAGCATATTTTCATGTTGATGGGAGCCTTGTATATCTTGTTCTATGAACTCTTCTGTCTTTATTCATTTTTCTATTTTTTCACTTGATTTTATTTATTTATTTATTTATTTTAATTTATTTATTTATTTTTTTTTTGAGACAAAGTTTCACTCTCGTCACCCAGGCTGGAGTGCAATGGCACAATCTTGGCTCACGGCAACCTCCGCCTCCCGGGTTCAAGGGATTCTCTTGCCTCAGCCTCCTGCGTAGCTGGGATTGCAGGCATATGCCACCACACCCGGCTAATTTCGTACTTTTTTGGTAGAGATGGGGTTTCTCCATGTTGGCCAGGCTGATCTCGAACTGTCAACCTCAGGTGATCTACCTGCCTCAACCTCCCAAAGTTCTGGGATTACAGGCATGAGCCACCATTTCCAGCTTTTTCACTTGATTTTCAAGAATGTGTGTGTGTGTGTATGTGTGTCAGAGTCTCACTCCCATTGCCCAGGCTGGAGTGCAATGGCATGATCTTGGCTCTCAACAGCCTCTGCCTCCTGGATTCAAGTGGTTCTCCTGCCTCAGCCTCCTGAATAGCTGGGACTACAGGTGTGCACCACCACACCTGGCTAATGTTTGTATTTTCTGTAGAGACGGGGTTTCACCATGTTGGCCAGGCTGATCTCAAATTCCTGACCTCAAGTGATCTGCCTGCCTCAGCCTCCTAAAGTGTTGGGATTGTAGGTGTGAGCCACCGTGCCTGGCCAAGAACTTTTTATATATCAGAAAGATTTCTGAGCTGAGTACAGTGACTCACATCTGCAGTCTCAGCAATTTGAGAGGCCAAGCTTGGAGGATTGCTTGAGTCCAGGAGTTCAAGACCAGCCTGGGCAACATAGTGAGACCCCATCTCTACAAAAGGTTTAAAACTTAGCCAGGCATGGTGGCACACACCTGTAGTCCCAGCTACTCGGGAGGCTGAGGCAGAAGGATTACTTGAGCCCAGGAGGGCGAGGCTGCAGTGAGCTGTAATCGTGCCATTGTACTCCAGTCTGGATAACAAAGTGAGACCCTGTCTCTAAAAAAAAAAATACATAAAAGATTTCTGTATCTCTCCATCCCAGCTCTTTCTACCCACTCTGCCTGTAACCTGATCTAGCTCATGTCCAAGGCTTGGATTTTTCCATGTAAGTGTTGAGTTGTGGTAATCAAAATGTAATGGTTATTAGTAGTAGGGCTAGCAGGGTGTTGATTGTTAAGGCTAACATTAGGTTAATTACTCTTTTTCGAATGTTGTCGAAACTAGTTGATTGGAACTCAACCGTACTGTCTATATTTGGGTTAGAACTACTAGCTCCTAAAACTGGTTTCCAGGCCTCACTCTCATCCTTCTCTAATCCATTTCCATCTTGGAACTAGAATGATCTTAAAATGCACATCTGATCATGTCACCACCTCCAGTGACTGGATTCCTTTCGTCCTTGGGATAAGCAGTTTCTTAGCGGGGCATGGGGGACCACCTCCCCTGGCCTGTGTGCTCTGTCCTCTTTTGTCTTCAAAGCATCTTTTCCATGAGCTGTATGTGGTCACAGAACGAGGGGCTTTGTGAAATTATGCTGGCAGCAGAAATGAGCAGACCTGGCTGCTTAGGTTGGCTACATTGTCTCATGGTCTAAACACCATTTCCTTGGTGAGGCCTTCATCAACACCCCTCCATCATCTCTGTTCCCAGAGCACCGTGAACTTCATCCTGTCACTCACAGCTCCTGTTTGATCACTAGACTGTAAGCTCCCCGAGGGCAGAGCATGCACCTGCTTCCCTACTGGATCTAGCAGGCGCTCCATCAGTATTTCTTTTTTGAGACAGAGTCTCGCTCTTGTCGCCCAGGCTGGGGTGCAGTAACGCGATCTTGGCTCACTGCAAGTTCCGCCTCCCGGGTTCACGCCATTCTCCTGCCTCAGCCTCCCGAGTAGCTGGGACTACAGGCGCCCGCCACCACGCCTGGCTAATTTTTTGTATTTTTAGTAGAGATAGGGTTTCACCGTGTTAGCTAG
The DNA here is from genome assembly GCF_007565055.1 of Rhinopithecus roxellana. Taxonomy (NCBI): domain Eukaryota; kingdom Metazoa; phylum Chordata; class Mammalia; order Primates; family Cercopithecidae; genus Rhinopithecus; species Rhinopithecus roxellana. Next base: position 46,134,619 of record NC_044567.1, read on the forward strand.
GATGGTCTCGATCTCCTGACCTCATGATCCACCCGCCTTGGCCTCCCAGAGTGCTGGGATTACAGGCGTGAGCCACCGCACCTGGCCTCCATCAGTATTTCTCAATGGATGGCTTGTACTGCTGAGTCGACAGGTTGTTTGGTGCCAGGGAAATACAGGAGGAGTGGAATGAAAGAGTGAGTGGTTCGGCCCAAACTCCTGAGGGTTAAGTGCTTTTACTTTCAGAATTAATCAGGTGCCATTGAATTTCTTTCCAGTGGGACCTTCTTACCCAAGATGGCTTCAATTCCAATCACCAGAGAGTTTTGAGAACCAGTGGGAGGGGTTCCTGGGCAGCAGGGCTCTGGTCCCATCGGGATTTGTTTATTCAGCTGATATTAATAAATGAAGCTGAAGGTAACAAGCTGTCACTTAGCCTCTCCAGGCTGGACCAGAACTGCCATTGGTTAAGTTTCAGATTTCAGCCCCAAAGTACAGTGTCACCACCTTGGATGAAGGATATTAATTAGTGTCCTGAGGGAGATCACAGTCTCATTCCCTTCCATCACTAGCACGAGGCTGAAAAAAAAAAGAAAATCAAATTCAGTTAGAACAGAGACGTGCTGAGAAGCTGGGCCAGTGACCCTGCGGGGAACCTGCCGTTGTTTGTCAAAAAACGAGGCCAACGAGGAAGAAGCTAACCACGCCTCCCACTCCACTCGCTTTGGAACCCACAGAATGTTCAACAGGGCAGCACCTTTCAATTAGTAAGACACTCAGGTTCCAGCCTGGTGCAGTTAAGCGAACTGGATTAACCACGCGGCACGTGGCAGAGCCACGGTGCAAACCACGGCTCCTGCTGCCGAGGAAAATGCAGACTCCTTGGCCTCTCGGGGCTGTGTGTCTGACGTGAGCAGCCTCGGGGCAGAGACAGATTCTGTTCATGTCCGTCTGCTCTGCCAGTCCCAGGCCTCAGAGGCTTCTGTTCACCTGACCATGGCAGGGTTGTTCTGCCTGCCCGTGAAAACCACTCCAACCATCGTGGTTACCACTGCATTGCACGTTGTCAAATTTGGGGAACATCACCTTCCAGGCCACTTAAAGCACTCTAATAAGGGCTTTGACAAAACACAAGCGTTATTATGAATATAATAATTATCAGGGCTAGTTGACTGTCCTGGCGGTTTCTGGTCTGCAGAGGGTTAACAATGATGACAATAATGTTGCCCGCTGGGTTGGGTTTCTCATCTGCTCTATCAGGCCCACCCCCTACTCGGGACTGATTCTCCACATCCCAGATTCCTGTCCCCCACCCCCACCGCACCAAAGGCAAGAGAAAAACCCGAAGTTCTTCTCAGAACCTTGTCCCCTGCCCCCTACTCCCCTCACTGCAGTTTTCCTGTTAGCCAAGGAATTTCATTCCACAGATCTGTTTGCTGCTTTCTGTTGCTTTAGCCAGCAGGCTTACCCTGACCTGAGGAGGGTGACTAAGGGGAAACAGAGTATTTTCAGCCAGGGGCCATCACAGTTGCTGTATCAAGTATCTTTTCCAGGCAGTGGATTTCATGACAGGCGTGTCTTTATTCGGGAAAATTAACGCACTTAATTTAGAGGGATGGACTTCCCTACCAGGAACGTTGCCCCCCCATCTGTCCCCCATGCCACCTGCCAGATCATCTACAGTGACAGCAACCACCATTTTTATCCTGGAGAGACCATGAAAGCTAAGCCAGGAGGTCTGGCTTCTAGTCTGCACTCCACCTTGTAATGAACATGAGACCTCACAAAGCCAGTTTGCTCCTTTGCAGTGGGCATGAGCCCGGGAGGATGGGGGAGGGGGTTAGTGAGCATCTGAGACTCAGGGAGCTGCAGTCGTCCTTGGTGGGAGATCACAAGGTGAATTGATCATGTGAGTCCGAGCACGCTCTGGGGCCAGAGGCACCAAGGAGAAGGCACAGAGGGGAAAGAGGACTGGGTGGGGTATTTCCTAAAATCGCACTTGCCAGGCTGGGTGCAGTGGCTCACGCCTGTAATCCAAGCACTTTGGGAGGCTGAGGCTGGCAGATCACGAGGTCAGGAGTTCAAGACCAGCCTGGTCAACGTGGTGAAACCCCGTCTCAACTAAAAGTACAAAAAAATTAGCCGGGCGTGGTGGTGCATGCCTATAATCCCAGCTACTCAGGAGGCTGAGGCAGGAAAAAGGCTTGAACCCAGGAGGCAGAGGTTGCACTGAGGTGAGACCGCACCATTGCACTCTAGCCTGGGTGACAAAAGCAAAACTCTGTCACACACACACACACAAATTGCACTTGCTATAGGGATGGGGCTATTTTTTATTTTTTAACTTTTTAAATTTTTGTGGGTTTTTTTTTTTTTTTTTTGAGATGGAGTTCTGCTCTTGTCACCCAGGCTGGAGTGCAATGACACAACCTAGGCTCACTGCAACCTCCGCCTCCCGGGTTCAAGCACTTCTCCTGCCTCAGTCTCCTGAGTAGCTGGGATTACAGGCACCCATAACCAAACCCGGCTAATTTTTTTGTATTTTTAGTGGAGATGAGGTTTCACCATGTTGGCCAGGCTGGTCTCCAACTCCTGACCTCAGATGAGCCAGACTTTGAGATGACTCTAGCCCCAACCACCAAGTAAGACCTGCCTGTCTGAGCGCAGTCAACTGCCAGGCTCACCAGAGCTGATAATAATCAATGATTGTTGTTTTATGTCTGTAAGTTGAGGTTGGTTCAGCAACAGGTGATGGGAACATTGTTCCAACTGTGGTCTCCTCATCTCATTTGACTGCAGCTTCATCCCTCTGGTTGCTCAGGCCATCTTTGATTTATCTCTTTCTTTCATACCTCACATTCTATATGTCAAGGAATATTTGGCTCTGCTTTCTAAATATCCAGAATCCAATTGCTTCTCACCACCTGCAGTGCTTCCACCCTGGTCCAAGCCACCATCATCCAATGGGGCCATCCGTATGGTCTTTCCCCTGGATCACTGCGGTGACCTTCCGACTGCAGTAGCATCCTACTTCTACCTAGTCCCTCCTACCATTTCTTCTCAACACATAGGCAGAATTATCTTGCCAACACATAAGTCAGATCATGTCACTCTTTGGCACAAAACACGGCAGCAGCTCCCATCTTGCTCAGAGTCAATGCCTCAGTCCTTACAATGTCCTGGCCCTTCACGTCCTGACCCTTCTTGTCTCTCTGACCTTACTGTCTCGTCTTCTCCCTGCTCCAGTTCTGCTGCAGCCCCACTCTCCTTGCTAGTCCCTGAATGCATCGGCTCACTTCTACTTCAGGCCCTTTGCGTGAGCTATGCTCTTTATTTATTTCCTGGAATTTATCATTACTTTTTCTTTGTCATTTGCCTACTATTCTATGTGGCAATTGCTCATTTTTTTCCCCAAGTGCTTTCATGTTTCTGGATACTGTTTTCCATATCCTGAAACATGCCATTTTCTTTGATTCCTTGGGTGCCTCACTCCTGCTGCCTGCCATCCTGCTCCGCTCTGGACTGGTAACTCTCTATATAATTCTCTATTCACTATCATCCTGGCGTTTCTCTTCACTGCTGTTCAGCATTGAATCCCATGACTTCTAGTTCCACGTTATTTTTCTGAGTTTAAGTCCTCGTTTTGTTGGTGCACATCCTGCAGTAGCTACTTAAGAGAGGACGTACATGTGAGGTAAAATTTGAGTCCTTGCATGCCTGAGATGCTTTTATTCCACCTTCCTATTTCATTGATCATCTGGTTACAAGTATTCTCAGCTGAAAATCATTTTCACACAGACGCTTGAAGGCATTGTTTTCTTTCAGTGTGGCTATTTAGAAGTCCAAGACTGACACCTGATCTTCTGTATTTTTTTTTTTTTTCTCTCAGGGAGCTTTAAAAATCTTTATTCTGGGTATTCTGAAATCTGTGATGATCTTGGGGTGGGCGTTTAGTCAGTCCTCTCAATCTGGAGACTCACATCTTTCAATTTTGTGAAGTGGTATTATTTTTACTCTCACTCTCTCTCCTCTATTTTCTCCTTAGAGAATTCTTATTAGCTGGAAGTTGGACTTCCTAGAGTGGTCCTCATTCTTAGATTTTTTCAATTATCATTCTTTTTAAATCTCTGTTTATTTTTGTTCTACTTTACCTTCCACCAAACTTGCTTTTGAATATGTTAATCTTACCCTTCTTTGGAACAATTTCCAAAATTTCATTTTTGTTTTTTCATTAATTCCTTTAAAAGTGACATTCAAAATAGAGAATAAAGCATCTAACTCTTGTTTAATGGATATAACATCTTATTTTGCTTTTCTGAAGAAATTACTTATCAAGTTTTTTTCACTTTTTTCTCCTTCCATCATCTCTGCTTTCCCCAAATTTCTTTTTCCTATTTGTCTGGATCCCTCTCTTCCAAGTTGGAGGCTTTCTTTAAACATTTGGTGATCCTGGGCTGCCTGTTCTTGTCTAAGTGTGACTCACTAAAGACATGAATGGGAACTCTGAGGGAGTGGGTGAGGCTTGTCCATAGAAGGACTTACAACAGGGTCGTCGGACAGCAAACTGCTTCCTTCCTTCCTTCCTTCTTTCCTTCCTTCCTTCCTTCCTTCCTTCCTTCCTTCCTTCCTCCCTCCCTCCCTCCCTCCCTCCCTCCCTCCCTTCCTTCCTTCCTTCCTTCCTTCCTTCCTTCCTTCCTTCCTTCCTCTTTCTTTTCTTTTCTTTTCTTTCTTTTGACGGAGTTTCGCTCTTGTTGCCCAGGCTGGAGTGCAATGGCTCCATCTCTCACTGCAACCTCTGCCTTCCCAATTCAAGTGATTCTCCTGCCTCAGCCTCCCGAGTAGCTGGGATTACAGACGTGTCCCACCACTCCAGGCTAATTTTTTTTTTTTTTTTTTTAGTAGAGATGGGGCTTCACCATGTTGGTCAGGCTGGTCTCGAAGTCATGACCTCAGGTGATCCACCTGCCTTGGCCTCCCAAAGTGCTGGGATTCCAGGCGTGAGCCACTGAGCCCGGCCCAAACTGGCTTTCAAATTGGGGCGAGACTCCAAGATGTCAGAATGTGAAGGTCTTTTCTCTGGAGCCATTCGGTTATCCAGAGAGAACGTGTCAAATCTTTTACTGGCAGTGAGGGTGGGGAGGTGTGCAACGGGTGGCTGGAGAGAGCTGGGGTGTGCCTGCTGTAAGAGGAGGAAGGGGGTCCATCCTCCCTCTACACAGGCCACATAACCCCCCTGTTTTTAGTCCCATGCCTCATGCCCGCCTTCTGTAGATTTGGATCTCCCGGTCGTCAGCACCTAGAGTTCTACAAAACCACCCCCTTTCTGCTTGTTAGTTTCCTCGTCTGCAGGGAGCCAGGTAGTGATCTCCAGCTCTGCCAAGTCAGCTCCTGCTCCTCTCCCTCTTCCAGATATTTGCGGGACTGTCTCATCCATGTTCGTCTCTTCCCTCACTTTATCCCATTATGAGTTGATATATTCTTGATTCCTTTATTGCCATTTCAGTGGAGTTTTGGAAGGGAGAAGTGAGCAATCTGCCTCGCTGACTCAGAAGTGGGCTGCATTTTAAAAACAAAATCACCTGCATTGCTCAAAGATGAGGGTTTAGGAAAATCAATTTGTGTGCAAGATGTACTTTTTCACAGATATACGTATGCATGCCTTACGTGATGAAACTCCTGTGAGAGGGGCCAGCCTGTGAAATTCCCAGATGGTGAACATAGGACCCACCTCAATGAGTTGCTGTGAGGATGAAATGAGCTAATACAAGTAAAATGCTTAGCACAGGGCCTGGCATTTGAGTTCTCAAGGAGTTCTCAAGGGATAGCAGTGATGATTATTCTGATAGCTTCAGGATGAACTTGACTAAGGGCTGTGGGGATTTAGGGGAACTTCTGTCCATCCTCTTCTCTGCCCTGAAGGAGGAAACACCTTCTGCAGGCTTCTCCTGGGAACCCCACCAGCCTGTGGATCTCAGAGCTCTTTGGAGTTTGCGAAGGCAGCGGGGAAATCCCTCTGGTCTTGGCCACTCTGACACTGCATAATCGGCATAACTGGGGCATCCCAGCTCAGCCTGGAATGTTCTTGTTTCTTGGCGTGAACCTGTCTTTTTGCAAACACAGTCTCTTTGTGTCTGTCCCATCAGCCCTCTTCCAAAGGTTTCTTCTACCCAGTCCCACCAAACACACCGTTTTCAACATTAAAGTCACTCTTTAATTTGTAACAAAGAGATATGGGTTCTAGTTCTGTCTTTGCCACCAATTGCCTAGAAATAGCTCAAACTTGGGATCTAGATTTGATCTGCCCCGTTTGAATCCCGACTTTGCCATCGATGAGCCGTGTCCCACGGGCAAGCCCTCAGTCCTCTACGGGCCTGGTTTCCTCGTCTGTCAAATGAAGATAATAATAGTTCCTAACTCATGGAGCTACCATGGGGCTGAAAGAAAGAACCCATGTAACACGCCTAGCCTGGTACTCAGAGTTCAGATAAAGCTAGCTATAAAGATGACTATCTTTCCCAATTTAAACTCTCCCGCAAACTTCATAGCTCCAGGCACAACTGGAGGTGAGGACTCAGGCATATGAAGATTTTCCAGGGGCTGAGGCAGAGGAAATGTGATCTCCTGGATTTCGTGTGTAGCTTCTACTAGACCACATAGCAACCGGCCAACATAGCAACAAACGAAAGCAATGCCATTTAGTTCCAAGTCAAGCAACTTACTTTTTCAAAAGTATGTCATTCCGACCTGAAAAAACCAATCTCCTTAGTAGTTTTCATGTCATAGAGACAAACATTTTATGGTAAAAATGCTATTTGATTTTGTTTCTGCTCAAAGCAGTTCTCATCACAATTTTTTTTTCTTTTTTTTGACAGAGTTTTGCTCTTGTTGCCCAGGCTGGAGTGCAATAGCGCGATCTCGGCTCACTGCAACCTCCGCCTCCCGGGTTCAAGGGATTCTCCTGCCTCAGTCTCCTGAGTAACTGTGATTACAGGCGTGCGCCATGTCCCACTAATTTTTTTGTATTTTTAGTAGAGACAGGGTTTCTCTATATTGGTCAGGCTGGTCTCGAACTCCCAACCTCAGGTGATCCGCCCACCTTAGCCTCCCGAAGTGCTGGGGTTACAGGCGTGAGCCACCGTGCCGGGTGCTCATCACAAATTTTAAAACTGATCACAAATTTTTTCCTCTGCTCTTCCGAGCCTACTGTTTTATAAACGAATTACTATACTGCCCTCTCGTGGAACATAATGATTTCTTTGAGTCAAAGACCTTGCTTAGATTTTTTTTTCTTTCTGTTTGAGACTGAGTCTCACACTCTGTCACCCAGGCTGGAGTGCAGTGGTACGATCTCAGCTCACTGCAACCTCCGCCTCCCAGGTTCAAGCAATTCTTCTGCCTCAGCCTCCTGAGTAGCTGGGATTACAGGCACCTGCCGCCACACCCAACTAATTTATGTATTTTTAGTAGAGACGGGGGTTTCACCAAGTTGGCCAGGCTGGTCTCGAACTCCTGACCTCAAGTGATCTGCCCGCCTCGGCCTCCCAAAGTGCTGGGATTACAGGCAAGAGCCACTGCACCTAGGCATCCTTGCTTAGATTTGAAATAAGACTCCCATTTATAATTTATTATTGATAGTATTAAGTTCATTGGAAAGTATGCTTTATCCACATGTTTCACACAACTCTTTTAAAAGTGAATTATTCTTTCATTTTCAATTGTTTGAACTTGGAGGCTTAATGTTCACCGATTCTATCTTCCTACAGCGATTCTACCCAGGGGGTATGTCAATCCTGCTCCTCGAGCTTCCCCTGGGTTCAGAGGGCTACTCATAAATTAGTCCACAGCAATTGAGGCATAGTGGGGAGAGCAGGACACAGGCCACAGGCCAATTGTTCTGTGGGGGTTGCAGTTAGAACTCAAGAAAACTGCCTGAAAGCCTCCTTTGCGCCTGTCCCCGTCCAGCCTCACCCCAGCTGGAGGTGCTGATGATCCTAAAGAGGATCAGAACATGCCACCCCCAAAATATGCTACCTGGGAAGAAAGACATTTCGAGCTGTAGGCAACGAAGAAACAACAGATGTAATAAAAGTTCTCCGCCCACCCTTATCTGCCTAAATGCAGGACCTAAATTTTGCTTTGAGGAAGATGCCCGTCTGTACCCGGAAGAAGGAGAGTGACATCACCGGTGACGGGAGCTGCGTTGAGAAGAGTCTGCATAAACCAACAAATAGAAGAGAGATAACTCTTCTCATCCATTAATTTCTCCCATATATTCCTAAACACTTTCTCACAGTTTATTACCCCGGAAGCCCAAACATTCTTTTCTTTATCCGGTCACTTCTCTAGAACCTATCACCCTTTGCTCAAATCGTATATAATTTCTCAAGTCTAAACGCTTATTGGAGTTTTCTGCTTCTTTTTGTGAAGCTCCTGTGCCTAAAATCTTAACATCAATAACATTTGTATACTTTTTCTCTTGTTAATCTGTGTTCTGTCAGTTTCATTTGCAGATCCCCAGCAATAGAACCTATGACAGTATGGGACAAATGTTTCCTCCCCTCTAATCCCAGGTGTGGAGTTGGTCGGCGGAGGGGCAGGACGTGGGTCAGCAGCCTTCGTGCCCTTTTCCCAGAGAGCTTCTTGCAGTTGATTTGGCTCTTGAACGTTACTCACCCGCTTCAGCAACCGCAGCTGCTGTGCCCGACAAATGGCAAAAGACAAGACACCGACCACACAAAGATCCCAGTGCGCACGTTCCCTGCCTCATCTTGACTTTCAGGTGGCTTTATGTGCCTATGCAATGTTGCAATGTTAATCCTCAAGGGCGAAATCCAAGCTGGTTTATCCGCAGAGCTACCAGGGCCCGTGGTGATGGTGAGCAATGAGGCACTCAATTTCTTCTCCTACAATACAAAGGATCTGTTCAACACACTCGCAGTCACAGTACAAACAGCTATTCTGTATTAGATCAGCAAAGGAAACCAGTCCCAGTGCAAAGACAATTTTAGATCTATGTCCCGTTTCCTGTGGAAACGCGAAACCAAAGGGGAGCCCAGTGGTAGGACAGAGCAAGCACCCGTGAAGGTGCAGCCTGTTTTAAACTTAAGTTCTGATCCAGCAGGTTTGCGGCAGGTCCTGTGAATCCATCTGTTAACAAGCATCCCCTGCAGGAGGGGTTCTGATGCAGAGTGTAGGAGGGCTGCCTGTATTCTGAGAAACACTGGATGGTGTCTGCCAAGATTCAATAGCAGACATTATTACAATTATTGGGAGACACAGGCTGTGCCAAATAGTAAAATAAAAATAAATATATTTACATGTTCCAGGGTTTGGCCCAATCAGACTGCTTGGCTTACATAAATCCCAGTGCATAGGCATTTGCAAACAATAAGCATATGTTTAGCATCCTAAACTCTACTTTTAAAGAAAACATTAAGGAATAGTCATGATTTATGCAATTAGTAAGTCCACAATGAACACTGAAGACTATTAACAATAAATAACACATAATTTTTACTATGTAATACTAATTTTAAAATACCATTCACAACTCAAGGTATCTGGCAGTTTTTCAAATTTTTCTAGAAGGCCTGGCTTACACCAGCATCCATGACCATCTTCCTTTCTTGGAAACTGGACCTTCAGATCTTATTCACGTGTTTGATAATTTCATCATAAAGAACAAAGACAACTGCGATGTGCAGACATACTCTGCCATAGCATAGAATTATTCTTTGTAAAAGTTTGTTCAATACAAACTTTATATGAAAAAAAATTGCCCTTCAAGGAAAAAAAAAAAAAAAAAAACCTCAAAAGCTTTGCGTAGAAGTCCCTGGCATTTGTATTGGGAAATACGAACCAGGTGAAACATACGTTTTTAATTTTTTTGCTCATTAATTTAAAAAAAAAAGATTACTGAGTGCTTGTTTTGTTTCAGGTACTCTTCCCAGTATTGGCCTAGCACCAGCCTTAAAGCAACCTTCGGGGAACATAATATATACTGATTATATATTACATACTTCCTTATTGACTAATATAATTAATGGAATAGTTCATTTCAAAAGAAATGATTTTCCTGGGCATCATTTTAGCAGAAGTTCTGCTTCCTTTTCTTTCATGCATAGAAAATGTGTTTTCTCCTAATGCAGAGGGGCGGGGATGCTTTTTCTGCCCCAGTGAGTGGCCAGGAGAAAACTGCTTTCTCTTTGTATATGAACTCAAGGGCCAACATTATTCAAGCAACAGTAGGACAGGTGGCAAAAGTGTTCTTATGTCCTAGTTGCTGCCACTAGAAAGTTCAGGCAACTGGAAAGTTGCCTAAAATCATGGCCTGCAAGTTATATACCTCACAAATTGAGGCACTGGAGAGAGAGCCAAAAATTCCCAATCAAAAATACACAAGCTAGGTGCAGTGGCTCTTGCTTGTCATCCCAGCATTTGGGAGGACGAGGTGGGAGGATTGCTTGAGCCCAGGAGGTTGAGGCTGATGTGAGCCCTGATGGCACCACTGCACTCAGCCTAGGCAACAGAGGAAGGCTCTGTCTCATTTAAAACAAAATATGCAAAAGTCAGTGTGTTTTGATGTCTTTCTTCAAATCACTTAGCAGAATTCATGCTGTTTTCATTTACATTAGATGCTTGAGACAGTTTTCAAGGGAAATATTATTATTATTATTATTATTATTGAGACGGAGTTTCTCTCTTATTACCCAGGCTGGAGTGCAACGGCACGATCTTGGCTCACTGCAACCTCTACCTCCCGAGTTCAAGCAATTCTGCCTCAGCCTCCCCAGTAGCTGGGAGTACAGGCATGCACCACCATGCCACGCCCAGCTAATTTTGTATTTTTAGTAGAGAGGGGGTTTCTCCATGTTGGTCAGGCTGGTCTTGAACTCCCAACCTCAGGTGATCCGCCCACCTTGGCCTCCTAAAGTGCTGGGATTACAGGCGTAAGCCACTGCTCCCAGTCAGGAAATATTATTTTTGAAGTCTGAAATCCAAAATTGCTTTCAAGGTGAATAAAAGGATTTTAAAAGATTGTGACAATTTTATTTCTGTGATGATCACTGAGTGTAAATTCTTCATTCTCTATCGGGAAATCCATCTAAGACTTCAATAGAAGTGAAAAAATGTATAGTTTTTCTGCCGGGCGCGGTGGCTCAAGCCTGTAATCCCAGCACTTTGGGAGGCCGAGGCGGGCGGATCACGAGGTCAGGAGATTGAGACCATCCTGGCTAACATGGTGAAACCCCGTCTCTACTAAAAAATACAAAAAACTAGCCGGGCGAGGTGGCGGGCGCCTGTAGTCCCAGCTACTCGGGAGGCTGAGGCAGGAGAATGGCGTGAACCCGGGAGGCGGAGCTTGCAGTGAGCTGAGATCCGGCCACTGCACTCCAGCCCGGGCCACAGAGCGAGACTCCGTCTGAAAAAAAAAAAAAAAAAAAAAAATGTATATATATATATATATATATATATATAGTTTTTCAGTCTGTGATTAAGGGGAAATATTTCATGGGATGAGAACTGGATATAGGCCGGGTGCAGTGGCTCACGCCTGGAATCCTAGCCCTTTCGGAGGCCGAGGCAGGTGGATCACCTGAGGTTGACAGTTCAAGACCAGCCTGGTCAACATGATGAAATCCCATCTCTACTAAAAATATAAAAAATTAGATGGGTGTGGTGGCGGGCACCTGTAATCCCAGCTATGCAGGAGGCTGAGGCAGGAGAACCCAGGAAGCAGAGGTATCAATGAGCGGAGATTGCACCACTGCACTACAGCCTGGGCAACAAAGTGAGACTCCGTCTGAAAAAAAAAAAAAATCAGACCAAGCATCGCCAGTATGTCTTCTGTAGAATTACACAGAATCAGAGACAAGAAGCAACTTTATTCACATTATAAATGAAACACTTTTGTTTTGTGTATACTGTTAGTTTCTGTTTTAAAATACTCACAGATGATCATATTAAGAAATAAAGGCCGGACGCAGTGGCTCACGCCTGTAATCCCAGCACTTTGGGAGGCCAAGGAGGGGTGAATCATCTGAGGTCAGGAGTTCGAGACCAGCTTGGCCAACCCAGTGAAACCTTGTCTCTACTAAAAATACAAAAAAATTAGCCAAGCATCGTGATGGGTGCCTGTAATCCCAGCTACTCGGGAGGCTGAGGCAGGAGAATTGCTTGAACCCAGGAGACGGAGGTTGCAGTGAGCAGAGATCACACCGCTGCTCTCCAGCCTGGGTGGCAGAGCGAGACTCCGTCTCAAAAAAATAAAAAAGAAATAAAACTTCCAAGTTTATTTTCCCCAAGTTGTAATATGATCCAGAAGTTGAAATTCATTGAATCCCTTGTTGTACTCATTATGGTAATAATGAGATGTTTCCTTCTTCCAGTTAATTATATTAACTTGGAGCTTGCCAAGTGGTGAACTGCAGATGGGTTAAGACACCGATGCCTCAGGCCGAAGCCCTAAGGCCAAGTACCTCCAGCCAGGAGCGGCTTCCTCAGTTCAACCAGCTGACTTTTGTTTAGTATTTTCTGCCAGAGCCATGAAATGAAAATCTTCAGAGTCAAACATTCTTGGGACTCATGATGTTAATGATTTGCTTCGTAGTGTGTCTGACTTCAGGACACAAGTTAAATCCTATACAGTTAGAAGAGAATTTCTTTTTAATTTTTAAAAATGTTTAGGCTGGGCACGGCAGCTCGTGCCTGTGATCCCAGCACTTTGGGAGGCTGAGGTGGGCAGATCACCTGAGGTCAGGAGTTCGAGACCAGCCTGGCCAACATGGTGAAACCCCGTCTCTACTAAAAATACAAAAAAAATTAGTTGGGCATAGTAGCGGGTGCCTGTCATCCCAGCTACGTGGGAGGCTGAGGCAGAAGAATTGCTTGAACCTGGGAGGCGAAGGTTGCAGTGAGCTGAGATCACACCACTGCACTCCAGCCTGGGCAGCAACAGCGAGACTGTGTCTCAAAAAAAAAAAAAAAAAAAAAAAAAAAAAAAAAAAAAAAAATTAAAAGTTTTAAATTCTTTACCACATCAAGCATATGAACCCAGAAACATTTTTTGAGGCTCTATATTCTTTTGCCAATATTTTATTTAAAATACTTTAGTCCTAGTTCTTTTCCATCTTCAGTGTAAAATAACTTTTTGTTATTGTTAAACTCAATTTGGGTTCAAAATCCTATTTGCAGCTTAGGAAACATAGTGAGGACCCATCTCTATAAAAAATAAAAACATATTATCTGGGCATGATGGCATGAGCCTGTAGTTCCAGCTACTCGGGAGGCTGAGGAGGGAGGATCATTTGAGCCCAGGAGGCTGAGGCTGCAGTGAGTCGTGGTGATGGCGCCACTGCACTCCAGCCTGGGTGTCAAAGTGAGACTCTGTCTTAACAACAACAAAAAAATCATATTTGATTCATAAAAGGTGTGGAGTAATACATATTATCCCCCTATTCTAGCCTTGAAATGGTTTATATAATTGTGGCTATTTACCCTATAGATCTGAATGAAGAACGAGGAAGAGAGGGAGGAAGGAAGATAGGAAAGGAGGGAGGAAGGAAAAAGGAGTAAGGCCCCAGGTGACGCCTCTAGAGTAAAATGTGTTCACTGGGTGCAGAGACCACGAAAAGGTGCCCCTTGAGGGAGGGTGGGACATGGGAAGAGTGTGGGACTTGGGAGGGCAGGACTGTAACCACCAAGGGGTCAGCCTGTGGCTTGGGTGAGGGGGGCTGAAGTAACCAAAGGCTGGCGACGCTCAGATGGCCACACTGTTTTCCACCAGGCTGGGCCGCAGATACTCATACGGCATGTCCAGCTTTGCATTCCGGTTCTCGATTTCCTTATCCAGGGCAGCCAGCTCCTCCCTGAACTTCTTCAGCACAGCCTTAGGCTCAGGGCCCGAAAAATACTCCTCCTCATGCTGGCCCACAGCCACCTGGGAGGGAGAGGAAAAGGCGGCTGAGAGCCTTATGACCCCCAGTCTGGGATGCCGCACGTCCCCACAGCTGCCTCCTTCCTTAGGGCCCTGGGCACTCGGCTCTCACCATAATGGGCTGGCGTCTGCCCAGCTGCCAAGTGATGGACATCTGGAGAGAAGCCTGATGGAAGTTGGGCAGTGTTGCCATCACTGTCTCCAGTGTTGCATCCTTGGTGGTCGGTGGGGGCAGCCGCATCGTGCAGGGTGCATTAGGGACCCAAGCGTACCAGTCCAGCTAAGGAAGGGCAGGGATCCAGAGTCAGTGCCTGCTAAGCAGGAAAGCCCTGTGGCCCACCTGCACACAGACCCCTCCCTCACTCCAGGCCCCAAATTCCCAGCTGCCCATCTCTGGTAAGTACCTGGCCCAGGTGCACAGAGGAGTGTTGGCCAGTGCAGGTGAAGATGCACATGGTGACAAAGTGGCAAACTTGATCCCGAGACTGTAAAGAGACAGGAAACCCTGCAGGGGGTGAGGAGAGTTAGAAGCTGGGAAGGCAGGAGTAGGGCAGAGAGAGGAGAACAAGGCGGGGTGAGAAAGAGCGGCAGGAATGCTCAGTAACTCTTTTTTTTTTTTTTTTTTTTTTTTTTTTTTTTTTTTTTTTGAGGCGGAGTCTCGCTCTGTCGCCCGGGCTGGAGTGCAGTGGCCGGATCTCAGCTCACTGCAAGCTCCGCCTCCCGGGTTTACGCCATTCTCCTGCCTCAGCCTCCCGAGTAGCTGGGACTACAGGCGCCCGCCACCTCGCCCGGCTAGTTTTTTGGTATTTTTAGTAGAGACGGGGTTTCACCGTGTTCGCCAGGATGGTCTCGATCTCCTGACCTCGTGATCCGCCCGTCTCGGCCTCCCAAAGTGCTGGGATTACAGGCTTGAGCCACCGCGCCCGGCCAGGAATGCTCAGTAACTCTTACGGGAATTACCATGACAGCAGGTTGGGGTGGCGGAGTGGGGATCTCTGCTGGGGGGTCCCACTCAGTGGGGTGCTGCCACTGACTCACACTGGCTCACAAGAGTCAGTCAATGACGTTAGGTGTTTAGCAAAAGCTGGTCAGCATCACCTTGGTGGCCACAGTAGAAATATTTATACCACGGAAATGTGCAACAGCTACAAATCAGGACGGCTCTTCCCAAGAGTCAGTTAAACATTTATGAGCAGCCACTGGTCCCGCTGCATCTGGCACCTAGGGGTTCTCAGCGTGTAGGACAGGGACCTGTCTCTAGGTGAGAGGGAGTGGAATCTGAGAAGGCCTTTGGAGTTCTCATAGGTATTGAAATGCTTCTGGGAGATTTCATGAAGCACAGGAGATTCTGGGGAGGTCTCTTGGGTTTTGTGTCTGAGATCTCAGGGCAGGGGCTCCTCCTACCTCGGTCCTGGCCCCCTTGCAGCCCGATTTCAGTGATCTCTCGACACCAGGTCTGCAGCTCTGGGTCATCTTTCACAGCCACATCTGTCTTATAGTGGAGACTCACAATTCCTTCCACATATCTACCAACCAACGGAGCAGGGCCAGTTAGCTGAAGCCAGCTCTGCCCCTGCTCACATGGCCAGGTCAGGGCCCCAGACCCCCAACCAGAGGCAGACCTCCTGCTCTCCTAGACGTCTTCTCCACCTGCACTTGCACCCCCACTGGCCTTCCCCCTTGCCTCACCGAAAGATGATTTCCCAGAGCCGCAGTGCATCTTGGGCATAGAAGGAAGACTTCACTCCCAGGAGCCCCCGGTCAGCCAAGTCATCAGGGGGACAGAAGGAGCTATAGGTTAGAAAGCCTCCAGCTCGCTTGAGCAGCTCCACGTGGCCTCCCCCACCAGTGCTCACCACCTGGAGGTGAGGATGAGCAGGGTCAGGCAGTTGACCTGCCCTGAATCCAGAGCTGGAAAGAAGAGTGGCCCAGAATCTCCCTTTCTCTTCCCATACCTGGTCAAAAACTCCCATGTCAGAGACCAGCCCAGTCCTGGCCCGGACGTTAATTTCCAGGGTGTATCGCAGGTGAGGAATGATAAGCTAGAGGGAGAAACACAGGGAAGGGCAGAGTCAGAGGAGAACTGCAGCAGAGCCCTGCAGGAAACAGGGGCTGACAAGCAGGAAAGGCACCAGGTCTTCAGAAAAAGCACAGACGTAAAGTTCAGTGGCCTCTCAACAGTGAGTTTTCAGAAGTACCATTCGACCCAGCAATTCCATTACTGGATATATACCTCCCAAAATATAAATCGCCCTACTATAAAGGCACATGCTCACGTATGTTCATCACAGCACTACTCAAAATAGCAAAGACATGGAATCAACCTAAATGCCCATCAACAATAGACTGGGTAAAGAAAATGATATACACTACGGAATACTATGCAGCCATGAAAAAGAACAAGATCATGTTCTCTGCAGCAACATGGATGGAGCTGGAGGCCATAATCCTAAGTGGACTAACACAGGAACAGAAAGCCAAATATGGCATGTTCTCAGTTATAAGTGAGAGCTAAACACTGAGTATACATGAACACAAATAAGGGAACCAGCATCTATTTGTGGGCGGAGGGTGGAAGGAGGGACGGGATCCAAAAACTACCTACCGGGTACCATGCTTATTACCCAGTGACAAAATAATCTGTACACCAAGCCCCCATGTACAGAACAAACCAGCCCATGTACCCTTGAACGTAAAGTTAAAGTTAAAAATAAATATATAAAAATAAACCACTGAGTTTTCAGTTGATTTGCATCGACTATTTGCATTCCACAAACCAGACTTAGTGCTTTATGATAATTGAAAGAAATCATTCTTTTGTTATTGTCGTTTTGTTTTGTTTTGAGATGGAGTCTTGCTCTGTTGCCCAGGCTGAAGTGCAGTGGTGTGATCTCAGCTCACTGCAGCTGCTGCCTTCTGGGTTCACACGATTCTTGTGCCTCAGCCTCTTGAGTAGCTGGGATTACAGGCATGAACCACAGCACCTGGCCTCTTTTTCTTTTCATATTTTTTCATAGGTCTAGACCAAGATTTCTCAACTTTTTTTTTAACCACCTACTAAGTAGCCTTTGGAGATATTTTTTCCTAATCTCACTCCACCTCATTAAATAGTAGTACTACATATATACTGTATATCTGTCTATGTAGTGCATTATATCTGTGCTTTATATAGATATATATCACATTATATCTGTGCTATATAAAATAATAAGATTTGGCCGGCCACGGCAGCTCCCAACACTTTGGGAGGCAGAGGTGGGCAGATCACCTTGGAGTTTGACACCAGCCTGACCAACATGGCAAAACCTCGTCTCTACTAAAAACACAAAAATTAGCCAGGCATGGTGGCAGGCACCTGCAATCCCAGGTACTTGGGAGGCTGAAGCAGAAGAATCACTCGAACCCAGGAAGCAGAGGTTGCAGTGAACCAAGATCATGACACTGCACTCCAGCCTGGGCGGCAAAATAAATAAATTAATTAATAATAATAATAATATTTTTCACACACATTTTCCAACCAGCTTCATCCCTTGGAGGACATTGTTGCCCCCACTGAGAATGGATGGTCTAATCACCGCCTCCCTCCAGAGCCTGGTCTCCTCCCTCTCCCCTTCATCCATTACGCTCGCCTTCTTTCAGTTCTTTAAAGAAGACAAGCTTGGACCGGGCGCGGTGGCTCACGCCTGTAATCCCAGCACTTTCGGAGACTGAGGCAAGGGGATCATCTGAGGTCAGGCATTCGAGACCAGCCCGGCCAACATGGTGAAATCCTGTCTCTATTAAAAATACAAAAAAAAATTAGCCAGGCATGGTGGTGCGTGACTGTAATCCCAGCTACTGGGGAGGCTGAAGTGGGAGAACTGCTTAAACCCAGGAGGCAGAGGTTGCAGTGAGCCGAGATCACACCACTGCATTCCAGCCTGTGCAACAAAGGGAGACTCCATCTCAAAAAAAAAAAAAAAAAAAAAAAAAAAAAATCAATGACTATCTGTAAAAGATCTTTTTAATGTTATTTGCATGGGTTCCTCTTGTTGGATGGAATCCCTGGTCATTTGCATGTACTGTGCTTTATATATAAAAAGAGCAAGATTGTTTCCGCCACTTTCCCCAGGTGGGAGGTGATACCCCTTTGAAAATGCATGGCCAGCCCTGCTCATTCTCTGTTGCTCTTGCATTGTCTGTTCATTGTTTCTCTCCATACCCTGAGACCTCACAGAAAGGAAGCCTCCAGAGGTGGGAACGTGCCCTGGGGCAGAGATAATGGTAGGCAGGAGAGAAGGGGATAAGGTGTTACCTTGAAGATAGGATGTATGGACGGCAGGCACCTCATGGTGGCCACAGCAATGACCTCAGCCATCAAGTGTCCCCTCAGAAGATGAGACTGCAGCTCATGGAGCTGGAAGTCAGAGCTGCGCACCCAGCATTTGGCCAGAAGCCAGACCATTGGAGGATCCGTGGGCAAGAAAAGGGGAGGTGGTGGGGATCCTGTGCTGGGCAGTTGGAGCTGGAGCAGGGACAAGGTGTGGGGAGAGAAGGCATGAGTGCCGGGCGCTCAGCAATCCGACCCCCGCCCCCTTGCATGTTAACCTCACCCTTCATCCTCCAAATGTGTTTCGCTTTCCCCATCTCATTGCTCCCACTCCCCTCCCCTTCCTACCCACTCAGTGCATTAGCACCCTGCAAGCTGCTTTGCCTCCAGCATTCTGCAGAAACTGCTCTTCTGGTGCCTCCTCCAGCCTCCACTTCCCCTTTCAGTCTCCGCAGTGTGGAAAAGATTCAAACCACCTGCTTCCTTCATCCCACGCTGTTTTTCGAAATCTCATCTTTTAGCCCCACTTCTACACAAATGATAAATCTCTTCTTCTCAGCTGCCTGCTGGACGATTTAAATGTCTTCCATTACCTCAACCTTGGCCAGACAAAAGTCTACCTGGGCACCCTGTTCTCTTTATTGGTGCTATTTCTGCAGGCACCTGGCCTGGCTCCCCTTTCCCTTCTCCTTGATCTCCCTCTGCACTCGCATCCACCTGTCCTCTCCATTCCGACGATCACCACCCACATCTGAGCTCCCCTCCTCCTGGGGTCAGTGCTGGAGCACATTGCCCCAGTCCCTGTTTCTATCATCTCCCCTCTCCAATCCACCCTAAACACCACCGCCCACACCGCGTGCCCACAGCACGTTTCGTCACAGCCTTCTCCAGCTTCCCACCTCATACTCCTTAGCCTGGCTTAGTCTGGCCCCAGTCCAACAGTCCCCTAGGAGTCTCCTGACTCCTCTACCTCAGCCTCTGCCCACTCTGTCTTGCCACTGAGGACTGGTCCTTTCTCTCCCTCCTGCTTGTCTGAGACCTGGCCCTCCTCCAAGGCTCATGACATCCCACCTCCCCTGATCCCTCCTGGGCTGTCTCTGTCCTCAGGGACTTCCTCAGTCCCGGATCTTCTGCAGACTGGCCCCAAGTGTCTCTGTAGCTACGCTGCAAGGCCTTCGAATCAGAGACTTGGTGCATTTTCTCCTTGGGTTTCTCCCGGTGCCTTAGCCCAGCGCCTTTGCAGATGGTGCTCAGTGAATTTCGATAAGGGGCTGAGCTAAGAAAGCTGGAGACTGGGAGCAGAAATCCTGAGTCCTCTCACCTGGATGACCATGGGCAGGAGTTTCCCATCAGGCTGCAGTTTCAGCATGACCAGAGGGGCAGCCAGGTACTGCTGGCTACAGAGAATGACGTTGGCCTTGATCCCATCCAGCAGAGAGAAGTCAGCTTCAAACAGTGTGCCTCCCTGGGTGGGAGAAGAGGTCAAGGACTGCTATCAACATAAAGCATCTTCTTCCTACTCTGGTTCCTCCAAGGGGGAAGAGAGAGAGAGGAGCTAACTTGTCTCCATCACCTACTTTGTTCCAGGTAATGGATCATGTGCTTATTGCCTCATATCATTGTTTTTTGTTTTTGAGCCAGGGTATAACTCTGTTGCCCAGGCTGGAGTGCAGTGGCAGGATCACCACGGCTCACTGCAGCCTTGACTTCCTTAGGCCCAGGTGATCCTCCCACCTCAGCCTCCCAAATGGCTGGGACTACAGGTGTATGCCACTACACCAAAAATTACAGATGTTAATTTTTGTGCTTTTGTAGAGATAAGGTTTCTCCATGTTGCCTAGGCTGGCCTCCAACTTCTGGGCTCAGGTGATCCTCCTGCAGACTCCCGAAGTGCTGGGATTACAGGTGTGAGCCACTGAGCTCAGCCTTATAACACTTAGTTGAATGAGCCTTGATTTTACAGAAGAGGAAACAGATAATCAGAGAGGCTGGATGCTTTGCCTGAGATCACACAGCTTACAAATAGCAGAACCAGGATTCACATCCAAGCCTATCTGCCCTGTAATCCCATGAATTTCCTCTCTGTTGTTCCATGTCGCCTCCTGATTAACAGCCACAGCACTCTGACCCTGATTCTCTTACTCTGCACACTCCCTAAATCCCTAGCAGCAAGGGCCAGTTATGTTTCTTCATTGGACCCTGTTTCTACCAACCATTCCACCTTGCACGCCTTCCCTCCGCAGCTATTCTCGTGTGGGAAGGAGGCCGAGCAGTTGAGCTTCTCCAGGATCCCTCAGGACCTCTCCTGCAGAATCCCTCCTTGCTGGCTGGCAGCAAGCCAGGCCCACAGTGGGTCCCGCAGCAGCATCATTGACGCTAGCCCACTGCACTGCACTGTTGAGCCTCCTTGGGGCTCTGATGTCCATACCTTTAGCTCCTTCTCCAACTGGGCCTGCAGTTCCTCCATGCCTGGAGGAAACACGAGGCGGGCAGGAAGGTGAACAGAGCGCCTCAGCACCATGGGGTTGGCGCCATTAAGAAACTGGTACCCAAATAAGGCATCTTCCTTCCAGGAGTCCCGCACGCGCTCTGGGGAAGGCAATTGTTTAGCAAGTTGTGGGATCTGAGCTCTTGGTCCTTCCAACCCCACCAACCATGCCCCCTGGACTCCAGCCTACCAGAAGGACCCAATCTCTGGTCTCCACACCCTGCTTCTTTCAGTTCCCCTGGGTTGGGTGGGATCTGTAGGTAAGGGTCCTGGGAGACATATCGGGGAGGGGGAACTGACCTGCCAGCTTGCTCTGGCCACACCAGAAAATCCGGTTGAAGTCATCCAGATCCTTCCAGCAAGTCAAAACATTTAAAGAGTCTTTGATAGCAAGGTCGGCCAGCCTTCAGGGCAGGATGGGGCAAAGGGTTTGAGCATCATTCTGAGACTCCAACATGGCAACCACAGGCACCGATCTGGGGCCAGTCCAGTGCACTGCAGCCCATAAGCCCCTTGGCTTCCACTAGACCAGCACACCTCCCTCTCACCCAGCCTGCCTTTGCTCTCACCCCTTGGCCAGCGAAACCTCAAAGTCAACTCTCTTGTCTTCCAGAAATCGCTCATCCACAGGGAGGTCACTTAGTTTCGTCCCAGCCACACTCAGAATTAACCCATCCTTCCAGTTTCCCCACCTGTGGGGCAGGAAGGAAATCAGGCGTGGGTGCTGGAAGCATCAGCAGCTCAGGTGGGGCCAGGGGAGAAGGTCTCACCGGTACAGCTTCCTTCTCTCTTCCAGCTCCTCTTCCCGGTGTTTCTGGAACAGGCCCTGAGGGTCATCGCCCACAGTGCGGCCTAGAAGGACAGGGGAGGGCTTGGCCAGTGACTTTTTCTGAGAGCCTCTTCTCGCCCCTGCCGGGAGAGCCTCATCACCCCGTCCTTCTGTGTGGCCTCTCCCCCTTCAGCATCACGCCCCTCCCCCAGGCTCCAGCCACTCTGTGCCAGCTGCAGCCACCGCCCCTTCGACACCCCCAAAGACCCCGGGGCTCCAGGTTCCAGCACCTCCATCCTGCGCTCTCTTCTCCACACGCGCATCCCCCCAGCTTCTCTCGCACCCCAGAGGCCTCCTGACACCCCCAGCCCCGCGCTCACCAGTGCCTTCGGGCAGGCTCAGGACGCCGTCGCCCTCCACCCAGCGGTAACAAGGGAACCTGACCTCGTCCCCGGCTCCGGGGCCCTGCACGGAGATCCAGCTGCAGAACCAGGCGTCGTCCTGAAGGAGGTGCCGTTTGCGCAGTTTCACAAACAGCAGCGGCCCCAGGTACTCCGGTACTTCCACCTTGATTTCTGTCTCCTGCGGGCGACAGAAGAGGCTCAGCCCGGGTGGGGACGGGCGGGAGGGGCACCCGGCTGAGCCCTGCTCCTTCCAGCGCCCACGCCCTTCCTTGGAGGCTCTGAGAGGAGGAGACGTATCAGAGTGAGGGGACTGAGCCAGAGAGAGAGAGGGACAGGGCCGAGCAGCCGGCCCCAGGACTCCGTTCTGAGGGGACGGGGACGGCAGGTGGGAAGGTCCGCTCCTGCTTTCACTTTCTCCTCCCTGTGGTCGTTGACTGTGCCAAGCGCTGGGCTGGGCCGGCGCCGCGCCCTGGACGAGCGCGCTGTGAAGCCGGGACGCGCTGGTGGCAATTCCCGCTGTGCGACCACCCCCTGCCCCCACCCCGCCCAAGGCTGAGGACCTGCAGGGGCCCCACTGGCCTGGGGACAACCTTCCCGGAGACCTGGAGGCTGAGAGGGCTCAGCCAGGGAGAGTGAGAGAAAGGGAAGGCGGGGAAAGGCGCGCCGGGCAGAGAGAGCAGCGGGGATGGGAGGGCGCGCAGCATCTTGGAGCTGGAGCTCAGAGCCCAGGTGTGGGGAGTCGGCAGGTCTGGAGGCTCTCAAAGGTGGCGCCAAGGGCTTTGGATTTGGTCCGAGAACAAGCGGGAGCCATTTGAATGTGTTAAGCAGGGGTAGTGAATTAGGGAGAAATCATTCTGGCTTCAGAAGGGCTTGGAAGGTCTGCAGCAGAGGCGGCGAGGCCGCTGGAGGTTTGAAATGGCTTTTAAAATAGAGAAAGCGGGAGGACCGACGATGGCTCCGGCGACCACAGTTTCCAGACACCAGAGCTGTGTGGCATGAGGGGCGCCCAGGAGCATCCTCTTAATTCCAAGGAGATGGAGTAGCGGAAACATTTATTGAGCGTTTACTGTGTGTCACCAACTGCCCACCATAGGCAGGAAAAAAGGGAGGAGGGAGCGCCTTTCCACCTTCCGTGCCCCGTCCCCTCACCATGGAGTCGCGGCGCAACCCGCTCCGTGCGCATTTTCTCTCCTTCCGGCTCCCTTCGCCAGCGACGCGGGAGATGCTCAGGGTCTAGAACTGACTGCGCTGGATTCTTGTTTAGAGGGAGGTGAAGCGAGGGAGGAGGCGCGGGTGACACCGGGGGAGGCAGGAGGAGAGGGCTGGGAGGTGGGAAGAGGGGAGGACCTCGTTCGGGCATGTTCCTTTGACGTTCCCTGAGACAGACATCCGGATCTGGGGATCTGGGAGAGGGCCAGAGCAGGGATGGCAATTTGGGGTTTCGCGGAAGAAAAAAAGTAACAGGTAGAACGGGTAGAACACCAGGTAGATATGACATGAGATATGACGGGAGGTGGGTCGGGAAATCGAGAGCGTTCTCCTGCCTTGACTCCCCATCCCTTCCCTCTCATCACCCACCCCACCCCAGGTGATAAAGCCCGAAAGGTCAGAGATCCAACAGCGCTAGCGGTTGAAACGGTTTTTTAAGATAGAGAAAGCGGGAGGACCGACGGGCGCTCCGGTGACCGCTGAGTTTCCAGACAAGGGAGCTCTGTGCAGTGAGGGGCGCACAGGAGCATCTCCTCAATTCCAAGGAGATCGGGTAGCGGCAACATTTATTGAGAGCTTACTGGGTGCCACCAACTGCCCTAAAGCCCCCCATTCCTGCGGCCTCCGTGCGCTGTCTTTGAGCCCAGTGCACGCGCCCTCGGCAAAGAGAATCGGCCAGAGGCCGACGGGGGCGCGTGGCCTCCCGGGTATTTGACTGACTCGGAGCCAGGCGCGCAGCCCACCCCGCCCGGCTCTGGGGAGTTCACCTTGCCCCGTGTGGGCCACAGTCGCTTCCCGAGCGCCGCCTCCCCGTGCTGGCCGACCAGCCACAGCTGCACCTGGTTCTTGGAACCCGCATGGAACGAGGCCCCCGTGGACACGCGGATGCGGTAGAGACCCATCTTGCTCAAAGACGTTTCGCTCCTTGTGGTGGGGAAGAAGGGTGGACAAGCTAAATAACCCAGCCTGAGACCCCGCCCTCTCCTAGGTCGCTTGGGGTCGGAATGTGGGTGGCAGGTCTCCAACCAACTCCGCCTACCGCTGGGGCCCCCAGCTCCAAGGAGCAGAGCTTCAAAGGGCAGAATTCAGCCCCAGTCCAAAAGGCGGTGTCCTGGCGAGAGTAGGGAGTGGAAACCACTATCTTGACGGGAGGGAGAAGAAAAGGATTTGAACCGAAAACATGCAGGAAGAGGGAATCAACGCCTGGTACAGCAGGCAGGCGAGGTGGGGGTAGGAGTTATGCACTTGTGTACCACGGACTTTGGGCCAAGCCTGGATGACTGGGAAGCCAACCTCCATCTAAATACATGCGTGCACACGCGCACACACACACACGCACAGACTCACGCACACATGCATGCACACACATGCATGCACGCGCACACACGCGCACACATGCACACACACGCACAGACACACAGGCACACACGTACACACGCGCACACACGCATGGAAATACACGCACAGACACACACGCACAGACACACACGCACACATGCATACAAGCAAGGACACACACACATGCACGCACACACAGACGCCTCACAAGTTGGATTGCAGGAGAGGGTGAAGTGGGTGAGGAGACCCAGTTTGCGGTGGCATTTGAGGAAGGTACATTCAGGCCAAGGAATTCATTCGACCAACTTTGCACACTTGCCTTCTCTGCTGCCAGCCACTGGGACTCATTCCTTTTGAGCGTAAAAGCCTCTACCTGCCTGTTGCCTGCAGAATAAAAGTCCAAATAAATGTTTCTGGCATTCAGTGCCCTTGCTAACCTGACCAGCCCTCCTCACCTCTCAGCCCACTGCACCCTGGCATCTCCTGTTCTGGAGCCATGTGTTTCCCAGAACCTCCCCCCTGCTGTTCTCTCAAAGAACTCACTTCTGGGTTAGTCTGTTCATGCTTCTATAAACCCTAATTCGTCTCCAATTTCTCTTTGGTCTGGAGCCATCTATTCCCTGGAACTCCCCGCCCCCGCACTGCTGTTCTGGCAAAGAACTTGCTCCTGGA
This sequence comes from Rhinopithecus roxellana, assembly GCF_007565055.1. Taxonomy (NCBI): domain Eukaryota; kingdom Metazoa; phylum Chordata; class Mammalia; order Primates; family Cercopithecidae; genus Rhinopithecus; species Rhinopithecus roxellana. The sequence continues at coordinate 46,159,723 of NC_044567.1, forward strand.
TTAATCTATTCATCTATTCATGCTTCTAAACCCTAGTTAATCTCCAGTTTCTCAGGAAAGTCTTGCCCGGTACTTTCATCCCCCACCACCCCACCAGAGCAAATTAGCTTTCCTTCCTTTTTTTTTTTTTTCTTTTCTTTTCTTTTTTTTTTTTTTTTTTTTTTTTTTGAGATGGAGTCTCACTCTGTCACCCTGGAATGCAGGCTGGAGTGCAGTGGCGCCATATTGCCTCACTGCAACCTCCATCTCCTGGGTTCAAGCAATTCTCTGCCTCAGCTTTCCAAGTAGCTGGGATTGCAGTCACCCGCCATCACACCCAGCTAATTTTTGTATTTTTAGTAGAGATGACGTTTCTCCATGTTGGCCAGGCTGGTCTTGAACTCCCGACCTCGTGATCCACCCGCCGCAGTCTCCCAAAGTGCTGGAATTACAGGCGTGAGGCACCGCGCCAGGCTCCACGCCAGGTTCAGCTTTTCCTTTCTAACACTTTACTCCTTGTGCACACTTCTATTGTTGCACACTTTATACTGCAGTATGAGCTTTTGTTTGTATGTCTGTATCCCCCACTGATATGAGCCCGTCCTAGGCAAGGACTACACACCCAGCAGGACTCCCACTTTTATTTCCCCTGGAGACAGCACAGTGTCAGGGCTTGTGGGTGTCAACAAGTGTTTTTCTGAAACACACTGAGCTGAAAAATTCATTATAAATGAATCCTTCCCTTGAGGGAGACAAAGGGAAACAAATAGCTATCAGACAATGTAAACAAAAGAGGAGTAGTAACATAAGCTCCATGGCATAGATTTCAGTCAGTCTGGTAACACAAATGAAGTCCACGAAAAGATGTCTGTGATGCATATTTTCTGGTTTGCTTGTTTTTTGGTTTTGGGTGGTTGTTGTTGTTGTTGTTGTTGTTTTTAATGAGATGGAGTCTTGCTCTGTTGCCCAGGCTAGAGTACAGCGGTGTGATCTCGGCTCACTGCAACCTCTGCCTCCCAGGTTCGAGCGATTCTCCTGCCTCAGCCTCCGGAGTAGCTGGGATTACAGGCACCCACGGCCACGCCTAGCTACTTTCGGTATTTTCAGTCGAGATGGGGTTTCACCATGTTGGCCAGGCTGGTCTTGGACTCCTGACCTCAAGTGATCCACTTGCCTTGGCCTCCCAAAGTGTTGGGACTACAGCTGTGAGCCACCACGCCCCACCCTGCTTAATTGTTTAGTGGGAAGTACATTCACCTGATTCAAAATTCAAAAGGTACAAAGTGGTATTCACTAGTTTCTCCCTCCTCTCGGCCCCAAGCCACTCAGTTGCTCCATTCCCAGCAATCACTGTTACCAGTCTCTTCTGTGCACTAATATTACAGAGCAAATACACACCTATCCTTTCTTTTTCCTGCACATCATAGCACACCTTATTCTGCATCTCGTTTCTCCACAGTGCAACAGGAGGTCATTCCATATCCGTGCACAAAGAGCTTCCTTGTTCTTTGCTGAAGCTGCTATTTGCTGTAACATAATAAATTCTACTAGTCTCTTACAGTGGACACAGATTGTTAGTAATCTTTTGTAACTATGAAAAAGTGCTGAAAGAAATAATCCTTGTATATACAGCATTTCTCGTATGAAAGTATATCTGTAGAACAAAACCCTGGAGATAGAATTTCTGGACCAAAAGCATATCAAATTTTGGCAGAAACTGCTCAATTGCCCTCCGTAGAAAGTTGTACTGATTTACACCCCCGCAGTGGACTATGTCTGAGAATGCCCGTTCTTCCTCACTCTTGTCAATGGTGTGTTAATAACCACGATTACCCTAGCCAATCGGACAGGTGAAAAATGGTATCCTAGTTTTAATTTTAATTTGCATATCCCTTATTATGAGTAAAGTTGAGCATCTTTCTATACTGTAGGAGCTATTTGTATTTCGTTTTGTATGAACTGGCTGTTCCATTTTTCTATTGGATTTTGGGCTCTTTCTTTCTTTCTCTTTCTCTCTCTCTCTCTCTTTCTTTCTTTCTTTCTTGAGACAGGGTCTCACCATGTCACTGGAGTGCAGTGGTGCCATCACAGCTCACTGAAACCTCTAACTCCTGGGTTCAAATGATCCTCCTACCTAGTTTCCCAAGTAACTGGGACTACAAGTGTATGCCACCATACCCAGCTAATTTTGTTCATGTTTAGTAGAGATGGGGTCTTGCTATGTTGCATAAGCTGGTCTCAAACTCCTCATCTCAAGCAATCCTCCTACCTCAGCCTCCCAAAGCACTGAAATTACAGGCATGAGCCACCACATCCTGCCTTGGTCTTTTTCTTATTGATTTGTAAGGACTATTTATATAATAGGAGTATTCACTGTCTTTCAGTTCTATTACTACTAAGAGGGGCTCAGTAACAACAAGGTCCTTTTTACCAACATCAGCTCCTTAGAGCCTGGATTTTGGTCTATAATATAATTATCCACTAAAAGAAACCTGGATCCTTGGAGGGTAGCTGATTTTGTGTTTTGGGCGGGTAAAACACATGACAAGCCTGTGGGACATACTGACGTTGCTAAAAAGTAAGGGTACTGAGGTAGCAGAATCTTACTACAAAAAGATACAGCTCTTTGAGAAAAGCAACCACCTTTGGAGCCCCAACCATGAAGCAATCTGCTGAGAAGCCCAAGTCTATAGCCTTGGTTGATCTGAGGATTGAGAATATTAGACCATTTGGGTGGAAATAGGATCTGATAAGATTTCAGGAACACAAGGAAACATCAAAAGAAATTTTTTAGAAAATAACAAAGTATCATATACCTAGGGAAAAACACAAACAAGTAAAAACCAGTGAAGTAATAAATCCAGGATGCTGGTAATTTAAAACAGATTTAAGAATAATTACAGTAAGTCTTGTAATCACTGCATGTGTGTTTATTTTGTGTGAAGTTTAAAGTGTATTCACAAGAGGCCAGGTGCAGTTGTTCACACCTGTAATCCCAGCACTTTGGGAGGCTCAGTCGGGCTGGTCACCTGAGGTCAGGAGTTCCAGACTAGCCTGGCCAACGTGGTGAAACCCTGTATCTACCAAAAATACAAAAATTAGCCAAGTGTAGTGGCACGTACCTGTAATCCCAGCTACTCAGGAGGCTGAGGAAGGAGAATCGCTTGAATCTGGGAGGCAGAGGTTGCAAGGAGCCGAGATCACGCCACTGCGCTCCAGCCTGGGCAACAGAGTGAGACTTCATTTCAAAAATAAATAAATAAATAACTGTATTCAAAAGAATCCTCATGGTGAATTTGTAATTACAGTTTAAATTGTTGAAGGAAATTTAATGAAATTTGCAATCAATCTTTGAATATTAAAGAAAACACATTTCTAAATTTTGTTTATAGGTATATTTTTAATAAATTGAGCATTAAAAAAAATGAATATTTGTGGAGTGTTCTCTCCATGGACTAAACTATCCTCAAACATTAAACACTCTTTCAGCAATGAGCATAAACTCTGTCAAAAATAAATATAGGTAAATATTTGAAAAAAAGTATGAGCATAGCCGGGCACGATGGTTCACGCCTGTAATCCCAGTACTTTGGGAGGCCGAGGCGGGCGGATCACGAGGTCAGGAGATCGAGACCATCCTGGCTAACAGGGTGAAACCCCGTCTCTACTAAAAATACAAAAAATCAGCCGGGCGTGGTGGCGAGCACCTATAGTCCCAGTTACTCAGGAGGCTGAGGCAGGAGAATGGCGTGAACCTGGGAGGTGGAGCTTGCAGTGAGCCGAGATCGTGACACTGCACTCCAGCCTGGGCGACAGAGCGAGACTCTGTCTCAAAAAAAAAAAAAAAGTATGAGCATAAACTCTGTCAACAATAAGTATAGGTAAATACTTGAAAAAGTATTTGCAACGATTATCTCTAGGGAGTGAAGAGAAAGTATGGAAGGAATTTTTGTGTTTTATACACTTTGGAATGTTTCTAATTTTTTTTAAGAAGCATGAGTTAATTTCAAAAATTGTATTTTGAATAAAATACAAGGCTATGAATGCTGTTATTGAAACATTAACTATAATCAAGTGTGGTTATAGAGGAAGCCCCAAGACCCAAGTGCAACTTTTTTTTTTATTATTTGAGATGGAGTCTTGCTCCGTCACCCAGGCTGGAGTGCAGTGGCACAATCTTGGCTCACTGCAACCTCCGCCTCCCGGGTTCAAGCAATTCTCCTGCCTCAGTCTCTCGAGTAGCTGATATTACAGGCACCTGCCACCACACCTGGCTAATTTTTGTATTTTTAGTAGAGACGGGGTTTCGCCACGTTGGCCAGGCTGGTCTCAAACTCCTGGCCTCATGTGATAAGCCCGCCTCAGCCTCCCAAAGTGCTGGGATTACAGGCGTGAGCCACCGTGCCCGACCAAAAGTTTTTTTTTTTATAAGTGAAATTCAGAAAAATCAGAATGTGGTGGGTAAAATTCATCTTCCATAGAAATGGCACACACCCAATAATTTTCTTGCAGATTAGAAGTGTGATTGAAGAGTTGGGAAGACCTCCAAAAGTAATTCACGGTAACTTGTGGGCAGACTGAGCGAGGTTAGATTATGATGCGGTTGTGACTGGAGAGGAAGACCCAGGCCTCTTCTTCCCATCTTGAGTAGGGATATCTGTGGTGGTTAGCCTATGCCTGTTCCAACATTGTATGTTGGGGGTGGGGTCGGATGACTTTCTCTGTAGTTTACAGGTCTTCAGAAGAAGAGGAGACTAGGCACAGTGGCTCATGCCTGTACTCCCAGCCCTTTGGGAGGCCAAAGTGGGAGAATCACCTGAGTTCAGGAGTTCGAGACCAGCCTGACCAACATGGTGAAACCTCATCTCTACTAAAAATACAAAAAATAGCTGGGCGTGGTGGTGGACACCTGTAATCCCAGCTATTCAGGAGGCTGAGGCAGGAGAATGACTTGAACCTGAGAGGCCAAGGTTGCAGTGACCCGAGATTGTGCCACTGCACTCCAGCGTCGGAAACAGAGTGAAACTTCTTTAAGAAAGAAAAAAGAAGAAGATGATGACTAATTGTACTCAGGACGTATACTTAAGGTGATACAGTTGAGAAATCTAATCTACACATGGATCTGATTTAGATGATGAAATGCTAGACTTCGAGCTGATGCTATAATGGGATTAGACTTTGGGGTAGCTTGAGAGAGGGTGAGTGTATTTTGCATGTGGAAGGAATGTAAATCACCGGAGGTCAGAGGGCACGCTGGTGGCGGCCATTCTTTAAAATGTCCTCCAGTGATTCCTACCTCCTGATATGCATGCCTTTGTGTAGTCTCCTACATTGTATCTGGGTTGGTCTGCAACGCCAATGCAGTATGAAATGATGTGTGTGACTTCCATAGCTAGGTCCTAAAAGACATTGGAGTTTTCCTTCTCCTCCCTCCCCACTCTCCCTCTTTCTTGTTCTGCTTTCTCTGGGAGAAATTAACTACTATGTCATGAGGTCACTCGAGAAACTCTATGGAGAGGTCCACAGGGCAAGGAACTGAGCCCTTCTGCTACGAGCCAGTGAGGAACTGAGCCCTCCAACTAACAGTCACGTGGGAGAGCCATCTTGGAAACAGATCCTCCTGCCCCGGTTAAGACTTCAGATGACTACAGCCAACCTCTTGACTGAAACCTCATAAGTCTGTTGAACTAGAACTAACTGCCTCCCAAAACTGTGTAAGGAAATGGGTGTTTGTTTTGTTTTGTTTTGTTTTGTTTTGTTTTTGAGACAGGGTCTTGCTCTGTCACTCTGGCTGGACTGCAGTGGTGCAGTCACAGCTCACTGCAGCCTCCACCTCCCAGGCTCAAGTGATCTTCCCACCTCAGCCTCCCAAGTAGCTGGGACCACAGGCATGTGCCATCACACCACTGAGTTTTGAGGTCGTTGTAAAGCAGAAATAGATAACTAATATGGTCTGCATGCTTGTTTTCTGAATCCTCCAACTCCCAAGCTTATGTAAAGCCAAAAAATATTCAATGAACTGACCACTTTCAAAATTAGTTCACTCACCTCTTCCTCCTTTTTTTTTTTTTGTGGTTTTTGCTTTTTGTGGTTTTGTTTGTTTGTTTGTTTTGTTTTGTTTTTGACCTGGAGTCTCGATCTGTCACCCAGGCTGGAGTGCAGTGGCGCAATTTCGGCTCACTGCAACCTCCACTTCCCAGGTTCCAGCGATTCTCCTGCCTCAGTCTCCCATGTAGCTCGGACAACAGGCGCTTGCCACTAGGCCTGGCTAACTTTTTATATTTTTAGTAGAGACGGGGTTTCACTGTGTTGCCCAGGCTGGTGTCAAACTCCTGAGCTCAGGCAATCGGCCCGCCTCGACCTCCCAAAGTGCTGAGATTACACGCGTGAGCCACTGCGCCTGGCTCTTCTTCCTTTATTAATACCAGCTACTACTTTTGTCCATCTAACTGGCTACAGAGTGAAATTTCAAGTATTGAAACATTAGAAGACTTTGCAAAGTCCATAGAAGTACTGTTAGAAAACTGATCAGCCGGGCGCGGTGGCTCAAGCCTGTAATCCCCAGCACTTTGGGAGGCCGAGACGGGCGGATCACGAGGTCAGGAGATCGAGACCATCCTGGCTAACACGGTGAAACCCCGTCTCTACTAAAAATACAAAAAACTAGCCGGGCGAGGTGGCGGGCGCCTGTAGTCCCAGCTACTCGGGAGGCTGAGGCAGGAGAATGACGTGAACCCGGGAGGCGGAGCTTGCAGTGAGCTGAGAACCGGCCACTGCACTCCAGTCTGGGTGACAGAGCGAGACTCCGTCTCAAAAAAAAAAAAAAAAAAGAAAAAAGAAAACTGATCAGTCAGCAAAGCAGCTGACAAATAACGCTGATGTTGAAAGAAGAGCCATCCACCTCCGATGAGCTGAGCAGGGCTTCAGGAGAGAGACAGTCAATAGGTGACACATTGGCTGCAAAGGGACAGCCTTGGACAACGAACAAAGCTTTTCTATGCAGGTGATATCCACTGGTCACTTATGTGTGCCCCTCTCTGTCCCCATGTGGCTCCAGGACACTGACATCAGATGATATTTCCAAGATAAGCGCAGAGAGGACCCTGGATGCAGACTTTGCTTCTCCGTGGGTCTCCTAATGCCTGGGTTTTTGAAACTCAAAAATCCAAAACTGAGCTCAAGTGCAGTAAGCCCCAGCTGAGATTATGAAAAGACCAAGATCATAAAAATACATGTGTCAACTGGGTGCAGTGGCTCATACCTAGAATCCCAGCACTTTGGGAGTCTGAAGCGAGAGGATCACTTGAGCTCAGGAGACCAGCCTGGGCAACATCGTGAGATTCTGTCTCTACAAAAATAAAAATAGGCTGGGTGCGGTGACTCACGCCTGTAATCCCAACACTCTGGGAAGCCAAGGCAGGTGGATAACCTGAGGTTGGGAGTTCGAGACCAGCCTGGCCAACATAATGAAACTCGGTCTCTACTAAAAATACAAAAATTAGCTGAGCGTGGTAGTGGGCAACTGTAGTCCTAGCTACTCGGGAGGCTGAGGCATAAGAATCGCTTGAACCCAGGAGGTGGAGGTTGCAGTGATCCAAGATGACGGCCACCACACTCCAGCCTAGGTAACACAGCGAGACTCCATCTCAAAAAATAAAAACAAAAATAAAAAATATCAGCTCGGCATGATGGTGTTCGCCTGTAATCCCAGCTGTGTGGGAGGCTGAGGTGCAAGGATCACTTCAGCCCAGGAGTTCGAGGCTGCCGTGAGCTATGATTGTGCCTGTGCACTCCAGCCTGGACAACAGAGTGAGACCCTGTCTCTAAAAAAACAAAATCAAAAAAATATGTTAATATTGTACTTTACAAGTATTATGTTGTCAAAGTGATGTCGAGAATGTCAAATATTGCTTGTCAGCCAGGCGCAGTGGCTCACACCTGGAATCCCAACGCTTTGGGAGGCTGAGGCAGGTGGATCACCTGATCAGGTCAGGAGTTCGAGACCAGCCTGGCCAACATGGTGAAACCCTGTCTCCACTAAAAATAAAAAAAATTAGCCAGATATGGTGGCAGGCACCTGTAATCCCAGCTACTCGGGAGGCTGAGGCAGGAGAATCACTTAAACCTTGGAAACGGAGGTTGCAGTGAGCTGAGATCACGCCATTGCACTCCAGCCTGAGCAACAAGAGCAAAACTCCGTCTCAAGAAAAAAAAAAAAGTATTGCTTCTCACAGTCCTAGAAGAAAGGTAGCAGGATATGGGAGGGAAAAGACATTGTTGAATACTTTATGCTGCATGGTGGGGTTCCTCCAATAGATTTCGGGAACTTCCATACAATTTATAAAATGCTTGATGTAATGTGAAGTGATTTGGAATGAAGTAACTGAATTTTGTATCTAAATTTCCACAAGGGCCATCCAGAGACATCATATTGGGGTCTGGGATTAGAAGCAAAAGATATACTAAGTCCATAAGTCTGAATCTTTCACAGAAATTTGGAGGAACCCTTTAGATTTCTTCAGGCCATTAAAATGTGAGGGGTGGATAAGGAAATTTCTCCTAGAATGAAGGGGACAGGGATGTCCCTAATTGACCATTATGCTATCTTTAGGTCCCATCCAGGATAGTTTGAGATAAGGTGGTGTAGCCAGCTATGTGTTGGTCCTGAGCCAGAAGTGTACTCCCACTACTGCCAAACTTCGGATAATTGTTGCAAGGATATTAATATGAATTCCACACACGGCTCTATGGGCCTAGGAAATCCACTTCAAAGACAAAGGGAAATTGTGTAACTACACTGAAATCAGCCTTACAGCCTTCCAGGAATGAATGGATGCACAATCTCAAATTGAGTGTTTAGACATTCCATAAGCTGCACACACATCATTCCATGAATGTCATGGGGCCACTGAGCCTGAGGTGTTCCCTGGTGAAATCACTGGTGGCAGAAGACCTCAATAGCTGGTGTTTACCAGGCTCTACAAACATCTCATTTTGTAAGACGTTAGAATCTCAGGAAGTGTATGTGATGTGTGTGAAATTAATCAACCTCCACTCCATTCCTTCGGCTGAGGTAAGATTCCCTGGAGGCTGATTTAGGTGCACAAAGGCACGCTCTGAAACCTCTGGTTAAAATCACCTGCTACCAGAAACTGGAGATATTGACATTCTCAGGGGGTAGACAGGACTGGGACTGAACAAAAGGATTTGAAATTGTGGTCAGAACATGTCACTGAAGGCCTGACGTAGTGAGTCATGCCTGTAATCCCAACACTTTGGGAGGCCAAGGCAGGCAGATCACCTGAGGTCAGGAGTTTGAGACCAGCCTGGTCAATCTGGTGAAACCCCATCTCTACTAAAAACACAAAAATTAGCCAGTCACGATGGTGCGTGCCTGTGACCCCAGCTACTTGGGAGGCTGAGGCAGGAGAATGGCTTGAACCTGGAAAGCGGAGCCTGCAGCAAGCCGAGATTGCGCCAGCGCACTCCAGCCTGGGCGACAAAGCAAGACTCTGTCTCAACACAAAACAAATAAACAAAGAAAAAGAACATGTCACTGAAGTGTAGGCCTGAAGGAACGAAGCAAACGACTAATGGAATTTTTTTCTGTCCAGCGTTAAAAATTAAAATTGACTTCCAAGCTGTCAATGCCTTCAACTCTGCCGCTGCCCAGCACTTCTCAAAAAGATACAGGGTTTGGCCATCAGACTTCAGATAAACATACTCCCACAGGCAGGAGGAAAAACCACTCTGTCCATTTGTGTTAAGGCCAGAGGAGCCTTAGAGGAACAAAAGCACCAGATAATATGGAATGCAGTTTGGAAAACAAGGATCAGTTAGAGGAAGATAGTAATTTATAGAGTAGCTTCATTGGGAAAATTCAGACTTCGAAATAACCTGAAGATCTTCCTGAATTCATGCAAGAGAGGGAGAGGGTATCTTCTACCTTAGAAAATAAAATAACAGAGTTAGTCCTGAAAGAACCACCTCAGATTTTGGAGCAGAAGTTGATGATGTGAATCTGGCTCAGCCTCTGAGGGCAAATTCTCAACAATCAAGATGTCAGGGAGTGGAGTTCCGTGGGCCTCCCACTTCTGGTTTCCTAAGAACAAGCTGACTGGAGGCTGTTGGCACGGAGAAGCTATAAGCAGACTAGGTAGAAGCAGAGCAGCCTATACGATTGATTAGGAGTGCATATTTGCTTCTCTCCGGTTGGTCCTAAGTGGAAGTGGAGACAAAAATGAAGAAATCTGGCGGTTATTGACCAAGTCCTGACTGTTTGAGGCCAATTGCTGTGGAGGATATTGTTTGGTTTCCTGTGCTGGAAGGAACATGGTTTGACTTCCGGGGCTGGTTGCTACAGAGGTTATGGGACAAAGGTCTCTTTTCATATATGATTCTGTCCATTGTCCTTTTGTATAGTCAGTCTCTTACGAGTGATGTATGACAGTTCCAGCTGCTGCTCTGTAACCTCACCAGTACTTGGTACTGTTCGTTTATGGAAGCAAGGGATGGTTTGTGGGGGAGTGGGGAGGGATTAGCCATTCTAATAGGCATACAGTGGTATGCCATTATGGTTTTAATTTACATTTTGCTAATGACTAATTATACTGAGCATCTTTTCAACTGTTTATTTGACATTTGTGTATCTACTTTGGTGAAGTATCTATTTAAACTTCTGCAGATTCTTTGTTTTCTCATTGTTGAGTTTTGAGAGATCTTTATATATTTGTGGAGCAACTCCAGCTTGGATGCTAAGCAGCCATGTTGCCTTTTTTTTCTTTGAGACAGAGTCTCATTCAAGCACCCAGGCTGGAGCAGAGTGGCGCAATCGTGGCTCACTGCAACCTCTGCCTCCTGGGTTCAAGTGATTCTTCTGCCTCAGCCTCCCAAGTAGCTGGGATTACAGGGATGCACCACCATGCCCGGCTAATTTTTGTATTTTTAGTAGAGATAGGGGTTTCACTATGTTGGCCAGGCTGGTCTCGAACTGCTGACGTCTAGTGATCCACTCGCCTCGGCCTCCCAAAGTGCTAGGATTCCAGGCATGAGCTACTGCGCCCGGCCTCATGTGGACTTTTGATTAACCACAGTTCAAGGAGCCGCTAAGATTTCCAGTTTATCTGTTGTTCCTTGTATAAGAGTATGTACTTACCATAAAGCCTACCCTTCAGCTATTGTCCTATACATACCTTCTGAAGCATGCCCTTTCCCTGTGATATATAAGGCCTGGGTCTAGGGAGTAGAGGCGCAGGGGATCCACAATCTCATCTCACACCACCTGAGACACAGATGTGGCCTCTGTTCCTAAGTTTCTATTAAATGTTTCCTCCTGAGAAACTAGATATATTAGCCTCTTTCTTCAGCCTCTCAGCTTCCTCAGACTTTTGCAGATAGGTTTGCATAAGCCTGCCCAGCCCAGAGTGGAGCAATATTTTAGATATTAAGTCCTCTTTTTTTTTTTTTGAGACGGAGTCTCACTCTATCACCCAGGCTGGAGTGCAGTGACACAATCTCGGCTCACTGCAACCTCCACCTCCCGGGTTCAAGCTATTCTTCTACCTCAGCCTCCCGAGTAGCTAGAATTACAGGCATGCGCCACCACGCCCAGCTAATTTTTGCATTTTTAGTAGAGACAGGGTTTTGCCATGTTAGCCAGGCTGGTGGTCTCAAACTTCTGACCTCAGGTGATGCGCCCTCCTCAGCCTCCCAAAGTGCTGGGATTACAGACATGAGCCACTGCGTCCTGCCAGATATTAAGTCCTTTGAAAGATGTGATTTGCAAATATTTTCTCCCCACAAGCAACATCTCGGAGAGTAAAGATGCCTTTTTATCTCTTAGCAGTGTCTTTAGCAGAGCAGAAGTTTTAAATTATGATGAAGTACAATTTGTCAATTTCTTTCCATTATGGATTATGTTTTATCTATGCCTAACAAAAGATCATAAAGATTCTCTCCTGTTTTCTCTAGAAGGTTTATGATTTCACACTTCATATTTAAGTCTGTGATACATTCTGAGTTAAATTTTGTATGAAATGTGAAGAATGGGTCAAGTTCATTTTTTGCATATGAATATTCATATGCAAATATTGTTCCAGCACCATTTCTTGATTCCTCCATTGAATTGCCTTTGCATCCTTGCCAAAAATCAGTTCACCATATCTATGCCTATGTTTGGACTATTTTGCTCCATGATCTATGTGCTTATCATTTCACCAATACTACACTGACTTATTACTATAGCTTTATAAGTATCGAAATCAAGTAACCTTGTTCTTCATTTCCAAAACTATTTTAGCTATTCCATTACCTTAGCCTTTTGCTATAAATTTTGCAGTCAGCTTATTGATATTGATAAAAATTATTAACAAAAATTCCTACTTTTTTTTGGCTGGGTGCAGTGGCTCACACCTGTAATCCCACCACTTTGGGAGGCTGAGGCAGGAAGGTGACTTAAGCCCAGGAGTTCGAGACCAGCCTGGCCAACATGGTGAAACTCCGTCTCTATTAAAAATATAAAAATTAGGCCGGGCGCGGTGGCTCAAGCCTGTAATCCCAGCACTTTGGGAGGCCGAGACGGGCGGATCACGAGGTCAGGAGATCGAGACCATCTTGGCTAACATGGTGAAACCCCGTCTCTACTAAAAATACAAAAAACTAGCCGGGCGACCTGGCGGGCGCCTGTAGTCCCAGCTACTCCGGAGGCTGAGGCAGGAGAATGGCGTGAACCCGGGAGGCGGAGCTTGCAGTGAGCTGAGATCCGGCCACTGCACTCCAGCCTGGGCAGCAGAGCAAGACTCCATCTCAAAAATAAAATAAAATAAAATAAAATAAAAATAAAAATTAGCCAGGCGTGGTGGCGGGCACCTGTAATCTGAGCTACTCGGGAACTGAAGCAGGAGGATTGCTTGAACCCAGAAGGCGGAGGTTGCAGTGAGCCAAGATCATGCCATTGTACTCCAGCCTGGGCAACAGAGTGAGACTCTGTCTCAAATAAATTTAAAAATAAATAAAAATCCTACTTTTTTATAAGATTGAGATTGCATTGAATATATATATGTGTGTGTATATATATATTTTTTGAGATGGAGTTTTGCTTTTGTTGCCCAGGGTGGAGTGCAATGGCGCAATCTCAGCTCACTGCAACCTCCATCTCCCAGGTTCAAGTGATTCTCCTGCCTCAGCCTCCCAAGTAGCTGGGATTACAGGCATACACCACCACGCCTGGCTAATTTTGTATTTTTAGTACAGACGGGGTTTCTTCATGTTGGTCAGGCTCCCGACCAACAGGTGATCTGCCTGCCTCTGCCTCCCAAAGTGCTGGGATTACAGGCGTGAGCCACCGTGCCCGGCATGAATCTATGAATATTTTTATAATTGACATTTAACAATATTGAGTCTTTCAATCCATGAACAAGGTATATCTCTCCATTTCTTTAGTCTGCTTTGATTTCTTTTATTAATATTTCGTAGTTTCCAGCATACAGATCACATGTTGTTAGATGTCATTCCGCCATCTCCTGGCTTCTTTGTGTCTAATGAAGAATCCAGTTACTCAAATTGTTGCTCCCCTATTATATAATTTGTTGTTTTTCTCTGCCACATGTAAAGTGGAGACTTCAAAGAGGATTTTTTATTTTCTTCTAGTTTTTGGCTTTTAATAATTTGCTTGTCTGGGCATGATTTTGTTAAGTTTGTCCTGTATAGAATTTTCTGATTTTTTTTTTTTTTTTTTTTTTAAACAGTCTCGCTCTGTCACTCAGGCTAGAATGCAGGCTACAGCTCACTGCAGCCTCAAACACCTGACCTCAAGAGATTCTCCCATCTCAGCCTCCTAGGTAGTTAAGGTTACAAACATACACCACCACACCTGACTAATTTTTTTTTTTAACTTTTTTTATAGAGAGAGGCTCTTGATTTGTTGCCCAGGTTGGTCTTGAACTCTCTTAGTTTCTAGTAATTCTCCTACCTTGGCCTCCAAAAGTGCTAGAATTACAGGCATGAGCCATTGTGCCCAACCCTAGTGCCTTTTTTTTGTTTGTTTGAGATGGAGTTTCACTCTTGTTGCCCAGGTGTTACGAGTGCAGTGGCATGATCTTGGCTCACTACAACCTCCACCTCCCAGGTTCAAGTGACTCTCCCGCCTCAGTCTCCTGAGTAGCTGGGATTATAGGTATACGCCACCACACTTGGCTAATTTTTGTATTTTTAGTAGAGACGGGGTTTCATCATGTTGGCCAGGCTGGTCTCGAACTCCTGACCTCAGGTGATCCACCCGCCTCAGCCTCCCAAAGTGCTGGGATTATAGGCATGAATCACTGGACTCGATCCCATAAAATTTTTATTGTCATTTTTTATTTTTCATTGAAAATTTTACTAGCATGATTGTATAAACAAAGTTCAGTAAAAGAAAATTTTCAGTCATCCATTATTTTATAGACAATTATTAACATTATTATTTTCATTTCATGATAAAATTAATTTAAGAATATTAACAGTGATATGCTTTGGGTGTCAAATAAGCTAGGTATACATCTACCTCTCAATTTCATTTGTAGCAAGGATGGCATCTATGATTAAAACTTGACCTTAGACATTGTGACAGATTGTTTATTCAAAACATGGCTGCCTCAACATGTCCCATGCCACACAGTTAGCAAGAGTGATCCCAAGGCAGCAAAGTGAAAGGAATTGCATGGCATTTGACCTAGTATTAGAAGTCACAGCTGGGCACGGTGGCTCATGCCTGTAATCCCAGCACTTTGGGAGGCCGAGGTGGGTGGATCACCTGAGGTCAGGAGTTCAAGACCAGCCTGGTCAACATAGTGAAACCCTGTCTCTACTAAAAATACAAAAATTAGCCAGGCATAGTGGCAGGCACCTGTAATCCCAGCTACTCGGGAGGCCAAGGCAGGAGAATTGCTCGAACCCAGGAGGCAGAGATTGCAGTGAGCGAGATTGCGCCATTGCACTCCAGCCTGGGCGACAGAGTGAGACTCCGTCCAAAAAAAAAAAAAAATTTAAATATATAAACTCATTAGAAAAAAGACAGCAGGAGAGATTATGACACTAAGTGAGAGATTCAACAGATTTTGCCACCTGGAAGCAGCCAGATGATAACTGACTTAACAGATTAGAAAATGATGAAAACAGATTAGAAAAAGATGCATTAGGGGGCAGAGCTGGGGTTGTGGGGCCACCAAAATGCAAGCCAGTTCCTGGCGCAGTGTTACTGAGCGAAAGAGCTCGCTCCATCGCCAATAGTGTGGCACCAGGTTTTCGAGAAAACGAAACCTTTTTTTTTTTTTTTTTTTTTTTTTGAGACGTAGTCTCGATCTCAGCTCACTGCAGGCTCCGCCTCCCGGGTTTACGCCATTCTCCTGCCTCAGCCTCCCGAGTAGCTGGGACTACAGGCGCCGCCACCTCGCCCGGCTAGTTTTTTTGTATTTTTTTTAGTAGAGACGGAGTTTCACCGTGTTAGCCAGGATGGTCTCGATCTCCTGACCTCGTGATCCGCTCGTCTCGGCCTCCCAAAGTGCTGGGATTACAGGCATGAGCCACTGCGCCTGGCCAAGAAAACGAAACCTTTTTATCACAGGTCGATCAACAAGGAGACAGAAGTCCAGCTCGAATCTGTCTTCCTGTGCCAGCTTTAACGCAGTGTCTTGATTAGAAAATGTTTAGCGGGTGGATTCTGAGATGAGTGGGTGATTGGCGGAAGGGAGGGAAAGGCCTGGAAAGTCCTCAGGCCTCTACCGTGGTATCCTCAAGCCTCCTCATGGGTCACAGGTGCAAATTTGGGGGGCGCTAGTGTGAACGGTGCAGTGGAAAGGCTGAGGTCAGCAGGCTCAGTCTGCATAGACCCCCCTGGCCATATTGGTTCCAACTGATTTCAGCCAGTTTTTTTAATCTCATAAGCAGAGGAAGTTTCAGCATTTCAGCAAGAGGTTTCTTATCTGCCATCCTGCAAACTTAAGAATTTCTGTTAGTCATTGGTTTCTTTCTCTTTGGGGCATAGTTTCAACAGTCCTGAAAAAGTTCAACAATTGAAGGCACCAATTACCTCTGAAGGCACAGGCACAGAGGAAGACTGGACACAGAAAATCAGCTGAAAATCCCTAAAGGCAGCAGTTAGATCCCCAGATCTCTTCCCCCGTCTGCACAGCCAGGAAATTACCTCTGCCTAATTCTGGGGGAAATATAAGATTATTTTTGGCTGGGCGCGGTGGCTCACACCTGTAATCCCAGCACTTTGGGAGGCAGAGGCGGGCTGATCACAAGGTCAGGAGCTCAAGACCAGCCTGGCCAATATGGTGAAACCCCATCTCTACTAAAAATACAAACATTAGCCAGGCGTGGTGGCTGGCGCCTGTAGTCCCAGCTACTCGGGAGGCTCAGGCAGGAGAATCACTTGAACCTGGGAGGCGGAGGTTGCAGTGAGCACTCCAGCCTAGGCAACAGAGTGAGACTCTGTCTCAAAATAAATAAATAAATAAAAGATTATTTTCTGGGTAAACCAGGCACAGCTGAGTGTCAGGTTGCAATTCTATGCTGAAAACAACATACTGGACAGGGGGATTCCCCGTCCCCCCACACCCAAGCTTCCTGGACACCAGCAGCCTGGCTTACACCCTCTAAGTCAGAGATAAGAGATCTGAGGAAACTCAGCATGACCGAGAGACATGGTCTAGAGATGCTGGCATCTGACATCCACATCACCCCCAGCAAAGTCCTCTAGTTGAAAAGTTCCACTAATGCACACAGTTTCCAATGAGCTCACGGGGCCTTACTTGACTACGACAGCCAAGCACCACCAGATATTTAAGGAAAGCTCCCACTGTGAAATACAGAGACCAGACAGAAAGGGAACTTGGAGAAAAGAGAGATAAGAGGGTGCAGAAGAAAACGTTTTAAAAATATTATCGTAACATACAAAGAGAGATAAGAGAAGATATTGCAGCCATGAAGCAAGAACAGGAACCTATTTACTACAACAACAAAAAGAACATCCGGAGAATAAGGAATCTAAACACTAAACACTTGGAAATCAAAATTGGATAGCAGAAATTAAAATTTCAAAGGAAGGATTGGAGGAAAAGTTAATGAAACATCCCAGAAAAAAAAAGACAAAGACATAGAAAACAAGAAGGAAAAAGTAAGTAAGATTAGGAAATAAGTCCAAAATTCAACATCCAAATAATAGAAGTTCCTGAATAAGAAAAAAATGTGAGGAAAACATTTAACGTAAACAAGAAAATCTGCTAGACCTGAGGACACATTATTAGTTCCAGGTTGATGCAACCCACCAAGTGCCAACAAAATGAACATCAACCTAGACCTAGACCCAGGCATACACTGTGCAATTTCAGAAAGCTGGGGACAAAGAACAAAATCCTAAGAGCTTCCAGAGAGAGGGAAAAAAAACATAGCTTACATACAAAATGACAAAATGAGCCACAACATCAAACTTTTCTTTTTTTTTTTTTTGAGAGGAAGTCTCACTCTGTCGCCCAGGCACAAAGATGGCTCACTGCAACCTCAACCTCCTAGGCTCAAGCAATCCTCCTGCTTCAGCCTCTCAAGTAACTGGCAACACAGGCGTGCCCCACCATGGTCAGATAATTTTTCAAATTTTTGTAGAGAAAGAATCCTGCCATGTTGCCCAGACTGGTCTTGAACTCCTGTGCTCAGGCAATCCTCAGGCCTCTGCCTCCCAAGGTGCTGGGATTATAGGCATGAGCCACCGGGCCCATCAAACTTCTTAATGGCAACATTGGAAAACAGAAGAAATGAGAAAATGTCCATGGGATTTTGAGGGAAAAGAATTTCTGATCCCTGTACCTGGCCAAATTGTCAAACAAATGTGATAATAAAGTTCTTTTCAGAAATGCAAGAAGTAAACCATTTTACCTCCTACACACCCATTCTTAAGAAGCTGTTGGAGGATGTGGTCCACTGAAATAAAGAAATAAGTCAAGAAAGAGGAAGGTATAGGATCCAGGAAACAGAAAGGCATAAGGGAATTCCCAAGGATGAGGCAGAGAAGTTCAGAATAAAATAGCAGGAACAGTCAGTCCAGAGTGCAGCAGGAAGTACATCTCCAAGAACAAATGACTGAATGAATGAATGAATCTTACTTTGATTAAATATAAATTATAATAAGATGCAAGGCCGGGCGCAGTGGCTCACGCCTGTAATCCCAGTATTTTGGGAGGCCAGGGTGGGCGGATCACGAGTTCAGGAGATGAGACTATCCTGGCTAACACGGTGAAACCCCGTCTCTAGTAAAAAAACAAAAAAATTAGCCGGGCATGGTGGCGGGCGCCTATAGTTCGGAGGCTGAGGCAGGAGAATGGCATGAACCCAGGAGGCGGAGGTTGCAGTGAGCCGAGATCGCGCCACTGCACTCCAGTCTGGGCGACAGAGCAAGACTCCATCTCAAAAAATAAATAAATAGGCCGGGCGCGGTGGCTCAAGCCTGTAATCCCAGCACTTCGGGAGGCCGAGACGGGCGGATCACGAGGTCAGGAGATCGAGACCACCCTGGCTAACACAGTGAAACCCCGTCTCTACTAAAAAATACAAAAAACTAGCCGGGCGAAGTGGCAGGCGCCTGTAGTCCCAGCTACTCTGGAGGCTGAGGCAGGAGAATGGCGTAAACCCGGGAGGCGGAGCTTGCAGTGAGCTGAGATCTGGCCACTGCAATCCAGCCTGGGCGACAGAGCGAGACTCCGTCTCAAAAAATAAATAAATAAATAAATAAATAAATAAATAAATAAATAATAAAATAAAATAAAGACGCAGATATATTTTTAAAGCTATTGTAGAGATGTCACAACAAAAGATAAGGTACAGGGTATATACATTTCCCCCTTAAATACTCTCTGCTCTAGAGTTTAACTTGCTGTTTTCTCCTATACTCACCTGCAATGCCAAGTAATAATGACACGGCTAAAACCAATCCCCAACTGTCTTTTCCTGCTACTTGCTGTGTAGTTCATTCCTGGCTTCCTCATCTATTCCTTTGTTTCGTTTATTTCACAAAAATATAAGGGTCTTTTGGCCAGGCACGGGGCTCATGCCTGTAATCCCAGCACTTTGGGAGGCCGACGCGGGTGGATCACCTGAGGTCAGGAGTTCGAGACCAGCCTGGCCAACATGGTGAAACCACCTCTGCTAAAAGTATAGAAATCAGCTGGGCATGGTGGTGCACGCCTGTAGTCCCAGCTACTCAGGAGGCTGACACAGGAATTGCTTGAACCCAGGAGGCGGAGGTTACAGTGAGCTGAGATCACGCCACTGCACTCCAGCCAGGGTGACAGAAACTCCACCTCAAAAAAAATAAGGGCCTTCTGGGTTGTTACAAGAGCAACTATATCCCCTGTTCAGCGTGACCTGTAAGTTTAGAAGTCTTTTTCAATGCCCATATTCAGTGTTCTGCAGAAACGGAAGAAATAATCCAAGCAATAAAACCAAGCTGGAATTTTGTTTCCCGGGGTTTTGTTTTCCTTGCTGTTGTTGCTGCTGCATTCCGGTGGTCTAAGGCCTCACTCTTGATGACTGTGGTGGTCAGATGCGAAAAGAGAGAGGGCTAGTGGGGGCCAACCCTCTGCCAACCTGTCAATTCTGCCACAACCTGGACCTTATCTTTCCTGACATACACAGCATTCTTGGTCAACAGGCATCCTTTTGGTTAAAAGTTGTAAGTTTCCTGTTAGTTGGAATTATTTTTGCTTTTGACTGGAGAGACGCAAAACTGTGAGGCCAGGCGCGGTGGCTCACGCCTGTAATCCCAGCACTTTCGGAGGCCAAGGCGGGCAGATCACCTGAGGTCAGGAGTTCGAGACCAGCCTGACTAACATGGAAGAAACCCCGTCTCTACTAAAAATACAAAATTAGCTGGGCATGGTGGTGCATGCCTGTAATTAATCCCAGCTACTCAGGAGGCTGAGGAAGGAGAATCACTTGAACCGAGGAGGTGGAGGTTGCAGTGAGCCGAGATCTTGCTCTAGCCTGGGCAACAAGAGCGAAACTCCATCTCAAAAACATTAGGAGTTCGAGACCAGCCTGGCCAAGATGGTGAAACCCCGTCTCTACTAAAAAATACAAAATTAGCCAGGCATGGTGATGTACACCTGTAGTCGCAGCTATTCGGGAGGCTGAGGCAGGAGAATCACTTGAGCCAGGGAGGCGGAGGTTGCAGTAAGTGGAGATCACACCACTGCATGCCAGCCTGGGCGACAGAACAAGACTCCATCTCAAAAAAAAAAAAAAAAAAAAGGCTTTAACAGCTAAGTAGAGGTTAGCACAGGTGGTTCATGCTATAGAGATTCAACTAAGGGCCATGACTAGATAGATGTGGGGGTCACCGGGGAAGGGATAAGCTTAGGATGGGATAAGGAACACAGTTCATGTCAGGGTTGAGACCTGTGAATTGGTGACATAAGAAGCTGAAATTCACAAACAGCTATAAAAGACATGAATGGGAAAATTCAAATATGGACAACATATTAGATAACATTATTCTCTCATTTGTTAAAATTCTTGACTTATAATTGTACAGTGATTGTGTAAGAGAATGTCCTTAATCTTGGGAAATACTGTATAAATATTCAGGAGTGTAGAAGTGTTTAAGAATAAGGTATCATGATGGTGCAACTTACTCTCAAATGGTTCAAGAAAGAAAATTCAGATATTGCCGGGCACGGTGGCTCGCGCCTGTAATCCCAGCACTTTGGGAGGCCAAGGCGGGCGGATCACGAGGTCAGGAGATCGAGACCATCCTGGCTAACATGGTGAAACCCCATCTCTAGTAAAAATACAAAAAATGAGCCGGGCGTGGTGGCGGGCGCTTGTAGTCCCAGCTACTCGGAGGCTGACGCAGGAGTATCACTTTAACTCGGGAGGTGGAGGTTGTGGTGAGCAGAGATCGCACCACTGTACTCCAGCCTGGGCAACGAGAGCGAAACTGTCTAAAAATGAATAAACAGACAAATGAAAGCAGGGCTGGTTGGCAGGAACTGAAATGGTCAGTGGAAATGAGTGCAGGTTCTCAGTGTTCGAGACCCAAAAGTGTGGCTTCGGCACCATGTTTCACAGGAGAGGCTGAGAAAGAGAAGACACGGGAGACCTGGGGGAGTTAGGGTCCGCAAGGTGAAGAAATCTGGGGCAACACTGAGCTCAAGGGTTGGGAAACATTAGAACAGCATGAGGTAAGGCAGACCAAGGGTCATCGCAAAGGACTGAAAACGGGAAGCAGCCTCTTGAGCTCTGCATCTCACGCGGGAGCATCTCATTGTGTGTGCGCGAATCTCTCTTTATGCCGAGTCTTTTGCCAGGAACCACACAGAGAAAAGAAGACCCAGCACACAACCCTTGTCCAGAGGGTCCGCAGATGAGTTGCTATTTAGGGAAATCCACTGGGTGGTTTGTCGGGAGGTCGCTCATCCAGTATTTGAAAACAGATTTACACTGGACCCAGACAGGTCAAGACTGGAAGTGGAAGAGTGACCCAGGCCCCGGGACGGAGGATCCATGAGACCCTGTAGTGACAAAGGCCAAAGAATGGCACCCCCTGGGCTCCCTAGGATCTGTGCCCTGAGAGCTGCCCCTCAAAGTCTCCTTGGCTTGCAAGGGCTGAAGTGGGGGGAAGGTATGCAGTGCTAGGGGTGCCCTACCACCCCAGCCCGTTCTTTTGTGTTGTTGCATGCAGTCAAGAGGGAGCAGGCTGCAACAGACTGTGTGAGAGGAACCTGAGCAGCTAAGCTCCCATCAGAACTCAGCTTCTCCATCCACTCCAGCAATGTACATCTACTCCGCTGGAAAGGGAGCCTACCTGGGTTATTGCAGAGCTTATCCTATTGCAGGGGATGGTCTGCTTATCTCCCACGTTCCGCTCAAGGAACTGAGGAGGAACCATAATGAAGACATTTGTTTGTTCATTGGTTCATTCATTCATTAGTTACTGAGCCCCTACTACATTAACAGGAATTCAGAACTGGTGAGGCAGCAACAGACAAACCAAGAATGTCTCTGCTCTAATGGCGCTTACGTTCTATTGCAAGGAGACAAACTAAACATTCAAAAATACGTATCATATGTATCAGGTGGGGGGGCAGGGAAGCAGGAGCTAATGAGGGCAGATGGAGGCAAGAGTGGGGGTTTAGACAACAAGGCCAGTTGAGGCTTCTGAAGAGAAAGCATCAAACCTCTGCCTCTGTTGGGGTGGCCAGGGCCCAGAAGCCTGAGATCTTGGAGCTCTGCCTCTCTGTCCCTGCAGGCTGAAAAGGAACCAGAGAGAGGCTGAGGAGCGGCTGCTTCCTGGCCAACAGAAACCAAAGGACATACCATTCAGGAATCAAGGAGGGCAGGCGGCTGGGTCACCACAGTCCCTGTGCTGAGGTGTGAGTGATGGCAGAGCAGGGCTGGCACCTCACCGCACCATCTTCTCTCCTTCCTTCACACAGTCTTGCTCTTCCCCAGATCCAGTGGACATTTCTCAACAGCACGATGTTTTCTATGTTTTCTGCCTCCTGTTTGAAGGTCTTTTCTAGGACACGGCCCTCTCCAAGTCCTCTTCACACTCCTTAAAGGGGCTCCTCTTGCCCCTGAAATGTGGTGTGATGTGGTTCCACTTAAGCCCACGTCTCTTCCCACTCCAATCATCCTCCCTGGGGTGACCTGCCCCCCCCCCCAATTCTTCTCCAGCCCTGAACCCTCTCAACTACACACCTCACATATCCAGCTGCTTCTTACCCCAGAGATACTGCTCGTTCAAATGGTCGACATTACCGTCAGATTGTGAATTCCTTTGGAGCGGCATCTTGGATAATATACCATTTCCCCAATGCCTGGTGCCCTGGCTTGGAAACCATAAGTATTCAATAAATGCTTGTTTAAATCTTTCTTCCTTTCCCTTTCCCAACCCCAAACTACTCCTATCTTGGCTACAGACCCTTCATTTGGAGGATGAGCCTTAGTTTCCAGCTACCTACTCTCCCAAAGCCCCATCTCTAGGGAAGCAGAAGCAGTAAGGATACTGAGTGTGACAATAGAAGACTAAAGGCCTGGGCTAGACAGCCAGTTCTTTCAGGGGAAAAGCATGAAGACCGAGAGACTGTTCAGTCCTGCCAGCCTTTGGCAAGAGTACCAGAAACTGAAGCCCTCCTATGTGGCAGCCAAGTCCAGGACGACACGCCAAAGGGTGCTCTGACAGGGCAGTGCCACCTCCCCATCCCTACCCCTGGGTCCTAACCAAAGCCAGACTTCACTAGCCTCCACATGGACCCGTGTACATCTCCCCTCTGCTCTCCCAGGTCCAACTCTCCTCCACGGCCTGCCAAAGCTGATCAAAAATAGGAGTCACTTCCCTCAAGGATGAACTGGAAAGGAATGCCTGCTACTTAGAGGACACAGCCCAAGTTCCTGAGCACAGCTTTCGAGGCCCTCACCACCTGACCCCTATAAACCAGTCCAGCCACATCCTCATGCCTCCTTTCTGCATCACCTGCTCCAGTGAACTAAAGCAGCAAGGTGCCCTGAAGGTCTCCACCCATCTCTCAACCCCCGTTTCTGCTAAGCCATTATCTTTCTCCTGCACTTACACAACTGAGGGGCTCACAGACAGAGCCATAGTCTAAACCCTGTGAAATTTCACCATGCAACTTTTTGAAAATCCTTGTCAGACATTTCCAAATAGACGCTAGCCATCCAATTGTGTCCCATGCACCCATGCAGATTTACTAAACAGATCTCCATCCATGCTACTTAAGAGTGGCTGCAGTGGCTTTTGGTTTTGAGAATGGGTCTCCCTGTGTTGCCCATGTTGGCCTCAAATTCCTGGGCTCAGGTGACCCTCCTGCCTCAGCCTCCCAAGGATCTGGGACTACAGGCATGTACCACTGCACCCAAGAAAGGTTCTCCAGGATAACCCTGATGTATTATCCTTTGAGTATGATTATTAACTGTTTGAAAAATTTAGTTAACTGTCCTAACATTCAGCCAGCCCTCTCCTCAAGCACACTCTGATAGACTCTTGAAGAGCCTGTGAAGTCCTAGCCCAGGCCTTTAGTCTTCTATAGAGACAGGGTTTCACCATGTGAAACCATGTTGGCCAGGCTGGCAAAGAGATCTTAAGCATATAAAAAGCGGCTCAAACTCTCTCACAAGAAAAATGTAAATTAAAACACATTGATGTGCCAATTTCCATTTAACATATTGGCAAAGATCACAAAGTTAACTGTGAACACACTCTGGCAAGGGTTTGGGGAAACACCCGTACTCCTGGTGGGAGCAAAAATTGATACAACATCCACGAAAGAACTCAGCATTTCTGCTTCTTGGAATTTATTCTACAAATACTCACTGAGGTGAAGAATGACATGTCCACGTGGCATTTTATACAAATATATGTCTGTTTCATGGCAGCAAAAGATAGAGCATCAACCTAAATATTCATCATCAGGGACTAGTTTAAAACATGGATATAATGAGCTTCTAGGCAGCTGTCAACAGAGAATGAGGAAGTTCTGTATGAACAGAAATGGAATGATCTTCTAATTCTGCCAGCTCCACCTTCAAAAATTATCTAGAATCCAACCACTTCTCCAAACACCTTAGTGGAAGGTATCATCTTGTCTGGCTGAATCTGCTTCCTAGCTGCTGTGTCTACTACCCTCACTTTGTCTATTCCCCAGGAGCAGTCACATGGGTACTATTAAAACATCAATTATGTGACATCAATTACCAGCTTAAACCCCTCCAGTGGCTTCCCACCTCGCCGAGCAGAAACCATAGGCCCTACCTCACTGCCCCCCAATCCCCCAGCCATCCTCTTTCACCCTATTATTGCTCTGACCTCATTCGATTTTCCAACCTCACTGGCCTCCTTGCTTTCCTTGAACACACCGAGAATGCTCCTGCTTCAGGCTCTTTGTACTTGCTGTGCCTGGTCCCCAGAACTCCAATAGCTCTCTCTCAACTCTTTAGGATCTTTAGTCTTTATTCAACATCACCTTCTCAGCAAGAGCTTCTTTGACCACTGTAATTAAAATTGCACAAACACACACACACAAATGTAGTAACATGGTAGACACGGGTGTTCTAGGTGTCATTCTTTCAGCTTCTCTGAATGTTCAAAAATTTTCATTATAAAATGCTGAAACAGGCCGGGCACGATGGCTTATGCCTATAATCCCAGCACTTTGGGAGGCCAAGGTGGGTGGATCACGAGGTCAGGAGTTCAAGACCAGCCTGGCCAACATGATGAAACCTTGTTTCTACTAAAAATACAAAAATTAACCAGGCGTAGTGGTGCACGCCTGGCTACTCAGCTACTCGGGAGGCTGAGGCAGAATTGCTTGAACCCGGGAGGTAGGGGTTGCAGTGAGCCGAGATGGTGCCACTGCACTCCAGCCTGGGGCAAGACTCCATCTTGAAAAATAAATTAATTAAAATTAAAATTTAAAAATTCAAAATACTGAAAACCATACACCCACACAAACCTATCCCTTTCCTTATTTTCCCACTGTTCTCACCATCAAATATACATCTTACTTGTCTACCCCCTACCCCCAAAATTTCTAGAATACAAACCCCACAAGGTCAGGGCAGAGATTTCTGCATTTTGTTCACTGCTCTATCTCCAGCTTTGTAAAAGTGCTTATCAATCACTGCCAACATCAAATTCCTGGTTTACTGTAATAATGTAAGATGTAACCACTGGAGGAAACTGGCTGAAGGACAGCTTGCCATGCCAACCCTCTTAGCAGCATCTCTGCAACCTCCTGAGGAGCTATAGTTACACAAACACACACACACACACACACACACATATATTTTTTTGAGACGAAGTCTCGCTCTGCTGCCCAGGCTGGAGTGCAGTGGCACGATCTCAGCTCACTGCAATTTCCACCACCTGGGTTCAAGCAATTCTCCTGTCTCAGCCTCCTGAGTAGCTGGGATTATAGGTGCTTTCCACCACATCCAGCTAATTTTTGTAATTTTTTTTCTAAAGTAGAGACGGGGATTTCACCAGTTTGGTCAGGCTGATCTCGAACTCCTGACCTCAGGTCATCCACCCACCTCGGCCTCCCCAAGTGCTGGGATTACAGACATGAGCCACTGCGCCCAGCCTGTATCTACTATATAGTCAGTACATAATAAACATTTGCTGAATGAATAAATCCCCATGACAGTGAAATTGATTTATATTAAGTGATAATTTACTACCATTTGCATCGAAAAATTATATATATATATATATTTGTATGTGCATACACTCTCTCCAGATGAATATGTAAAACCTGATCATACTGGCTGCTCTGGCAGAAAATCTCAGTGGCTAAAGAGACTTTTCAACAAACCTTTTGTACCTCTTGAATTGTGAACCACGTGGATGTTTTACCTATTCAGAATACAATTCAAATTAGAAAAAATTCTGTGTTAGCCTCTTCCCCGGAATCAATGTCAACTTTACCGATCTAGTTTCCAGAAATCAGGTTATTTCCCTTTCTGAAAAACCACTATTGCACCTTTCACACTCTACACCCTTGTCCTTGCAGTGATCCTTCAACCTTCCAGGGCCTTCTTCACCTACAAGAAATTCCTCTTGAACTCAGAGGAGGAAAAAAAAGCTCTAAGACATTTTAGGAATAGGAAAATTTTAATATCACAATTATCACTGGATTACTGTTATTTTTCTTAGGTTTGATAATGGTATCATGATTATGCAGAAAAACGTCCTTAATCTTAGAAGATAATTTATGTTAAAGAATTTGGGATGGAAAGGGCCACGATGTCTACAACTTACTTTCACATGGTCCCATGAAAACAGAACTGTGTAGAAAGACAGATGTATAGATTAGACAGATACATGGTATAACAGAGATACGTCTACATGTAGACATGCAGTTTATAGGGATAAAAGTTAACATGACTAAATGTTAACTGGCTAATCTAGGCAAAGGTTATCTATTGTACTGTTCTCACTTTTCTGCTTGAAATTTTTCAAAACAACAAGTTGAGGGGTAACTTTTTAAAATCCTAATGAAGTTTCCAAAAATTAGCTCAAATGCCACCTCCTCAAAGGGCTTTTTAAGATAAACATTGGGAGAAATGACTCCCTCTTCTGCATTGCGAAGGCACTTTACTTATGTTCATGATTCAACTGACTGAGTAAAAAAAATCATGGGGCCCCTAGTTCAAGCCCACACATCTTGGTACCCTCTTACAGATACACCTCTCGGTTCATCCTCACACGTCCATCCCAGCAAGGCCTAGAACAGGATTACTGCTTAAAGAAAACAGATACTGGGATGGCTGGGTGCAGTGGCTCACACCTGTAATCCCAGCACTTTGGGAGGCGGAGGCAGGTGGATCATGAGCTCAGGAGTTCAAGACCAGTCTGATCAACATGGTGAAACCTCATCTCCACTAAAAATACAAAAATTAGCTGGGCGGTGGCGGGCGCCTGTAATCCCAGCTACTTAGAAGGCTGAAGCAGAGAATTGCTTGAACCCAGGAGGCGGAGGTTGCAGTGAGCCGAGATCGCGTGAGCCGAGACTCTAGCCTGGGCGCCAGAGCAAGAGTCTATCTCAAAAAAAGAAAAAAGATTAACACACTGGGTGGGGAATGGCCACACCTCAAGAGTGAGCAGGAAGGCCTGGGGTGAGCTTATCAAACTCCTGCCAGGCAGTTGTGGGGGGAACCGTCATGAGGACCAGCCCCAAAACAGCTCATTCCCAACATACCCACTACGGACGTCCTTTTATCTTGGAGTAAGGTCCAAATTTCCCAGAATTTAATGACTGAACTGCTCCACACCTTTTCCTAATTTTCTAAACTTCCATAGGCTGAGCAATCACTCAGCCTGCCCTTTCAGACCAAGGGGCCGTATGTGTTTGAGCACGCACACATGTGGGCACATGTGTGTTGACACAGGTCCACTCACTAGGAGACTTACTCCTATACATTCTCCACACGTTTCCCACCCCGAATACAAACACGAAAGCAGGGCTGTCTCTGTAACTCCTCATGCTCAACCCTACACACAATTCTGCACGCTTAGCATCCAGCCAGAAACCTACAATTCTGACACCATTGTGCTGAGTGACGGGACAGTCCATTACCCCCGTTTGTCAATGGTTCCTCTCTGGATCGTCCACAAGAGGACAGCTATGGAGACATCTGGGGAATACTATGGATACCCTGAAAAGCCCAGCAGATATCTGAGCTTCTGGCTGGGGACCCAGGTGTGGCAAAAGGCAGAAGCAGCAGTCGCTATCTAAGGACATAACTTTATTGGAAACAAAGAGTGGGGTGCAGAAGATGGCTAGGAGTCAGGCTCTGTGGGAGGCGGTGGCTTCTCATCATCAGGGGGACAATCGATGAAGTCGGCCAGCATGGCAGCTGTGTCATCCTGCTCCTTTTAGGAACAAAGATACAAGATTCAGAATAGTCATACACACATACACAGAAAAATGCTTCAGGATGGGCAAACGTCTAAGATAAGCGGCTGCCACCCACTCTCCCGGCAGCCCCACCTTCTCACCCAAGGAGCCTTCCCTGCCTGGCCCTCTCACCTTTTCCTGGAGAGCTTCAGCCTCCTCTGTCTCTGTCTCCATCTCTTCTTCTGCAGGTGTCTCTGGTGGGGGCTGTACCCTGTCACCCCCATCCTCAGTTCCCTCTTCCAGCAGGGTTGGGGGAGCAGAGGGCTCTTCTTCAACAAGCTCCTGGGGAGGGGGGCCTGCCAAGGGGCTCCCCTCTTCCCTCTCCACCTCTCCCTGGGAGGGGAGCACTTCAGGGGCCAGGGTGGGAGCTGTGTCAGCCCCATGCTCCTCCTCTGCCCCTGGCTCCTCCACTTCCAACAGCAGCCCAGGTTCTGGTTCTGGCTCAGGCTGCACCTTTGGGGGAGACTCAGGGGGAGGCAGAGCTGGAGGCAGGGTTGGGGGTGGAGGTCCACCTTCTTCTACCTCCCCTCCGGCTGTGCCAAACTCCAGCTCTTCCACCTCTTCCAGTTCTTCTTCCTCCTCCTCATCCTCCTCCTCTTCTTCTTCCTCTAACTCACCTTCTTCTTCCTCAAATTCTTCTTCAAACTCTTCTTCCTCCTCTTCTTCCTCTTCAAAATATTCCTCTTCATCCTCTTCCTCTTCCTCAAAGTCTTCTTCCTCTTCCTCTTCTTCCTCTTCTTCTTCTTCCTCTTCTTCCTCTTCCTCCTCCTCTTCATCACTGCTGTTGATATTAATAACCGTCAAATCCTCTTCCAGGGCTGGGGGTCCTCCCCCACCAGGAGTCCCTTCAGGGACCAACTGGGGTGGAGGGAGCGTCACAGGACCAGGAACAGGCGGGGGCGGAGGTGGGGGTGGTGGGAGAGGCCCTGGGGCTGCAGGAAGTTCTTCAGGCTCCTCCTTGGCTGGCACAGGAGGGGAGGCTGTCGGTGGCCCAGTGGGGGCTATAGGGGGTGGTGTGGCACCTGAGGGTGGTGGGGGTGGCAGGGGGGGAAGCCCCTCGGGCACAATCACCACGCTGTCATCAGAGTCACTTTCCAAGGAGATCTCCACATCAGATGCCTCCTCCTTATCATAGTGGACAAAGGCTGGTCTGGGCACTCTCCCCCCAAAAGTTTCATCTGGGGGTATAGCAGGTGGGGGAGTCCCACTAGGGGCAAGGATCGGGTCCTCATTTGAGCCTGCCCGGTGGTTCTCGGGACCAGGAAGAAGCCGGGGAGGGACAGACACTAGGCCTGAGACAGAAAGGCCTAGGTGGTTGGCTGTGGTGGGAGGTCCAGGGCGTGCCGAGGGCACAGGGCCTGCTGAAGGCATGGGTCCTGCTGAGGGCATGGACCCTGCTGAGGGCATGGGGCCCACTGAGGGCATGGGGCCCGGAGGATGGAAGGGTGGGGCCCTGAAGGGCGATGGGGCCTCAGGAGGGGGAACTGGAGCAGGTGTGGGGCAGGTGGGGCCCATGGGCTGCAGGGGAGGAACCCGGGGGTGGGTCAGAGCAGCACAGGTCACCAGTGCTTCTGAGCAGAAAGAAGAGACCTGAGGAAAGAAGAAAGAGCAAGTGTGAGCACCAGGAAACAAGAGACTCCAGGAACCAAAGAGGGGTTTGGCCCGTCACAGTTACCTCAAGGCTATCTTCTCGCTGGCCGAGGGAGAAGGCTTGCAGGGCACAGGCAAGAGGAGGTGGGCAGCGAGGAGAAGGGGCCAGCAGCAGTGCCAGGAGCAGGCAGTAGAGTTCGCGACGGCAGCGGGAGCTCGTGTACGGGGAGCTGCCTAGGACCTCACCCTGCTGGACACCCATGACCAGGGGGAGGACCAGATCATGCAGTCTCTGAAAAGGACAGAGCACACCTGGAAACATCCCCAAGACCACCCAACCCTTCTCCAGAGCCTACTCCCAGGTCTGAATGGACCCACCTCTGGGCCACACCCCACAATGTGTACAGAGCAGGGGCCCCTTCCCCCATCGCCTCGTTAGTGGACGAGGCTCCACTAACCCTGTGAGTCTCCTCCTTGATGAGAGGTCCACACATGAGGATGGTCCGGCTGA
Organism: Rhinopithecus roxellana; assembly: GCF_007565055.1. NCBI lineage: Eukaryota > Metazoa > Chordata > Mammalia > Primates > Cercopithecidae > Rhinopithecus > Rhinopithecus roxellana. The sequence continues at coordinate 46,190,251 of NC_044567.1, forward strand.
GGCCTGGGGAAGAAGAATGGTGTGTAAAGAGTAGGCTCCCAATAGGACTGACAGCAAGGGCTTCTGCAGCACATAGCCCAAAGTGGGCATCAACTCTGTCACTGCCTATCTTGGCCAAGTCATTCAACTTCTCAACTAGAAAATGGGGATCATAAAAGCACCTCTACAGTACAGGGCCACTGACAGTATTTAATTGAGACAATGTAAGTAAAAAATTACAAATTTTATAATTTTGCATTTATATATTTGGGGACAATCAGTTCTCCCCTTCCCATGGGATGGGGTGGCAGGCAGTGAAATATATGGACTCAGAGGAAAGTCATCCATTAACTGCACAGTATCCAACTAGTAACTCTGTAGACAGGTCAGTGGTTATGGTGAGAGCAGGGAGCTCCTCCAGGCAGCCTACCCTAGGGAGAATGTCGACTTCACAGGGAGGAGGCTTCCCCACATGCTAGAACTCTGCCTGATAGAAAGTGGATACACCAAGGATGTGCTGAACGCAGGAGGAAGCAGAGGCCTTGGAGGGGCAGTGTCAGCTACCAGAGTCCCCGGTCTAACTGCAGGACCTGAGGCCGCCTGCAGCCCTGGCAACAGGGCGGCTGCTCGGGCGCCTCCTCCTGGCCTCTCTGCCGGGCTCTGTATTTTACAGGCACCTTCCCCTTCACCCGCTGTTTGGGCGATCACTTATCACAGTGGACAAAGGCTGGTCTGGGCACTCTCCCCCAGAAAGTTTCATCTAGGGGTATAGTAGGTGGGGGAGTCCCACTAGGGGCAAGGATGGTGTCCCATTTGAGCCCCAGTGGTCCAGGGCACAGACCTCACCCACCTCTGAGTGCAGCCGCACACACATCGCTGTTGGCATTGCTATCCCCCTTCCGGTGACTTGGCGGTGCCATAGCTTCCCCCACATCCAGCTTTAGCTTCTTGGGGGCGCTGGGCTTTCCAGTCTGCAAACTCCCATCAGGGCTCCCCCGCGGGCTACGCAGCTGGTGGCAGAGGAAACATCAATCACATCCACAGGCAAATAAGAAGGCAGGACAGCCACAGTGGACAGTGTTTGCTGAGCAGGCACATTTGGTCAAAGGGCACAGGATGAGTCCTGAGATGGAGCCGAGGCCTCCTCACCTTAAGGGCGTCAGCTGGCGGTGAGATGTCACTGAGCAGGTGGGTGAGCAGGGCCTCTCCAGAGGCTCCTCCCTGAAGCACTCCCGCCGAGGCCCCACACACCTGCACCCACAGCTCTAACAGCGCATACACCTTGGTCCGAACCGTGCTGTGCCGTGAGCAAAGAGGACAGATATGAACGGAGTGTCCACATGCCAGAAGCCCCAGCCCACCTGCACCCCTCATCCCCCTCTCGTCTTTATTCCCTTCCTGGATGGTCACCTGTAAGGCCTCTCCTGGCCGGGAGAGAGGGAATCTCTACCGATGCTCCAGGAATTGAGGACCTGGGGAAGTAGGCGGCTGATCAGGATCCCAAAGCGCAAGAGCCGGCTTCCACACCTGGGGCAGAGAAGGAAGAGTGACCCTTCGTTTCTGGCACGCCCCATCCCTTCACCACAGCCAGCCCAATCCCACTCACGCGAGGATGAGTGCAGAGAGCAGGTCCAAGGCCTCAAGGTGGATAGAGGGCAGCAGCAGCAGCCGCAGGGGACCATCTCCATGCAAGCTCTGGAGAAAAAAATGGCAAAGACAGAGTAGGGGAAGAAAGTGAGAGCCAGAGAGAGACAGAAACAGGGACAGACTATTTACACATGTACACATAGGTAAGAAACCTACCCCCGATCTCAACTCTCCCAACAAAATCAAACCGCTATCCTCTAAAATAGACCCTGGATGGAAGGTAAGAAGGATGGCTGGGCCTCTCAGCAATGACTCAGCTGATCCCCAAATTCACCCTCCCCCAAGGAAGCATTTGCTACACTCTGACAGTGTGCACCTGTGTCGGGACACACAGAGTAACAGTATTTGGACAAAAGTAGGAAGCTGTCTGGGACGATCCAGGATGACACTGTTTGGGGAGACTCAGGTCCCCAGTACTTTCCTGGTTGCCTGGTGTCCTGAGCAAGGGCTGTGAAGAGACGACAAATCCCACTTACAATATTCTTGCTACTGACACTGAGGGTCCGGCAGATGAAATCCAGGATCTCCTGCACAGGGACGGACACGGGAGCTCCAAACTCAGAGCTAAAGAGAATCAGAGCGGGGAGACCCTCAGAGCAGGCTCCCTGGTATAACTCCCACACCCACCTTCATCTCCTTTCTCATGATGAGGGCGACACTCCCTCATCAACCCCTCCTGCTCCATGCCTCCGCTCCCTCCAACACCCCCACACACCTGAGCATGAGCCCTAGGCAGCGGGCCAGTCCCGAAAACCTCTGCCGAAGCCGGAGAAGGACATGGGCATCGCCATCTTCTGAGGACAGCAGCATCTCCACCCCAGGGCCTTCATTCTGCACAGGAGCTGGGCAGAAGCACAACTACCCTGTACACTGTCTTTTTTCCATCCCCTCCTCCGTCATTTCTGGTGGACGACCTGCCCGTATTCTAACCCATTTTCCCCAAACACCAACTGCCCCGTGTCTCTGGGCCCCCTCCCGTTCCTTCCTGCCACACTTCCTCAGCATTGTTCCACTAACTAGCAGCCCTGGTCCCTACCGGTCTCTGCTCCCTCATACAGGGCCCCCAGCAGGGTGTGCAGTGAGGCCAGCAGACTGTGTAGCTCCTGCTCCCAGCTCTCAGTGTGCTTCAGGCCTTGGGAAAAGCCAGCCCCTAATGAGGGCAGCCGGGAATAACACTCGCAGGCCAACTGCGGGACAAAGGACAGAAACCTGGTCAAACGGGGATCCAGCCCAGCCACAGAACCCCCAGCCCCACTAACGCCCAAAAGAGATGGAGATCAGAGAGCTCTGAGGGAAACCTGAGATGGGACAATGAAGCCAAAGGACCCAGATGGGCACATGAAGGCAGGACAGAAAAGCTGAGGAGGAGCAGCAAGAGATACTCCAGACTCAGATCCCCGGGCTCTCCCTCTCCCTCCCTGCCCTTTACCTGTTGGAGCTGAGGGCTCAAGGCATCCACCCTAGACAGAAAAAATGAGGCCAGCTTGCCCTGGATGTGGAGGGAAAAAGGAAGAGGCCGGTGAGCCAGCTCTGAGAGCCAGAGATGTACACCCCATCTGTTCCCAGCAGCAGACTCTAAGCCCAGGTCTTTTTTTTCCTGTAGACACAAGAAGCAAAGCCTTCTTTGGGGCATCAACACCGGGCACGGACATGCTTTCATGGTAGAAAGACTCCTCAACACCAGCTCTGCTCCATGGCTTCCTGCCTGGGGGGAAAGGGGTCTGGCCCTGTCCCACAGACAGCTGGGCTTCCTCCTTGACAGTTTTTGCAAAATTGTTCCCTCAAGTCAAAAGGACCTAGTACTAAAAAACAATCTCCACATTCCAACTCTCCACCAGCTCACACACAAAAATGAGGGTCCAAGCTGGAAGTTAAGACACTAACCAGAGGTATGAGGGCAGGACAAGGTCAAAAAAGAAGGCTGGCTGCTAGAGCAGAAGTAAGGCAGCAAGTCTCGGGGTAGCAATCTGTCATTCAGCACTTTCTCTGCGTGCTGTGTGAAGGTGCTAGGGCAGGAATGTTTAACCTGAGAACCACAATTTAGTTGGGTATACAATCAAAGGGGCCTGTGAACATGGATGGGGAAAAAAATTACTCCCACTAAATTGTAAAATGTAGTGTTTTCTTTACTTATAAATGCAGACAAATAGCCACAGTAGTATCAGCGATACCTGTGACTGTCACTAATAGAATCATTTTCATGTCACATTGTAATTGTAACACATCCTGAAATATCATTCACATGAATCACTAATTTGCAGTTACAGTCGATGTAAGACCTGCTTCTAGATCTTATTACTTAGCATGTCAATAAAAAAGCACAGGCTGGGTGCAGTAGCTCACACCTGCAATCCAGGCACTTTGGGAGACCAAGGCAGGCAGATCACTGGAGCCAAGGAGTTTGAGACCAGTCTGGGCAACATGGAGAAACCCTATCTCTACTAAAAATACAAAAACTTAGCTGGGTGTGGTGGCATATGCCTGTAGTCCCAGTTACTCGGGAGGCTGAGGTGGGAGGAGCGCCCAAGCCCAGAACCGAGATCACGCCAGTCAGTACTCCAGCCTGGGTGACGAGAGTGAGACCCTGTCTCAAAAAGAAAAAAAAAAGGATGGGCGTGGTGGCTCATACCTGTAATCCTGGCACTTTGGGAGGCTGAGGTGGGCAGATCACGAGGTCAGGAGTTCAAGACCAGCCTGGCCAACATGGTGAAACCCCGTCTCTACTAAAAATACAAAAATTAGTTGGGCACGGTGGCAGGCACCTGTAATCCCAGCTACTCGGGAGGCAGGAGAATTGCTTGAACCCAGGAGGCAGAAGGGGCAGTGAGCCGAGATCACGCCACTGCACTCCGGCCTGGGTGACAGAGCAAGACTCCTTCTCGGGGGGAAAAAAAAAAAAAGAATTAGTAAGGACAACAAGACAAGCATACGGAAAAACAAGAATCTGGAGCCAACACTGGCAACATAGAGAGAAGGGGAAAGAGCAGGCTCACGCTTTCCCCTGTAGTCCTAGCTACTTGGGAGACTGACGCGGGAGGATCACTTGAGCCCAGGAGTTCAAGGTTACAGTGAGCTACAATCTTAACACTGCACTCCTGGGTCACAGAGCAAGACCCTATCTCCAGAAAAGGCTCAAAAAGCTGGGCTGAGGCCAACAGAAGTCTGCTTACGTGACTGCAATAAAGCAGTGTACGGTGAAGTGACATGACTCTAACCACAGGTCTACCCTGGCTGGCCCACAAAGCAAACCACAGTGATGGCTCCCTCGGAACAGTTCACCCAAAATGCACACACACAGAGCACGTCCTGGGACTCTCTCAAGAGTGGCTTAGTCTCTTCCCACCCATTCCGAGGAACTGCTCATCAATGTGGAAAGGCGAAGGAAGTGAGTTTAAGTCTCTGCAGGAATTGACCTCATGGACTCAGAATGCTTGATTCCCATTACTTGGGAGGAGTAACCCTGAGCTTGGAGTCTGCAATTACCCGGAGAATATCTGGGGAATGTAACAGAAAACACACAGACACTTCAAAACAGCAATTACCAGTTTTCCTAAGTACTAGTCTGCTAGATTTTCCAAGTGCAAATGGCCCCTGCAGCCTCTGCATAACAGATTCTTATCTGAAGTGCTGGCAACCGACAAAGCCAAAATCCTCCACACCCTCAACAGAGGGAAGTTCTCCAGATGATCTTTTTTTCTTTTTTTTTTTTGAGACAGGGTCTCACTCTGTTACCCAGGCTAGGGTGCAGTGCCATGATCTCGGCTCACTGCAACCTCCGCCTCCCAGCTTCAGGGGATCTCCTGCCTCAAAATTCTGAGTAGCTGGAACCACAGGCGCGCACCACCAAACCCAGCTAATTGTTTTGTATTTTTGGTAGAGGTAGGGTTTCACCATGTAGGCCAGGCTGGTCTCAAACTCCTGGCAGATGACACTTGATTCTTAGGGAAATAAAGGTAGACACTCCCTGCAAGGACACAGGAACATTTGTTTGTTTGGAAAGGGTACTCAAAACGCAGGCCTTAAGTTCGATGGTCTGACGCAAGGTTGTGAATTATAGATAAATTCTCCTGACTACTCACACTGAAAATAAAAAAACAACAGCAGAAGAACACTTAGCATTCTAGTCTCCTTAACGCTTACTATTCACACTTATGCCCTGTAAGCAACATTCAATTTCCCCTCCCCTTTCCTGGGGGGATGCAGGTAGATAAAGACAATACCGAACAAAGCTGAATCAAAATAGACTTTTGCAGTAAAACCAAACCTTTGTTCAGGGACTAACTGTGGGCCTGTGTCATTTGAGAGGTTAACCTACAGAACATTTGACAAGATAACCAATTTTTACTAAACCTAGTAAAACCTCAGTAAATAACCTCTGCTAAACTTTATCAAAATCGATAAGTCACTCCAAATACCTTCTTGACAAAAAGTCCCGCCCTGCCTACCCAAAGATTCTATCAGCTGTGATTAGTGGCACTCGCATGAAAACAAGAAACCAGCAAGGACACAACCCCATGCTCACTCAGAACTCGCATCTGCTCAGACACTTTTCAGATACTGCGAGTAACCAGTTACTAAAGCCACTGCAGGTACCGCTCCCTGATCACAGCGCTCAGGCCGGTGGAACTCTGACTCACAGTCCTTCCCAGGCCAGCAAGCTACACAGCCAGTAACAATTGATTAGAGCTGCTATCTGCCCCGGTTTTACAATTAACCAGATAATATAACCTTTGCTCACGTCACTTAAGTCCCTCTCAGCTGGTTTTCTCCTCTGTAAAATGCAACGACACCAATTCCACAGAATAATTACAATGATGAAATGAGACAACACATCTTAGACACTCAGGAGAGTGAATGGCAGTGGGCACCCACTAGACCAGTTCCCTTTCCCTCCAAGAGCTTACGTTCTTGCTTTGGTCACAGAACCACATTAACCCCACTTTCTTTTTTTTTTTTTTTAGGAGACAGAGTCTCGCTCTGTCACCTAGGCTGGAGTACATTGGCACCATTTCAGCTCACTGCAACCTCCGCCTCCTGGGTCCAAGCAATTCTCCTGCCTCAGCCTCCCGAGTAGCTGGGACTACAGGCACCCACCGCCACGCCCAGCTAATTTTTTGTATTTTAGTAGAGGCGAGGTTTCACTGTGTTGCCCAGGCTGGTCTCGAACTCCTGAGCTCATGCAATCCACCTGCCTCGGCCTCCCAAAGCACTGGGATTACAGGCGTGAGCCACCACGCCCGGCCTCATAATCTGACTTTCAAGACAACCTGAATAGCAAACTCCCCCTTGACTAACAACACTAAAGGCCAATACAGTTAACTCCACCAGTTAAACAAAAAAATTACTAATTTGCCACAAATTCCAGCTCTCTAGAGATTTGTGCTTCCATCTTAGTAAGCAGGTGTCCAATCGTTTATCAAACCAATGGTGAATATAACTGTTTGGACGAACAGAGGTAAGATGGTGCACTTCCAGGTTCTTCATCACCAACTTTTCCCGCGCCCGCGAAAACGCAGCCGGCGCCCGGGAAGGTGCAGACCAACCGGGCATGCGCCAGGTGACATCAATCTGAAGAGACTAAGATTTACCTGGTCGCACCTGCGGAACGCCCCCCGACATGCCCGTGCCCCGCCTATTGCCCTCCCACTCCTAGAAAAGCCGCTCCGGACGGACACCACGCGCGGACTTCCCAGCCCCACTCCTGTGGGGATGTCGGGACTGTATCAGGAACCCCGCCCGAGAGCCCCGCCGGAGGACTCTGTTGGCCTCCTTTGCCAGAGGCCGATAGACCTCTCCCTACCCACCTTCTTCCCCTGAAGCTAGGTGATCAAAAATAAATTTGCAGTTTTGCTCCTACCCTTGCCTACTCACTGGTTCTTTTGTGCCCGCTCTGGTGGTCTTAGAAAAAACAAATCAGTTGGTGCCGAAACCCAGGAGGAGACCCCTCCTCAGGCCTCTAAGGGTTGAGGAACCTCCTCCTGCTCCCACGCCGCAGACAGACCAGGACCTGAGACCCGCTTCCCTCACTCTCACGGCCTCTCTGGGGTAAGTGCCCTCGTCTCCTCTTTACCTCCCTCGGCCAAAAATCCTGCGCAGGTCCGAGGCCCACTTTTGAGCCACCAAGTGGCTCGGGAGACCCGTTCAGGACGGAGACATCCGCCTGAAGGTAATCTCCACCTTGGCTCCAAGAGCCTCCAGTCTGTCTCTGCTGGTTCCAAAGGACGCTTTGAAGCCAGGCAGAGATCCACTTCCATTTCCATTGTGTCCATTGTGTAAGTAAAGAGGAAACAAATGGGAAACCCCCAGTCCAAATTTCCAAAGAGCACCCCCTTAGGGTGCCTCCTAGCCAATTTAAAAACCTTACAGCTCGAACAAGACCTTAGGAGGAAGCGGTTAATTTTCCTTTCCACTGTGGCATGATCGACCTCAGCAATTTCTGCCAGCGGCTAGGCAAGTGGTCTGAAATTAATTACATACAAGGCTTTTGGGCCTTATGCTCTCGTCCCGACCTGCCCTATACTCCTCCTTCTCTCCCCGCTCTCTCCACCCCCTCCCTTCCTGCCCAAACTCCTCCTCCTTGCTCCTCATCGACTGGTAGCCCGCTCCTAGCAGCGGTTTTACAGCCCAGTCGTAACTCCAGGCCAGAGAGCACACACCCCGCAGACTCCAAGGCTACAAAAGGAGCCTGCTATAAGTGCGGCAAGGCAGGACACTATGCCAACAGGTGTCCGCAAGGTCCCCGAGCCCCAACGCAGCCTTGCTATAAGGGCCAGTGAATGTCCTAACCCTCATCCACCAGCAACCCCCTGCCCTGCTTGCCAGCAGGGAGGGCACTGGAAGTCTGATTGCCCCACCCTGAGAACAGGTGCTGCGTCTCCACGTGACCCCCTTTCCCATTCCAGCTCCTACATCTGGACGACGACAACTGAAGGTGCCGAGACTCGGGGACCCCCATCACCCTCGCCGAGCCGTGGGTAACTCTCCTGGTAACGGGTAAGACAATTAATTTTTTAATCAACAGCGAAGCTACCTATTCTGTTTTGCCGTCCTTCTCTGGACCTAGCCTTCCATCCAATATCTCTGTAGTAGGAGTAGACGGAAAGCCATCCACTCCACAAAAAACTCCACTCTTTAATTGCTGCCTGGCCAACAACTACTTTGCGCACTCGTTCCTCATTCCCAGCTAAAAGGGCCCCTACTGAAAGCAATCAGTGGAAATCAGTTTGGCTTTCCCCCACTCGCCTCAAACTTACTAAATTTTCTTAACTATCTCATACTCCCCAACCTTGCCAGGACCATCCTTCTGGGTTTTGCCCATATTCCAACAAATGCTTCCATCCCTCATTCCTATACTAACACTGTGCCTTATTTTATTCTTCATCCGTACGTCCAAATACCAACCATAGGCCCTGACCTTAACAACGCCCCTTAACAGCAGGAAGTAGCCAGACAGACCAGGGCACCCTTATCACTATTACCAATAAAAGGTTGGACTGTTTGGACGAACGGAGGTAAGATGGCGCACTTCCGGGTTCTTCATCACCAACTTTTCCCACGCGCGCGAAAATGCAGCCGGCGCCCAGGAAGGTGCAGACCAACCGGGCATGTGCCAGGTGACGTCAATCCGAACAGACTAAGATTTACCTGGTCGCACCTGCGGAACACCCCCCGACATGCCCATGCCCCGCCTATTGCCCTCCCACTCCTAGAAAAGCCACTCCGGATGGACGCCACACGCGGACTTCCCAGCCCCACTCCTGTCGGGATGTTGGGACTGTATCAGGAACCCCGCCCGAGAGCCCCACTGGGCCCCACTCTCCGGCAAAGGAGGCCGACAGACCTCTCCCTACCCACCTTCTTCCCCTGAAGCTAAGTGACCAAAAATAAAATTTGCAGTTTTGCTCCTACCCTTGCCTACTCGCTGGTTCTTTTGTGCCCGCTCTGGTGGTCTTAGAAAAAACAAATCAATAACAAAATAAGAGAGAACATTTAATCTACAGGGAACACCTACTTGTTCTTAGGTATAGCTGGCATCCAATTATACTGCAAACAACAAATGTGCCAATTACAAATGGCCCTTTAACTGTGACTGCTTCGGTAGAATCCGTAATCCATTCATGTATGTTATTGCATCTCCTTAAAAACAAAACTGTAATTCCTCTCCTGACCTCCTCCATCATCTGACCCACAGACCCTGTTTGTACAGTTACCTTGTACACATCATGACAACTGGCAGGAAGGGGTCAGGAAGTGACAGAGGGAGTTTAAACAGGAATATATGCAGAAAGAAGTGTTGGGGCAATTGTCCTAGGGAAGTGATGGGTCAGGAAGCATTCCCAGAGAAAATTACAGGACCTTCAAAAATAAAGTAAAGGCTGGGTTCGCAGGTGGTTCGTGCCTATAATCCCAACACTCTGGGAGGCTGAGGCAGGAAGATCACATGGGGCCAGGAGTTCAAGACCAGCCTGGTCAACATAGTGATACCTTGTCTCTACTAAAAACACAAAAATTAGCTGGGCGTGGTGGCATACGTCGGTAATCCCAGCTACTCAGAGGCTAAGGCACAAGAATCACTTGGAACCCGGGAGGTGGAACTTGCAGTGAGCCGAGATCACGCCACTGCACTCCAGTCTGGGCGACAAGAGACTCTCTCTCAAAATAAAAAAAAAACAAAATGGCTGGGCGCAGTAGCTAATGCCTGTAATCCCAGCACTTTGGGAAGCCAAGGCAGGCAGATCACGAGGTCAAGAGATCGAGACCATCCTGGCCAACATGGTGAAACCCCGTCTCTACTAAAAATACAAAAATTAGCTGGGCGTGGTGGTACGCACCTGTAGTCCCAGCTACTCGAGAGGCCGAGGCAGGAGAATCGCTTGAATCCAGAAGGTGGAGGTTGCAGTGAGCCAAAATCACGCCACTGCACTCCAGCCTGGCGACAGAGTGAGACTCCGTCTCAAAAAAAAAAATAATACGGCCGGGTGCGGTGGCTTAAGCCTGTAATCCCAGCACTTTGGGAGGCCGAGATGGGCGGATCACGAGGTTAGGAGATCGAGACCATCCTGGCTAACACGGTGAAACCCCGTCTCTACTAAAAAATACAAAAAACTAGCCAGGCGAGGTAGCAGGCGCCTGTAGTCCCAGCTACTTGGGAGCTGAGGCAGGAGAATGGCAGGAACCCGGGAGGCGGAGCTTGCAGTGAGCTGACATCCAGCCACTGCACTCCAGCCTGGGCAACAGAGCGAGACTCTGTCTCAAAAAAATAATAATAATAATAATAATAATATTAATAATAAAATAAGATATGATGTGAAGGTTAAAAACTAAAAAAAAAATTTAAAAAAGGAATAAAGTAAGATAGAAAGGGGGCCAGGCACACTGGCTCACACCTGTAATCCCAGCACTTTGGGAAGCTGAGGGAGGAGGATCACTTGAGGTCAGGAGTTCAAGACCAGCCTGGGTAACATAGCGAGACCTCCTACAAAAAATTTAATAATTAGCCGGGTGTGGTGGCGCATGCCTTAGTCCCAGCAACTTGAGAGGCTGAGGTGGGAGAATTGCTTGAGCCCAGGAGGTCAAGGCTACAGTGAGCCAAGTGTGTGTGCCACTGTACCCCAGCCTAGGCAACAGAGTAAGACCTTGTCTCAAAAAAAAGACAGGATGGTAGAAAAGTGGGCAGGGCATTTTAAGAGATACAGAAAAGGCAAGGCAGAAAAAGGAAGGAGCCCATGGTTCAGAGTCTGGCTTAGGCATCAAGCAGATCCAGGTTCCAATGCCTGCTGATCTTAGGCAAGGTTCTCGATTCTAATTTCTTTGGAAGAATGAGGATTCAGTGAGATGAGTGCTACAATGTGGTAGAAGTGTAGCTGTGGAGATTGGTCACTTTAAAGGATAATCAGAAGATAGGTGCTGAGGAATCTCAGGACAGGAATCTGAGGTAAGAGCTCTCAAGGCTTACACTGGTGGGGAGAGGAGTGCATAAATACTTACTTTGAGAGAACCACAAGCCCGAGGGAAATAGGTCATACAAGCCTTCATTCCTTCCAATGCTGACTGCTCACACTATAGGAAAACAAAGTGATAAATGAGAGGCCGAGAGCCCCATGTCACCATATTCCACCTCCCCCAGCACCAGGCAAGGGCCCTTCTCCAGAAATCACTTTTTCTCAGCCCCTCCCTCTTCTCACTTCTTCAATCCTATTCCCCAGTCATTTCCATCAAACAATTAAACAGTGTGAGAAGGTGAGGACTGCGGGGGGGCCATAGGGAAGGGCCCAGGGAGATATCTCACCTCTGGCCTGAGGCCCAGCAGGGAGGTGAGAAGGCCAGGGAGGTGGTTCATGGAGATATCCCGGAACAGTGCAGGCAGCTGGGCTGCATATCGGAGGAGGTCCCTCAGGACAGCCACGGCCAGCTCCATTGTGGCAGGCGGGTCCTGGGTCTAAAGAAAAAATAATGTCTCGTGCTTCCAGCCTCACCTCGACTGTCACCAAAGAGCAGCAGGAGGCACTGCAATACAAGCATTCTGAGAAACACCACAGTTAATGTCAATATGACCATCCAAGCCACTACCTGGCAGAAAAGAGGGCATGGAGGCATGGAGTATCCAAGAGTAACATGTCTGTCTACAGAAAGGACATGTGTTTACGTTTTACTATTAAGGGTCCTAGGGGTATCTGGGGTCCTAGGAATTTGTGTGGCGAAAAAAAGAGTAACAAAGCTATACCTTAAAGATCTGATTAACTGGAAGAGTTTTCTTTTCTTTTTTTTTTTTTGAGACGGAGTCTCACTCTGTCAGTCAGGCTGGAGTGCAGTGGCGCGATCTCAGCTCACTGCAAGCTCTGCCTCCCGGGTTCACACCATTCTCCTGCCTCAGCCTCCTGAGTAGCTGGGACTACAGGCACCCACCACCACGCCAGGCTAATTTTTTATATTTTTAGTACAGACGGGGTTTCATCATGTTAGCCAGGATGGTCTCGATCTCCTGACCTCATGATCCGCCCGTCTCGGCCTCCCAAAGTGCTGGGATTACAGGTGTGGGCCACCGCGCCTGGCCGAGTTTTCTTTTTTTTTTTTTTTTGAGACAGAGTCTTGCTCTGTACCCCAGGATGGAACACACTGAGGCAATTTCAGCTCACTGCAACCTCTGACTCCTGGGTTCAAGCGATTCTCATGCCTCAGCCTCCTGAGTAGCTGGGATTACTGACTAATTTTTGTATTTTTAATAGAGACAGGGTTTTGCCACATTGGCCAGGCTGGTCTTGAACTCTGGGAGTCATGTGATCCGCCCACCTCAGACTCCCAAAGTGCTAGGATCATAGGCGTGAGCCACGATGCCCAGTCCTTTTTTTTTTTTTTTTTTCTCTTTGAGACAAAGTCTCACTCTGTCACCCAGGCTAGAATGCAGAGGCGCAATCTCGGCTCACCGCAGCCCTAGAAGAATTTTCCAATGATCTCATACTAATGTTCCCTGCTAGAAAGGGAGAAGAGCACTTTTCAGACTGAAAAATAAGCCTCAGTCATAACAAAACTGCCCCATCTCTTTGAGGTTGCTACTAGCTGGCTCAAACCCACCCTGGAACTCATGGAGAAAAAAAGTTCGAATTTAAAAGGACTTCCTTAGAAAATTAATATGTATCTAAGGAAAAAGCATCCAACACATATCTCCTGCTAGACGAGAGGAGGCTATGTGTCAAAAAAAAAGAGAGAATACTTATGAAGCAAAACTAGGCTGGCCTACCAACAACACATAGGCCCTCATCACTGTCCACTAATCCTACCGCGTTTCTCTCTGGTTAACTCTGCTACTTAAGTTTTCTCCTCCAACTTCCAACTCGCTACTTCTCCCACCACTGTCACCTGTTTAACCTTGCTCATAACTTCACAGAAAAAACCGAAGCCCAGATATAATTACAAGGAACTACAAAAACAGCAATTACTTTTGCACCAACCTAATGAAACAGCCTTCGCTTCCCACTCCCAAACCTCAAAATTTCATCTTCACACTATCCACTCTCTCCTGCCCTCTTCCTACCCAAAGACAGTCCCTCCACTGTGCTTTCAATACTGTCCCCTCCCTTCCTCTCAGAACCTTACACTTTCACTGGCTTTATCTCCCTTGAATTTCTAACCAGTCCCCATCACACGGACTCTTCCCACTGACATTTATACAGCTCAAGTCTCTCCCATCTTAAAAAGGCTTGTCTTTTTCATTTTATTGATTGATTGATTTTGAGATGGAGCTTCCCTCTGTAGCCCAGGCAGGAGTGCAGTGGCATGATCTTGGCTCACTGCAACCTCCACTTCCCGGGTCCTGGTTCAAGCAATTCTCCTGCCTCGGCCTCCCTAGTAGATGGGATTACAGGCACACGCCACCATGCCCAGTTAATTTTTGTATTTTTAGTAGAGATGGGGTTTCAACATGTTAGCCAGGCTGGTCTTGAACTCCTAACCTCATTATCTGCCTGCCTCAGCCTCCCAAAGTGCTGGGATCACAGGCGTGAGCCACCGAAGAAGTCTTTTCTTGAGCCCATACTTCACTTGCCAAATCCCAGTAATCACCCAGTTTCTCTCCCTCATCATCCATTAGCGCCCAGCATCTTGAAAGGATTTCCCATCTTCCCTCCTTCCGTTTCCCTTTTCCCATCTGCTTCTCATCCCGAGCCAGTCTGGCTTCAGCCTCCACTGCTTCAGCAAAACCACTCTCACTATGGTCTTACCACCCATGCTGCTAACCTAATCAACGATTCTCAGTCTACATCTTGTCCCACCTCAGGAGGCACATACAGAAATACCTCCTCTCTCATCCCTCAAGGAGTCTTCACTTGGCCCCCTCCAGCCCACAATCCTGATTATCTTCTTCCTGCTGTTGGCCTCAGTCTCCTTCGTAAGTTCATCTTCCTCTACCTGACCATTAAGTGTGATGTGCTTTAAAATCCAGTCCATAAAAGGGTTTATTTTGATAATCTCATCCTCAGTTTCAACTGCCATCTAAATACTGAAGACTCTTCCCCCTAGTAAAAGATGCCAGGCCAGGCTCAGTGGCACACACCTATAATCCCACACTTTGGGAGGCCAAGGTGGGAGGACTGCTTGAGCCCAGGAGTTTGAGACCAGCCTGGAAAACATAGCAAGAACCCATCTGTGCAAAAACATTTTTTTAATTACTAGGGGGTGGTGGTGGACGCCTGTAGTCCCCGCTCTTGGTGGGGGTGGTGGGGGGTACTGATGTGAGCACGACATGTCAAGGCTGCAGTGAGCCATAATCACAACACTATACTCCAGCCTGGGTGACAAAATGAAACCATGTCTTAAAGAAAAAAAAAAAAAGAACAAAAAAAGGGCTGGGATTGGTGGCTCCTGTAATCCCAGCACTTCGGAAGGCCGAAGTGGGTGGATCACCTGAGGCCAGGAGTTCAAGACCAGCCTGGCCAACATGGTGAAATCCCGTCTCTATTAAAAATACAAAAATTAGCCAGGTATGGTGATGGGCGCCTGTAATTCAGCTACTCAGGAGACTGAGACAGGAAAATCGCTTGAACCTGGGAGGCGGAGGCTGCAGTGAGCCAAGACTGGGCCACTGCTCTCCAGCCTGGGCTACACAGCTAGACTCCATCTCAAAAAAAAAAAAAAAGCCAACTAAAGTCTCCACCCACTGAACCATCGGGGCTACATTGAGATGTCTGGCCACTTCCACTGATACCAGATCAGGGGGATAGTTATGAATGGTGCTTCTACTGAATGCTCAAGGCCACAGCCATGGTATCTTCTTCCCACACCTCCAAATCTGTCTTCCAATGTTCAGGAATCCAGGAGTCACCCTGGATATGTGTTCTACTTGATACTAATCTATCCTCAGCATCTGCCACTCTCACACTAAATCTCTCTCAAATCTATATCCTTCTCATCAGTTCTACTGCCACAACCCTAGTCCAAGCTACTGTGAATGTTCTCCTAGATTACTTTAGTAGCCATCTACATGGTCTTTCTGCTTCCAATCTGTTCCTTTCTAATTCACTATCCATAAGGTAGCCAGAGATATATTTTCTTTCTTTCTTTCTTTCTTTTTTTTTTTTTTTGAGATGGAGTCTCGCTCTGTCACCCAGGCTGGAATGCAGTAGGGCGATCTCAGCTCACTGCAACCTCCACCTCCCGGGTTCAAGCAATTATCCCACCTCGGCCCCCCAAGTAGCTGGGATTACAGGTGCCTGCCACCATGCCTGGCTAATTTTTGTATTTTTAGTAGAAACAGGGTTTCATCGTGTTGGCCAGGCTGGTCTCGAACTCCTGACCTCAGGTGATCCTCCCACCTCGGCCTCCCAAACTGCTGGGATTACAGGCACGAGCCACCATGCCCGGTCGCAGAGAGATACTTTCAGTCACCACCACCACCTCCTTATCTCTGCTTAAAACCTTCCGTGAGTTGCCACTACTTCAAGAATAAAAGCCAAAATCCTTAGCATGGTCTATAAGGCCCTACACAACTTGGTCCACAGTCTCCCTATCTCCCCAGCCACATCTCATCAATTCTAGCCACACGCTGGAATTCTTCAAACAGGCCACACTCCTCTTCTCTCACAGCTTTGGCACATTAGAACACTCTCTTAACCCAATTAACTCCTATTGATCAGTTCAGAAAAGCTCTCCCTGGACTGCTGGCCCTGATCACCACTACCCACACTACCCAAAGCTGAAGTCAGATTATCCTGTTACATGTTTTCTGAGAACTATAGTCTTTACCTCCACAGCACCTACCTCAGTTGATCATTTCACATTCATTTATAAAATTATTCATTTAAAGTATCTTCGACAGGCGCGGTGGCTCACGCCTGTAATCCCAGCACTTTGGGAGACCAAGGTGGGCAGATCATGAGGTCAGGAGATCGAGATCATCCTGGCTAACACGGTGAAACCCCGTCTCCACTAAAAATACAAAAAATGAGCCAAGTGTGGTGGCACGCACCTGTAGTCCCAGCTACTTGGGAGGCTGAGGCAGGAGAATTGCTTGAACCTGGGAGGCAGAGGTTGCAGTGAGCCGAGATTACGCCACCGCACTCCAGCCTGGGCGACACAGCAAGGCTCCATCTCAAAAAAAAAAAAAAAAGAAGTATCTTCAACTAGAACAGGAATCAGCAAATGATGGTCTATGGGTGCCTGTTTTTGCATAGCCCACAAACTAAGAACGGCTTTTACATTTTAAAGGATTGGAAAACAAACAATACACAATAGAAACTATATGTGGGTCACAAAGCATAAACATTTCCTATTTGTAAACATTTACTTCACAGAAAAAGTGCTAGACTCTGAGCACCAAGAAAGCAGGATCCACGTACATCTCACTGTCTCCCCAGAGCTTGGTACACTGCCTGCCATATGTGCTTAGAAATGCTTGTTAAGGCCGGGCACGGTGGCTCAAGCCTGTAATCCCAGCACTTTGGGAGGCCGAGACGGGCGGATCACGAGGTCAGGAGATCAAGACCATCCTGGCTAACATGGTGAAACCCCGTGTCTACTAAAAATACAAAAAACTAGCCGGGCGAGGTGGTGGGTGCCTGTAGTCCCAGCTACTTGGGAGGCTGAGGCAGGAGAACGGCGTGAACCCGGGAGGCGGAGCTTGCAGTGAGCTGAGATTGCGCCACTGCACTCCAGTCTGGGCGACAGAGCGAGACTCTGCCTCAAAAAAAAAAAAAAAAAAAGAAATGCTTGTTAAATAACTAAGTGGAGATGTTATCAAAGGATGTAAAAGTAGGGGAAAAAATTAAGACGTTAAAAGAGTAACAAAGTATGACAAACCCATAACCAACCTTACACTGAACAGGAAACAGTTGAAAGCATTCCCCTTGAGAACTGGAACAAGACAAGGACGCCCACTTTCACCACTTCTATTCAACATAGTACTGGAAGTCCTAGCCAGAGCAATCAGACAAGAAAAAGAAATAAAGGGTGTCTAGGCCAGGCGCAGTGGCTCACACCTGTAATCCTAGCACTTAGGGAGGCCAAGGCAGTCAGATCACCTGGGGTCAGGAGTTCGAGACCTGCCTGGCCAACATGGCGAAACCCTATCTCTACTAAAAATACAAAAATTAGCCGGGCGGGGTGGCAGGCGCCTGAATCCTGCCTACCTGGGAGGCTGAGGCAGAAGAACTGCTTGAACCCAGGAGGCGGAGGCTGCAGTGAGACAAGACTGTGCCACTGCACTACAGCCTGGGCAACAGAATGAGAGACTCCATCTAAAAAAAAAACAAAAAAAAAAACAAAAAAAAAAAAGGAAGAAATAAAGGACATCTAAATTGGCAAAGAGGAAGTCAAACTGTCGCTATTCACCAGCGATATGATCATATACCTAGAAAACCCTAAAGACTCATCCAGAAAAGCTCCTAGAGCTAATAAATGAAGCCAGCGAAGGTTCAGGATACAAAATCAACGTACACACATCAGCAACACTGCTGTACACCATCAGCAACCAAGCTGAGAATAAAATCAAGAACTCAACCACTTTTACAACAGCTGCAAAAAAATTAAAATACTTAGGACTATACCTAACCAAGGAGGTGAAAGACCTCTACAAGGAAAAACTAAAAACACAGCTGAAAGAAATCACAGACGACACAAACAAATGGAAACACATCCCGTGCTCATGGATAGGTAGAATCAATATTGTGAAAATGGCCATACTGACAAAAGCAATCTACAAATTCAATGCAATTCCCACCAAAATATCACCATCATTCTTCATAGAACTAGAAAAAACAATCCAAAAATTCACATGGAACCAAAAAAGATCCCACAAAGCCAAAGCAAGGCGAAGCAAAAAGAACAAATCTGGAGGCATCACATTACTTGATTTGAAAATATACAACAAGGCTACAGTTACCAAAACAGCATGATACTGATATAAAAATAGGCACATAGACCAATCGAACAGAAGGGAGAGCCCACATATAAAGCCAAATACTTACAGCCAACTGATCTTCAACAAAGCAAACAAAAACATAAAGTGGGCAAAGGACACCCTTTTCAACAAATGGTTCTGGGATAATTGGCAAGCCACATGTAGAAGAATGAAACGGGATCCTCCTCTCTCACCTTACACAAAAATCAGCTCAAGATGGATCAAAGACTTAAATCTAAGACCTGAAACCGTAAAACTTCTAGAAGGTAACATCAGAAAAACCCTTCTAGACATTGGCTTAGGCAAAGAGTTCATGACCAAGAACCCAAAAGCAACAAAAACAAAGATAAATAGATGGGACTTAACGAAAAAGTCTCTGCACAGCAAAACAAATAATCAGTAAACAACCCACAAAGCGGGAGAACATCTTCACAAACTATGCATCTGACAACAGACTAACATCCAGAATTTGCAAAGAATTCAAACAAATCAGCCAGAAAAAAACAAATAATCACATCAAAAAGTGAGCTAAGGACATAGGCAGTTCTCAAAAGAAGATACACAAATGGTCAACAAACATATGAAAAAAATGCTCCACATCACTACCATCTGATCCAGCAATCCCACTACTGGACATCTACCCACAGGAAAAGAAGTCATTATATGAAAAAGACACTTGCGCACAATATTTTACAGCAGCACAGTTCACAATTCCAAAAATATGGAACCAGCCTAAATACCCATCAACCAAGAAGTGGATAGAGAAAATGTGGTATAGGCCAGGAGAGGCGGCTCATGCCTGTAATCCCAGCACTTTGGGAGGCCAAGGCAGGCGGATCACGAGGTCAGGAGTTCGAGACATACCTGGCAAACATGGTGAAACCCCATCTCTACTAAAATTTTAAAAATTAGCCAGGCACGGTGGTGCACGCTTGTAATCCTAGCTACTCAGAAGGCTGAGGCAAGAGAATTGCTTGAACCCAGGAGGCAGACATTGCAGTGAGCTGAGATCGCACCACTGCACTCCAGCCTGGGCGACAGAGCGAAACTGTATCAGAGATAGATGGATGGATAGATAGATAGATAGATAGATAGATAGATAGATAGAAAGAAAGAAAGAAAGAAAGAAAATGTGGTGTATATATACCATGGAATATCACTCAGCCACAAAAAGCAACAAAATCATGGCATTAGAAGGAACCTGGATGGCATCGGTGACCATTAATCTAAGTGAGGTAACTCAAGAATGAAAAACCAAACATCGTTATGTTCTCACTTACAACTGAGAGTTAAGCTACGAGGACGCAAAGGCATAAAAATGATATAATGAACTCTTGAGGACTCGGGAGGACAGGTGGGAGATGTGTGAGGGATAAAAAACTACATATTGAGTACAATGTACACTGCTCAGGTGATGGGTGCACCAAAATCTCAGAAATCACCACTCAAGAAATTATCCATGTAACCAAACACCACCTGTTCCCCCAAAACTATTGAAATAAAAATATACATACAGGCTGGGTGCAGTGGCTCACACCTGTAATCCCAGCACTTTGGGAGGCTGAGGCAGGCGGATCACTTGAAGTCAGGCATTTGAGACCAGCCTGGCCAACATGTTAAAGCCTTGTCTCTACTAAAAATACAAAAATTAGACAGGCATGGTGGCAGGGGCCTGTAATCCCAGCTACTCAGGAGGCTGAGGCAGGAGAATCACTTGAATGCAGGAGGCAGAGATTGCAGTGAGCCCAGATCATGCCATTGCCCTCCAGCCTGAATGACAAAGCGAGACTCCATCTCAAAAAAAAAAAAAAAAGTTTCTATTTGCAGCTTATCCTCTCCACTATCAGGGAATTGTTTTCCAATTATTCTGCCCTCAGAACTACATGTCCAAGTTGAAAAGAACATACCACATCCAAGATGGGGAATAAGGTGGGGGAAGAGGAGGAAGTAAGGCAGCAGCTGAATCCTCACCTGTAACACCTGCTGAATGCTCCGAAGCCAAGACACACAGTGCTGCTGGAATAGCTCTGTGGGGCTCTCCCCTACCAGCAGGGACAGCAGACACAGGCCCTCGAACCTTCGAAGAAACAAGAGAGTCATGATAAGTGGGCAGAGGCTAGACTTCAGAGACAGTGACTGACTGCTCTTTTATTCTCACTAGGCCATAGAAAGACTTCACTCCCAGTCCACTATGGTTTCCACCTCCTGAAATACTTGGAGTGAGCTGGAAGAAGCAAAGAAAGAAGGAAGCAGAGGTAATCCCAGAGGGAATAGGACATCTGGGAGCTGGAAAAGGTAGGGTTCAAATCAAGTGAGCTCACACAAGGAATGTAACTGTCCACATTCTTGAGAATAGAGAGAGGTCTTGAATCCTGGGGACGGTGACAATGAAAGGAAAGATGTACATATGCCCACTTCCTAAGGGAACATGGCCCTAGAGAAGAAGCAGGGCCAAAGACTTACCGAGTTTTGATGGAACTGAGACGTGCATTACTGAGACTCACCAATGCCCCAAGAGCTGAAAGGTTCTGGGAGAAAGAAAACAGGGAAGCGAGTTACAAACGGGATGTTAAAAATGCAGAAGATTCTCCAAGCCCTTCTCTGTCCCAGCACCCATGAAGCCTTTCTGAAGTCGCACCTCCTCTGAGGCCAAAAGGCCATCCCACTAGAAGCCTTGGGCTTTTCCCCTTTCCCTGTGGGAAAGGCTGTTTCTCCGCCTTTCCTCAAGTTATATTTCACCTGATCCCTCCCCCCATGCCCCACCCAAGTAGTCCCAAACAGGACAGCCCAACTAATCCCACTACCAGACTTCAAAGATGGGTCTGCTTCACCTCTGTACTGTCTGGACAGCACCTAACATAGGAGACATCCATAAATGCTTTTGCTGAATGGACACTGAACTCATCCATTATCCTTCCTTCACCCTCAAACAAATCCTCCTCCTCCTGTTCCTGGCTTCCTTACAGCTGTAAAAATGCCAACATAGACCGAGTCAACCAGAATCCTCCTTCCAGTTCTCCCCTTCTCTCACATTCTGGAACCCCATGAAAGATGTTTCCTCATCAGCCTCCCAGGTAACCTCTCCATGCCCTGAATGGCCAGCCTCCTCTCACGGCACCCACATCTCCCTAACGGCGTGCATCGCTCCTTCTTCCAACACACACACTATGCACGAGGTTAGGTGAAGGAATACAGAGCTGAATAAAATTAATAAGGTGTCTCCCTGTTGTGGAGGGAAATGTTTATTCATTTGTTCAATAAATATTTACTTCACATGGCTGGGAGCGGCGGCTCACGCCTGTAATCCCAGCACTTTGGGAGGCCAAGGCGGGCGGATCACGAGGTCAGGAGATCGAGACCATCCTAGCTAACACGGTGAAACCCCGTGTCTACCGAAAATACAAAAAATTAGCAGGCGTGGTAGTGGGTGCCTGTAGTCCCAGCTACTCGGGAGGCTGAGGCAGGAGAATGGCGTGAACCCAAGAGGTGGAACTTGCAGTGAGCCAAGATCGCGCCACTGCACTCCAGCTTGGGCAACAGAGCCAGACTCTCACCAAAAAAAAAAAAAAATTCACTTGACATATACTTCATGTGAGACCTTATTTTAGGTGCCAGTTGCTTATTTTCTAGGTAGAAGAAACAGAAAATAAACAACTGACAAAGTAAATACATAGTATATCAGAGGGTGCTAAGAACTCCAAGGAAAAATAAAGCAGAGTAAGGAAGGAAAGGAATGCCCAGAGTAGGTAAAGAGGACAAGATTTAATGTAGGAGAGTAGGTACAAAAAGCATCTCCAAAAAGGGCCAGCCTGAGCAACAGAGTGAGACTCTGTCTCAAAATAAATAAATAAATAAATAAATAAATAAATAAATAATAAATAATAAAATGTTAAATTGTATGGTTTGTGAATTATATCTCAATAAAGCTGTTTTGGCCAGGCATGGTGGCCTGTAATCCCAAAATTCTGGGAAACCAAGGCAGACGAATCACTTGAGGCCAGGAGTTCCAGCCCGGGCAACACGGCGAGACCCCATCTCTACAAAAATTTTTAAAAATAAGGCAGGTGCAGTGGCATGCACCTGCAGTCCCAGCTACTCAGGAGACTGAGGCAGAAGGATCGCTTGAATCCAGGCGTTCAAGGCTGCAGTAAGCTATGAACGCACTACTACACTCCAGTCTGGGCAAAAGAGTGAGACTGTCTCTCTTAAAAAAAAAAAAAAAAAAAAATCTGGCCGGGAGCAGTGACTCACACCTTTAATCCCAGCACTTGGGGAGTCCAAGGCAGGTGGATCACTTGAGGTTAGGAGTTTGAGACCAGCCTGGTCAACATGGCGAAACTAAAAAAATCTAAAAATCTACTAAAAATACAGAAGTTAGCCAGACGTGGTGCTGTGGTTTCGCCATATTGGTCGGACTGGTCTCCAACTCCGGACCTCAGGTGATCTGCCTGCCTTGGCCTCCGAAAGTGCTGGGATTATAGAAGTGAGCCACCGTGACCAGCCTAATGAAGCTGTTTTTATAAAAAGGCATACTGATAACCATAAAAAAAAAGAGTGTTCCAGGAAAAGAAAAAAACAGAGGCTGGGCAAGGGGCTTATGACTGTAATTCCAACACTGGGAGGCCAAGGCAGGAGGATCGCTTGAACCCAGGAGGTCAAGATCAGCCTGTGCAACTGAGGGAGACCCCATCTCCACAAAGAATTTTTGAAAATTAGCCAGATGTGGTGGAGGGCACATGTGGCCACAGCTACTTGGGAGGCTAAGGTGGGAGGTTTGCTTGACCCCGGGAAGCCAAGACTGCAGTGAGCCATGATCGCCACCACTGCACTCCAGCCTGAATGGCAAAGCAAGATCCTGTCTCTTTTTTTTTTTTTGAGACAGAGTTTCGCTCTTGTTGCCCAAGCTGGAGTGCAACGGCACGATCTCGGCTCACTGCAACCTCCGCCTCCCGAGTTCAAGCAATTCTCCTGCCTCAGCCTCTCGGGTAGCTGGGATTACAGGCATTCACCAGCATGCCCAGCTAATTTTGAAATTTAGCAGAGATGGGGTTTCTCCATGTTGGTCAGGCTGGTCTTGAACTCCAGACTTCAGGTGATCCACCTGCCTCAGCCTCCCAAAGTGCTGGGATTACAGGTGTGAGGCCACTGCACCCAGCCTCCGATCCTGTCTCAAAGAAGAAAAATAAAAAGAGCGAAGACTGTGAGATGACAGCACACTTGGTATTTCCGAAGAACAGCAAGGAGACAAATTGTTGCTGGAGAAAAGTGAGCAAGGTGGAGAGGAGTAACCAACGATGAAGGTAGTGGGGCCAGACTGTGCAGAGCCATATAGGTGATTACAGACTTTCGCTCTGAAGAAGATAAAAGCCGTGAAGGGGAGAGAGAAATTGAGCAGAGGAGTGACAATATCTGACTTCTGGTTTGCTTTTTTTTTTTTTTTTAACCAACAGCATTTGTGTTGTCTTGCTGAGAAGGAAGAAGCACGCAGATGAGGTAGGAGGTTACTGTAATATGCCAGACAAATGATGATGCAGCTTGAAGAATGTGGTAACTGTGGAGATACAAAGCAGTCAAAATCAGGATGTATTCTGAAGGCAGAGACAACAGGATTTGCCATCAAATTGAATATGGGTGGAAAATAAAAAGAAGGGTCCAAGATAACACCAAGGTTTTTTGCTGAGCAACTAGAAAGATGAAGCTGCCATTCACCCAGAAGGGAACTAATGCAGGAGGAGCAGGTTTTGGAGTCACAATCAGGAGTTCCGTTTCAGGGCTGTTCAATCTGTGATGTGTATTTAACATGAAAATGGAGATGCCAAATAGCCACTGGGTAGACAAGTCTGAAGAGAACTCCTGGCTGGAGATGTACACTCAGGAGTTGCTGGCCTTGAGACTGAATCAGTTCACCAAGGGAAGGAGAACAAAGAGAGAAGAGAAACAGTGCAAGCACTGTTGTAGGCACTCAAACCTTCAGAGGTCACAGAGGTGAGGAGGGATCAGTCTTTACTGGAAAGGAGTAACCAGTGTGGTAACAGGAGAATCAAGAGAGGAGAGGAGCTGGGAGAGGTGACTCATGCCTACAATCCCAGTACTTTAGGAGGCCAAAGTGGGAAGAATGCTTGAGCTCAAGAGTTCAAGGCCAGCCTCAGCAACATAGCGAGACCCCGTCTCTACTAAAAATCAAACAAATTAGTTGGGTGTGGGCGCACACAACTGTGGTCCCAGCTACCCAGAAGGCTGAGGAGGGAGGACTGCCTCAGCCTGGGAGATCAAGGTTGCAGTGAGCTACGACCGCACCACTGCACTCCACCCCGGGCAACGCAGCGAGACCGTCTCAATGAAACAAACAAAAACAAAAAGGGGAGAGACATCCCAGAAGTCAAGTGAAGACAATTGTTTAAATAGGAAAGTATAATTAACTGTATCAAATGGTACAGATAAGTCAAATATCATGACCCAAATTGACCTTTGAACTTAATGTCTTGATGAACACCATTGATCTTCAAGAGTTACCATTTCACCCAGCAAAGGGTTGTTTTGGCAGCATTGAGGCTAAAAGCCTGAATGTAATGAGTTCAACGGAACCACCATCATAGTAATAATCCATTCAGGGAAGAACCTATAATAGATGTTAAAATGAGTGGGTGAAAGGTTGACAAGATCTAAGACATTCACATTATCTCCCCCCAGGACACTTACTTACAAATGAAAACCATCATACCGTTATAACAGTGAAAACACCTGGCAGAGACCCGCTTAACCTAGAACACGTGCTCCTGATAAGATGCACCAAGAATGACACATCATTTCTGCAGGGTTTTCTTCTTTTTTGTAGAGACGGGGTCAAGCTAGTCTTGAACTCCTGTGCTCAGTGATCCTCCCACTTTGGCCTCCCCACTAAGCCTCTGAATCTCATGCTGGGATAACAGGCGTGAGCCACTGCACCGGGACGACTTCTGCAGTCTTCTTGCTGAAAACGCACAAAGCTCCACTTTAATTTGTCTGTTGTTTCCTCATGATTAGATTCTAATCTGAGGGGCATCTTACAAAATAACTATCCTGTACTCTTTAAAAATATCAAGATCATAAGACAAAGGCGGAAGAACTATTTCCGATTAAAGACTAAAGAGACATTATAACTAAATGCAAGCTGGGCACGGTGGCTCATGCTAGCACTTCGGGAGGACGAGGTGGGTGCATCATCTGAGGTCAGGAGTTCAAGACCAGCGTGGCCAACATGGTGAAACCCCATCTCTACCAAAAAATAATAATAATAAAAATAAAAATAAAAAATTAGCCGGGCATGGTAGCAGGCACTTGTAATCCCATCTACTTGGGAGGCTAAGGCAGGAGAATCGCTTAAACCCAAGGGACAGAGGTTCCAGTGAGCCAATATCACGCCACTGCACTCAGCCTACGCGACAGAGTGAGACTGTCTCAAAAAAAAAAAAAAAAAAGCAAAACAAACAACAATAACAATAAAAAATTAAATGCAATGTGTAACCCTGCATTAAATCCTGGACTAGAAATTTTGTTGCTGTTGTTGTTGTTATAATGGGTGCCTTTAGGAGAACTGATGGCAAAACTTAAAAAAGATCTGCAGGGGCCGGGCGCGGTGGCTCAAGCCTGTAATCCCAGCACTTTGGGAGGCCGAGACGGGCGGATCACGAGGTCAGGAGATCGAGACCATCCTGGCTAACACGGTGAAACCCCGTCTCTACTAAAAAATACAAAAAACTAGCCGGGCGAGGTGGCGGGCGCCTGTGGTCCCAGCTACTCGGGAGGCTGAGGCAGGAGAATGGCGTAAACCCGGGAGGTGGAGCTTGCAGTGAGCTGAGATCCGGCCACTGCACTCCAGCCTGGGTGACAGCGAGACTCCGTCTCAAAAAAAAAAAAAAAAAAAAGATCTGCAGGTTAATTTATTGTACCAATATTAATTCTCCAATCATGATGATGGAGTGTGGTTATGTAAGAGAATGTCCTTGTTTTTAAGGAAATACACACTAAAATATGTCAAAGTAAAAGGACATCATATCCGCAACTTACTTCTAAATTGACCCAGAAAAAATATTTGACAGAATTCCTGTATCCTCTTCACCCAGAATTCTCCAATTTTTAAATGTGCATTTATGTTATTCTCAGAATGATAGGAGATCTGTCATTATCAGAATGATAACCTAAATATGCATTTAAAAACTAGAAAATCCAGCCAGGTGCGGTGGCTCAGGCCTGTAATCCCAGCACTTTGAGAGGCCGATGCAGGTGGATCATTTGAGGTCAAGAGTTCAAGACTAGCCTGGCCAACATAGCGAAATCCAGTCTCTACTAAAAATACAAAAATTAGTAGGGTGTGTGGCACAGGCCTGTAATCCCAACTACTTGGGAGGCTGAGGCACGAGAATCATTTGAACCCAGGAGGCGGAGGTTGCAGTGACCTAAGACTCCTCAAAAAAAAAAAAAAAAAAATGGAGAATCTAAGAGAAGAGTACATATTGAAATTCTTTCAAATATTGTTCCAAGTTTTCTGAAAATTTTCAGTTATTTCAAAGTAATGCTAAAAGAAGAATGAGAGACAAAAAGTACAGATAACACTTTTAAGGAGTTTTTGCCATAAAAGGAAGTACACAAATGGCAAATGGGGCAGTAGTTAGAGGGTGATTTGTTTTTTGAGACAAAGTCTCCCTCTGTTGCCCACGCCAGAGTTCACAGGCACAATCTCGGCTCAGCGCAGTGTCTGCCTCCCAGACTCAAACAATTATCCTGCCTCAGCCTCCTGAGTAGCTGGGATTACAGGCTTGTGCCACCACACCCAGCTAATTTTCGTATTTTTAGTAGAGATGAGGTTTTGCCATGTTGGTCAGGCTGGTCTCGAACTCCTGGCCTCAAATGATCTACCCATCTCGGCCTCCCAAATTGCTGGGATTACAGATGTGAGTCACTGCACCCGGCCCTAGAGGGTGAGTTTTTTTTTTCTCTTTGAGACGGAGTTTCACTCCATTGCCCAGGCTGGAGCGCAGAGGCGCCATCTCGGCTTACTGCAACCTCCGCCCCCTGAGTTCAAGCGATTCTCCTGACTCAGCCTCTTGAGTACTGGGAATACAGGATTACAGATGCCTGCCACTGCACCCCACTAATTTTTGTATTTTTAGTAGAGACGGGGTTTCACCATCTTGGCCAGGCTGGTCTTGAACTCCTGACCTTGTGATCTACCCACCTTGGCCTCCCAAAGTGCTGGGATTATAGGCGTGAGCCACCATGCCTGGCCGAGGGTGAAGTTTTGAGCTGTATGCTGATGAAAATGATCCAACAGAAAGGGAGGCCAGGTTCAGTGGCTCATCCCTGTAATCCCAACATTTTGGGAAGCTGAGGCAGGAAGATTTTTTAATTTAAGTAGGAGTACACTCTAAAATATGACAAAAAGTGGCCGGGTGTGGTGGCTCACGCCTGTATTCCCAGCACTTTGGGAGGTCGAGGAGGGGGAGGATCACTTGAGGTCAGGAGTTCGAGACCAGCCTGACCAACATGGTGAAACTCCATCTCTACAAAAAATACAAAATTGGCTGGGTATGGAGGCGGGGGCCTGTAATCCCTTCCCCCCCCCCACCCCAGGAGGCTGAAGTGTAGAAGACAGAACAAGACACTGTCTCTGTCCTTCAAAAGAATATACAGGATAAATGACATTCGTGGATTTGCTTTAAAATGGCCCACCAGGCTGAGCACAGTGGTCCACCTCTGTAATCCCAGGATTCTGGGGGGCCAAGGCAGGAGGATCACTCGAGTCCAGGAGTTCAAGACCAGCCTGGACAACATACAGAGCCCCCATCTCTACAAAATTTTTTTTTTAATTAGCCAGGGGTGGTAGCACACCTGTAGTCCCAGCTACTCAGGAGGCTGAGGTGGAAGGATCACTTGAACCTGGGAGGTCGAGGCCAAGGCTGCAGTGAGCCATATTCTGGCCACTACACTCCAGCCTGAGTTAGAGTAAGATCCTATCTCAAAAAAAAAAAAAAGAAAGAAAGAAAAAGCAAAGTTCCACCAAAAAAAAAAAAAAAAGCCAAGGTATGGGAGGAATGAAATAACACTGGCAAGTGTTCACTGTTAAATGTAGGTGATGGGCGCAGCACAGGGTGAGGTGGTGAAAATATTACTTGTTTATGTCTGAAATTTTACATAAGTTTTATTAATTACATACAAAAAAATCAAAGACTTGTCGAGTATAGGGGAGAGAGGTTGTAAGCATATGTGAAATAAATAAACAAACAGTAGGATAAAGAGCAGTCAATCATAGGTGGCCAAGAAATATATCCCAAAGGCAGTGACAAATAAGCAAATTGAGAAGACTGGGAACGAGGATGGGAGTTGGGGGGGAAGCGCTGCACAGAGAGGGATTCCAAGAGGAGAACAGTAAGTACAAAGGCTCTGAGGAAAGAACGCCCACAGGCTGAAGGATTTTTAAAAGCTGCAAACAGGATCAGAATTTTACTTTAGAAAGCTCACTCCAGCTAGGATTAAAGAGGGTAAGACTGAAGTCAAGGAGACCCGTTAAAAGATTGTTGCTATAATATACTCCAAGCTAGATACGGAGCACTGTGCTAGGATGGTTCCATTTTGGAACTACTGAACTTGTAGCACCTGTGGCAAAGACAAGTTGGCAGGTAGATGATCAAACAGTGGATCCCCCTTGCTCGCAAGCTCCAGGTCTATTTGCTGACTTTCATCTCTCATCCTAACTCGACTAGGAATTCTCTGAGAGAAAGGACCATGTCTTATTTGTCTACCTAGAGACGAGAAACAGTACCTAAAACATAACAGACACTCAATAAATGTTTGCTGAATGACACCTTTGGGGAAGGAAAGGAAACCCTCCACATAATCCCTTGTATTGAGGATCCAATTCAAAGAACACAAGTAGAAAAAAAATTCAAGGCAGGATGTATCTAAAAATGTAGCACAGGAAATATTACAGTGGGGCCCTAGTTTCCCACATCACTTAGCTTCTTTACTCAAAATTCTACTAGACTTCAGACATTTAAGAAAAATAAGCAAGACGTTAAGTTCATGTAGTTGACTTTGAGGGAGGAGAGGAAGTCCTGAAAGAGATGAAAGAAATCACACATTTATAGGCAGGATAGGTAATATTTCACAAATACTTATAAAAAAAATTTCTGGGGGGCTAGGCATGGTGGCCCATGCCTCTAATCCCAGCACTTTGGGAAGCGAAGGCAAGTGAATCGCCTGAGCTCAGAAGTTTGAGACCAGCCTGGGCAACATGGCAAAACCCCGTCTCCACCAAAAATACAAAAATTAGCCAGGCACTGTGGCGCGTGCCTGTGGTCCCAGCTACTCTGGAGGCTGAGGTGGAAGGATCCCTTGCGCCTGGGAAACAGAGGTTGCAGCGAGCCAAGATCATGCCACTGCACTCCAACCTGGGTGACAGAGTAAGATTTTGTCTCAAAAAAAAAAAAAAAAATCCAGGACTATTGTGAGATAAAGAAAACAGAAAAAAAAAAAAAAAAAAACCAGCTGTAATATAACTTACTGATGAAAACCACATAAATTAGAAGAGGGGAATTTAGACAGAAGAGAAAATACATAATCAGCTCCAGCATCTGTTACTGGGCTGAGATAGCAGAGATATAGTTTTGTCACCCTCAACTATGCAGAGTAATGCTAAAGACAAACAGATAGGGTTATCTGTGATAAATCCAGGGCTAAGGTTATTGAACCACCCAGCAGGCTGTGACAACCGTCTTCCTGGAAGGTAGCATAGAGCTGGGAAGGTCCCAGGAATGAAGGGTGGACACAGAAGATCTCCTGTATATGGGTCTTGAAGGATGGGTAGAATTTGGGGGAGGTTTAGTGGGAGAGGGAGGAGGATAGGAGACTGTTAAAGCAGCAGCTATTATGGGCTAGAAATATGCCTTCTTAGAATCAGTGCTTTCACGTGGACAAGATGGCGGGTTCAAGCTAGATTGGGGGCAATGAGAAAGAGATGGAAAAGAGTGGACAGATCTGAAAACTACTCAAAGGATAAAATCAACAGGACTCGATAGATTGCATATGGAGGTGTATGAAGAAGAGTTTAGAATTACTTGAGTGTCTAGCTTGCAGAACTGAATGGATATTAGATTCCATTCTTATAGAAATCCAACGGCTCCTAACCAGGCCTAAAACGCTCTGCATGACCCGACCACTGCCTACCCACCTCACCAGTCTCATCTGTACCGACTCTCTTCCCCTCCACATCTGAGCCCCAGGAACGATGGCCTTCTTTCCAGTTCCTTCCTACCACAGGGCCTTCCCACATGAGCTGAACAGCCCCTCCCATCTTTTTTCCCTACGGAACTGGCGTTTAAGCTGAGACCCTAAGGATGAATGCCCTATTCATCCTTAGGGTCTCAGCTTAAACGCCAGTTCCGTTGGAAAATCTCTGCCAGTCTTCAGATAAGGTTAGAGACCCCTGATAGTCAATTCTCATCTTGTTTCGCAGCATTTTGTATATCGCCACCACGTCTGTAACCGGAGCGCCTAGTACAGTATCTGACCCTCAGTAAGAGCTCGGAAAATGTTTATTATTGAATGCGTCATTAAGTCAGTCAAAATAATCCCCGAAACAGATATTGTCGGAGGAAAAAGAGGCTTTTAGATTATACAACTAGTGAGTGACCGGGCCTGGAACCTAATCGATTCCTGTGTGCCGACCAATAGACTAACAACAGAAAAAAAAGGCCCATTTTTCCCCTGGAGAAACTCATGGCCGATGAAGGAGAAATATGTGCATCCCGTCCGGAATGATACCTGGATCCCCTTTCTGCCCGCAGCTCTCCTTCCCTCAACCTCCCTATCGCACTCGCACTGCACCGCAATCCCGGTGCACAGGTGCCGCGCCAACCTCCCCACAGGGCCGCGGGCACGCGGGCCACGGACTCACCTGGGCCCCGCCCACCGACCCATGCAGTCGCAATAGGCACATGAGCCCGGGCAAATGTGGGGCCGAGCGGTTTGGGGGATGCACCGGAGCAACGGCAGACCCCGTTCGAGGTTGCAGCAAACCAGAAACACTCTCCAGCAGCAGCAGGCGGAGCCGCGGGCCCGAATTCACTGCCGAGAGACCCCCGGTCCCGCCAGGAACCCCAGCCGCGGAGCCCGCAGAGGGCCCACTCAGAACGGCTGCCGCCATCTTCCCCCGGGCTCCAGTGGTGGCGTGGCGCGATGACGCAAACACACCGCGACGGCCGCCTACTGGGGAGTGGGCGTGGGGAGGGGGCTGCGGTCCTGCGCACTGGGTGAAGGCAGGCTGGACTCGCGGGCTCAGGCTGGGAAGGAGCATGCGCGGCGAGAGCAGGCTGGGCGCCGAGGCACCGGGGTGCTCGGTTCCTGGAGTGATGGCGGGTGAGCGTGTCCGAGGCGGTCCTGTGATGTTTAAGGTACACGTGGTCCGGACAAAAGGCGCCAAAGTCCGAACGATTTCCATTTAGCTAACGGAGTCTCGGGACATCTTCGCTGTAGAAATCAATAAGTCTCTCTTTTTTTTTTTTGAGACGGAGTCTCGCTCTGTGGCCCAGTCTGGAGTGCAGTGGCACGACCTCGGCTCACCACAACCTCCACCTCCCGGGTTCAAGCGATTCGCCTACCTCAGCCTCCCGAGTAGCTGCAATTACATTCGCACGTCACCTCGCCCGGCAAATTTTTTTGTATTTTTGTAGAGATGGGGTTTCATCATGTTGGTCAGGCTGGTCTTAAACTCCTGACCTCGGGTGTTCTGCCCGCCTCGGCCTCCCAAAGTGCTGGGATTACAGACGTGAGCCACCGCGCCCGGCGCAGGAATCAGTAACTCTCTAGGTAACTTGAAATCACAGACATTTTTAACTACATTTGCAACTTCAGAAATGATATGAGATGTGCGCCTTGCAAAAGCCAATTCAAGGCCGGGCGCGGTGGCTCAAGCCTGTAATCCCAGCACTTTGGGAGGCCGAGACGGGCGGATCACGAGGTCAGGAGATCGAGAGCATCCTGGCTAACACGGTGAAACCCCGTCTCTACTAAAAAGACAAAAAACTAGCCGGGCGAGGTGGCGGCGCCTGTAGTCCCAGCTACTCGGGAGGCTGAGGCAGGAGAATGGCGTGAACCCGGGAGGCGGAGCTTGCAGTGAGCTGAGATCTGGCCACTGCACTCCAGTCTGGGTGACAGAGCGAGACTCCGTCTCAAAAAAAAAAAAAAAAAAAAAGCCAATTCAAACAGTATGGAAGGGCATAAAGTAAAAAGAAAAACTGTCCCTCCCCGCAAGGCCCTGCCCCAGTAGCGTGTATAGTTTCCTAATATTAGTCTATGCACAAGCACATAAATGAATATTTTACAAGATTGGGGTCTGCGTGTGGCTTTTTTTCACTCATGACCTTCTTTATGCTATTTTTTAAACTGTGTGGTATGAATGAAATGGGTGCACCATGGTTTAATAATTCTATTGCTGAATTAATATTTAAAGGCTGCTCCAGCTTTTTGCTAATGCGAACACTGTAGTGAACACGCTAATACCTCTATCGTTGTGTACTTTGTGATTATATCATTTTTCCTTTTTTTGAGAAGTCTTGCTCTGTCACCCAGGCTAGAGTGCAATGGTGCGATCTCAGCTCACTGCAACCTCCGCCTCCTGAGTTCAAGTGATTCTCCTGCCTCAGCCTGCCAAGTAGCTGGGATTACAGGCGCCCGCCTCCACGCCCAGCTAATTTTTGTATTTTTAGCAGAGACGGGGCTTCACCATGTTGGCCAGGCTGGTCTCAAACTCCTGACCTCAAGTGATCCGCCAGCCTCAGCTTCCCAAAGTACTGGGATTACAGGTGTGAGCCACCCCACCTCGCCCATTTTTCCTCTTATTGCCTACTATCCAATCCTTCAAGTCCTGGCATTCTGCCTCCAAAATACATTAACCCAACAGCGTTAATTTTTCTCCATCTCCACTGCCACTCGGGTCCAAATCACCATTCACTCTCACCTAGCCTCTTACAATAGTGTATTACAAAGCCTTCATTACTCTCTGCTTCCCTCTTGGCACCCTTGTATTCCCTTCACACAGCAACCAAAGGGGTCTTTTCAAATGTAAACCAGTTCTTGTCACTCCTTGCTTAAACCCCTCTGTGGCTTCCAAATGTGATAAGAATGAAATCCCATCTTCTCACTGATGCCTACAAGAATCCACCCAATCTGACTCATACCCACCTCCCCGACCTCAACACATACCACAAGTACAACTTTCCTTCTCTCTTTCTATTCTTGAGCCAAACTAGCCTTCTTTCTATTCTCCAGCAAAACCCATTCCCACATCAGAACCTTTGCACATGTTGCTGATTCTGCTGGAGAAACTGTCCTTTGATCCTATGTAACTGACACTATCTTGCTATCCTGAGAGGGCTTCTTTTTAGGTGGCTCCCACTCCAACCCCCATCAGCCTCCATCCTATTTCCCTGCTTATAATTCATGTCATTACCAGAACTTTATTTGCTTTCTTATTTATTAACTATCTCTTTTGTCTAAAATACAAACTCCATGAAAGGGCTCTTGTCTCCTACACTATGCTATTCCCATCACCTAGAACAGTGCCTGGTACATAAAAGGTGCTGAAAAGATATTTCCCCAGGCTGGAGTGCAGTGGCACCATCACAGCTCACTGCAGCCTTGACCTCCCAGCTCAAGCCATCCTCCCACCTCAGCCTCCCTAGTACCTGGGACTCTAGGCACTAGCCACTATACTTGGCTCATTTTTGGGTTTTTGGAGGTTTTTTGTTTGTTTTGTTTGTTTTTGAGATGAAGTTTCACTATTGTCACTCAGGCTGGAGTGCAGTGGAACGATCTCAGCTCACTGCAACCTCCGCCTCCCAGGTTCAAGTGATTCTCCTGCCTCAGCCTCATGAGTAGCTGGGATTACAGCCTAAATTTCAACATGTTGGCCAGAGTGGTCTGGAACTCCTGACCTCAGGTGATCAGCCCACCTCGGTCTCCCAAAGTACTGGGACTACAGGTGTGAGCCACTGCGCCCGGACCCCTCTGCTTTAAAAACCACTACTGGTTCCTCGTGTCCTTCTGCGGGGCCCTCAGTCTCACCCTTCATCTGCTATACAAAATCCTCCACAACCTGTTCCAGGCTTCCCCACCAACACTACGCAACAGGATGTGCCTTGTCTTTCTCTTTGGCATGCCCTGTCTTAACTTCTGCCTGGCGGGGCACGGTGGCTCACGCCTGTAATCCCAGCACTTTGGGAGGCTGAGGCCGGTGGAACACGAGGTCAGGCATTTGAGACCAGCAAGGCCAACATGATGAAACCTCGTCTCTATTAAAAATACAAAAAGTAGCTAGGCTTTGTGGCAGGCGCCTGTAATCCCAGCTACTTGGGAGGCTGAGCAGAGAATTGCTTGAACCCGGGAAGCGGAGGTTGCAGTAAGCCGAGATCGCGCCACCGCACTCCAGCCGGGGCAACACAGCGAGACTCTATCTCAAAAAAAAAAAAGAAAAAGAAAAAAACTTATGCACATCCTTCAGAAAGACTGTCCTCATATGTTCTCCGCTCTGGACAGCCTGCACTCCCTCCACCCCCGCCCGAGCCGAGCGCTGTTAGTGGCTGTGTCTTCTGACTCAGACCTCTGTAACAGCATTCCTGGGTAATACCTGTGTACCTGTCTCCTCAACTATTCTAGGAAGTCAGGGGCCATGGTAATTCATATGTGTCCCCATCGATTGGCATAGTGAGTAGCATAAAATAGGCACGGATGGGTGGGTCGATAGATGGACCGATGGATGGGCGTGAGTGAGTGAGTGGATGTTAGCTGGGATGGGTGGGTGAAGGAGATGGATAGTCAGAGACATTGGAAAAGGGAACCCTGCGAAGATCAAATGTAGACACCAGGAGGAGCTGACACGCTGCGGTGAAGAAGCGGGAGGGCTGGCCGCAGAAGGCGGCACGCTCCGCATGGAGCAGGTGAGCGGCGCGCACTGAAGCAAGCATCACGCAATTGAACTGCTCACCCACGTGTTCCCCCCCACTATCCTCCTTCCCAGACGGCGCTTCAGCTCATTCCACCGCCCCCAACAGCCGGGTCGCCCCCACCGCCACTGAGAAAGCAAACAAAGGGGAGGAGACCCCTAAAGGTTCTGGATGCCGAGGGCCAATCGAAAGACTTAGATCCCCTGGAAGGCGGGCGCCTTGGTTTAGGGGGGTCCAATCGGTTTCAAGGGGTTGCGGCGGGGCGGGGAGATGGGCGGGAAGAGCGGGAGCGGGCGCCGCGCGCGGGGGAGGGTTCCCCGGCTGGGACCGAGCGCGAAGGGCTGGGGGCGGAGCCAATGGCCCCGCGTGTCTGCTAGGAGAGGGCGGGCAGCGCCGCGGCGCGCGCGATCCGGCTGACGCATCTGGCCCCGGTTCCCCCAGACCAGAGCGGGGCCGGGAGGGAGGGGGAAGAGGCGAGAGCGCGCGTGCGCATTGGCGCGGGGAGGAGCAGGGATCTTGGCAGCGGGCGAGGAGGCTGCGAGCGAGCCGCGAACCGAGCGGGCGGCGGGCGCGCGCACCATGGGGGAGAAACCCGGGACCAGGTAAGGGAGGTGGGGCCACGCGGCGGGGCATGGGCGGCGGCTCGGGGCGGGGGCTGGGACGGTCCCAGACGAGGACGCAGCGGAGAGGATCTGGGGGCCGGACGCCTGGGTCCTTAGGGACAGCCATCCGGGGCCGCACGCGCAGGTCCTCGAGGATAATGAGGTTGGGGGGAAAATGCCCGGGCCCCTGCAGAAAGCGAGGCCTGAGGGGGATCAGAAAAACCGGTGTCGGGGTTCTCTCAGGGATGTGGGGCCAGACTACTGGGCTCTCCCGTTCCCAGGAGTCTGGGCAGGCTGCGATGCAGGGACGGAGGAAGGAGCAGGTGGCTGGCCCCGAGGGGTCATGTACGGGGAGGCTGGATGCCGGGAGGGGGGATCCCCTCCAGACTCGTGCCAAGCCAATGCAAAGCCTCCTGTCCAATATCCCCCAGGTAGTCGCGCTGCCCACACCTGTCCCGAGGGCCGGGTGGCTCCTCATCCAAACTTCTACCTTCCCCTGGGTTGCCAGGAGCAACAGCTGCATCTTGGGAGAGCCCGACCCTCCCTGAAACTAGATCGTATCCCTCTCCCTGGGGGTGGGGGAGGCAGTATTCACGCTGGGCGCGCGTCCACTCCCCGGATGTTTTCTGTGCAATCGAGGCTCTTTCCTTCCACTGATACCCCGAGTTCTCTTTTTTGGTCTCTAGCAAAATCCACTTCCTGTTGTGACTCAACACCCCCAAGGGGTAAGGGGTGAATGCCTGAGTCCCAGGGGAGCAGGAGCAAAAGACAGAAAGGTTGGGGCTGTAGGCCTCAACCCAGAGGGGATCGGGAATAGGGAATTGGTCCAGAGCTCTGGCTTGCTCTGCAAAACATCCTATCGACCCCACTTCCAACCTATAGAGTATGAGAACCCAGATTTCTGAGCATCAAGTAGATGAGTATCAGAAAGAATCATCAGAGAGATGATCGGTGTCCTGGATTAGGGTTTAAACATCCCAGAGAAAGGGGAAGTTGCTGACTTGTGGGAGGCCCCTGATTTCCGTTATGTGGTTCAAGGAGTGGGACAGATGGACCAAAGGGGACTGCTGACTTGACCCAATTTCCCTCACCTCCATCAAATTCTGGGCCACAGGAAATGGAGAGAATAGCAGGAAGTGTGAAAGGGCATCTGCTTCAGCTACCCCTGCCCCCATTGGGCACCTCCCTGGTCATCCCCACACTCTGCCTCTTTGGCCAGCCTAGTATCTGCACACTGCTCCTCCTCAGCCTGGCAGGAGGTGGCTGGGTTAGGATCCAAAGGGCAGGTGCCTTGCGGCTGCTCCAGGGCAGTTGCCCCAGAGCCACACTCCAGTTGGCCCACTGACTGTGGCTGTCACAGCCCTGTGCCAGGACTCCTAATGGGAGGACACCCTGGGACAAAGAGGATAACCAGAAGCAAAGGGGAGGGAGAACCTAGATGATGCCACAGCACTCAGCCCCCAAGTTGGGACAAAAGATAGGATGTTTATTCTAGCTGCCACCATATCGATGTTTATTCTCTTTTATTGGTTAGGAATACCTGGCGGCCTCCATACCCTTTACCTTATAATCTTTGGACAGCTTGGCTTTCTGGGAAGAAGGGACAAGTGAAGTTGTAGCAGAAACTGGGCCTATGGTAGAAACCATTTAGGGCCAAAGGCCAGGGTCATTGCTCTCCTATATGCTCCAGCTGTCAGAGCTGTAGACCAGATGGAAAGATGGTTAGGTCTTACCCAGACACTGCAGCAACCTGCCCATTGGGGTCCTCTGGGAATGGGGTGATAGAGTTGGAGGAGGGATGGGCTAGTTGGCAGGATTTCACATTCTGCTGTCTATCTGAGGATCCTTTCCAGGGATCACTGCTGAGGCAGAGTGGATTGGAAGGAGTAAGGTGATGCTTCAAAGAACAGGCTCACAATTGGCCAGATCACTGGGGTTGCCAAACACTTCCTTACCCTCCCAGCAAGGGGTGGAGTCCAGGCTTAAATTGTTTCAGCAACTGGAAAGCGAATACCCTTCAATTCAACGAACTATTGATGCCAACTACAGAGATGGATAGTGTAATATTGATTGAGAGGATGGACTCGGAGCCAGACCGCCTTGGTTTCTATTAATTCCCACCATTTACTCTCTCTGTGACCTTAAAACATTTAACCTCTCTCTGCCTCAGTTTCCTCACCTGGAAAATAGAGACATTAGGACCTCCATCACTGGGTGGTTTTATTTTATTTTATTATTATGATTTTTTTTTTTTTTTTTTTTTGAGACAGAGTCTTGCTCTATCACCCAGGCTGGAGTGCAGTGACGCAATCTCGGCTCACTGCAACCTAAGGCTGGGCGCAGTGGCTCACGCATGTAATCCCAGCACTTTGGGAGGCTGAGGCGGGTGGATCACCTGAAGTCAGGAGTTGGAGATCAGCCTGGCCAACATGGGGAAACCTTGTCTCTACTAAAAAACTACAAAATACAGGCCAGACGCAGTGGCTCAAGCCCGTAATCCCAGCCCTTTGGGAGGCTGAGGCGGGCGGATCACTTGAGGTCAGGAGTTCGAGATCAGCCTGGCCAACATAGGGGAACCCCGTCTATACTAAAAATATAAAAATTAGCAGCCAGGCGCGGTGGCTCATACCTGTAATCCCAGCACTTTGGGAGGCCAAGATGGGCGGATCACGAGGTCAGGAGATCGAGACCATCCTGGCTAACACGGTGAAACCCCGTCTCTACTAAAAATACAAAACATTAGCCGGGCGTGGTGGCGGGCACCTGTAGTCCCAGCTACTCGGGAGGCTGAGGCAGGAGAATTGCATGAACCTGGGAGGCGGAGGTTGCAGTGAGCCAAAATCGCGCCACTGCACTCCAGCCTGGGCGACAGAGCGAGACTCTGTCTCAAAGAAAAAAAAAATTATCCAGGCAAGATGGCAGGCACCTCTAATCCCACCTACTCAGGAGGCTGAGGCACGAGAATCGCTTGAACCCAGGAGGTGGAGGTTGCAGTGAGCTGACAGCGCGCCACTGCACTCCAGCCTTGGTGATAGAGCGAGACTGCGTCTCGGAAAAAAAAAAAAATACAAAACATACCTGGGCGTGGTGGCTCACGCCTGTAATCCCAGCTGCTTGGGAGGCTGAAGCAGGAGAATCACTTAAACTTGGGAGGCGGAGGTTGCAGTGAGCCGAGATTGCGCCACTGCACTCCAGCCTGGGCAACAGAGTGAGACTCCGTCTCAAAAAACAGAGTATTACAGGAGATGACACATTTGAAACACGTGGAACAGGGCTGGGCATGGAGTAGTCACTCTGAAATGTTAGCAGCATTAGCGTCTTCATGATATGGGTGGCACTGTGCTGGAGATGCCTAAATGAATAAGGCCTCCGAGGCTCACAGTCTGAGGAGGGTGGCAGCTAACTGTCCGTGTGTGCTACCACACCACAAGTAAAACATCAACAAGGTGTGACAGGAACCCAGAACAAGGAGTGACCAGAGTCTGGGCTGGGTCAGCTTCCTAAAGGCTGGGCCTTCAAATAGGCTTTTAAGCTGTTGAGGTCGGAGTTGGGGACAGTTGGAGGTGAGTAGAGTCGAGTCAAACTTGGGTAGGGCCTATGGTAGAAACGATCTGAGGGCCAAAGGCCAGGGTCATTGCTCTCCTATATGCTCCAGCTGTCAGAGCTGTAGACCAGATGGAAAGATGGTTAGGTCTTACCCAGACACTGCGGCAACCTGCCCATTCTGGTCCTCTGGGAAGAGCCTGGGTGGTTCCTAGGGCAACCAGTGGCCATTACTAGGGAGGGACGGGGACGAAGGAGGGTGGACAAGAGAAGGGGCATTTCCCCTTGCCGCCATGTTAGAAATAGGAAGGACCTTCCGGGAAGAAGGGGAAAGGGGCAGAGCTGGGCAAAGCCCTGCAGCCTCAGGCAGGAGGCCTGGGAGGGAGAGGGTCCTGGTGTGGGGTCCCTGCTGAGTCTGAGGGAGGCAGTGGGGTTTCCCTTTCTGTTTTGTTAGGGTCTTCAAGAAGTCGAGCCCTAACTGCAAGGTGAGTCTCCACAGCACTTACCCTTTCGACCCTCCCTGGGCCCCAACAAAGCCCAGCCTTCCCCTAGACGATCCCCAACCTGCCCAAAGATGATCCCCAACCCCTAGCTCCCCACTTCCTGTGACAGCTAAGAGCCGACTTCCTTCCCTCCTGAAGCCCCTTGCCGCAGAGGCTGCTCAGCCTGAGCCAGCCACAGGCTGGGTGGGGCAGGCCTGGGTCCCCAAGCAGACCACAGAGGAGGAGGCCAGAAGCAAGCCATGTGCCTGTAGCCCTCCTAGGGGCCAACCCAAGGTGCGTGGGGCTGGAAAAAGTTAACAGCCCCACTCAGGCTATGGCCTGTTTATCCTAGGGGCCCCTTGAGGGGACCTCGTGAGGGTGGCAGCTGCTCTCTAGCTGGCTAGTTGGGCTGAGTTCTCCCTGAGGATCCAAAGACACACACACAGAGACACACGGACACACACAGACACAAATACACACACACCCCCCTCTGGCTGGCTGAGGATGCAAACACACACACACACACACCTCGCTGGTTGGACTGAGTCCTCCCTGAGGATGCAAACACACACACACAGACACACACCTGACTGGGTGGGCTGAGGCCATACACACACACACACACCGGGCTGGTGGGGAGAGGTGTGCAGAGATTAGGGGGCAGCTAAAAAGCCTTAAGGCCCACTAGTCT
Organism: Rhinopithecus roxellana; assembly: GCF_007565055.1. NCBI lineage: Eukaryota > Metazoa > Chordata > Mammalia > Primates > Cercopithecidae > Rhinopithecus > Rhinopithecus roxellana. The sequence continues at coordinate 46,231,059 of NC_044567.1, forward strand.
GAGAAACGCCGCCACCCTCACTTTCCAACACTGTTGGGAGGAAACCTGGAGAAACTCCTTCCTGATAGCCCAGCCTGGAGATCCCCGGGCAGGGCAGCCAGTTTTGAGGGCTCTGATGCCCTGTCACCATCCTCCCCAATCTCCCCTGTGACCCCTTGACATCCTCAGCTCACCGTGTACTTGGGCAAGCGGGACTTCGTAGATCACCTGGACAAGGTGGACCCTGTAGGTAAGATTTCCCAGAAAGGGACAGCTCATTCCCCAAGAGGGGAAGAAGTTCCCGGGCCCAGGAAAGGGGGCAGCGGCTCTTTCGGGAAGTGAGCTGGTGTGTCCCCCTCCTAGATGGCGTGGTGCTTGTGGACCCTGACTACCTGAAGGACCGCAAAGGTACTGGCCCCAAGTCCAGGGGGCTCAGGGGAAGTGGGGGCTAGGGAAGTGACATGGGCTGGCCTTGGAAGGACACCCCAGAGAGATGGAGGCTGGAGGTGGAAACAAGGAGTAGGGTTCAGGCAAGTTTTATGCTGCTGAGGGAGGAGCAGCAGCTGCTAGGTGCTGGGGGACTGGGTAAGTGGGGCTCCTGACCGCACATCTTACCCTCCCTTGCCAGTGTTTGTGACCCTCACCTGCGCCTTCCGCTATGGCCGTGAAGACCTGGATGTGCTGGGCTTGTCCTTCCGTAAAGACCTGTTCATCGCCACCTACCAGGCCTTCCCCCCAGTGCCCAACCCGCCCCGGCCCCCCACCCGCCTGCAGGACCGGCTGCTGAGGAAGCTTGGCCAGCATGCACACCCCTTCTTCTTCACCGTGAGGATGCCCCTGCCCTCTGAGGGCCAGGGGCTGGGCTGGGACTGTTGTCTGGGGGTGGGGGTAAGGCACCGCTATGGGCAGATCTGGAAGAAACAGTGAGGCAGGGACCCTAGATCCACCTCCCTTCAGGGTCCCCATGCATTCAGGAAGCCCTTGATTATCTGCCTCCTCTCTGGGTCCCTTCCTTCTTCCTTTCTCATCCCCAGGAGTCCTTTCTCCAGCCTCTTTTTCTTTTTCTTTTTTTTTTTTTTTTTTGAGACAAAGTCTCACTCTGTTGCCCAGGCTGGAATGCAGTGGCACAGTCTTGGCTCACTGCAAGCTCTGCCTCCTGGGTTCAAGCGATTCTTATGCCTCAGCCTCCTGAGTAGCTGGAATTACAGGCGTGCGCCACCGCACACGACTCATTTTGTATTTTTAGTAGAGATGGGGTTTCACCATGTTGGTCAGGCTGGTCTAGAACCCCTGACCTCAGGTGATCCGCCCACCTCAGCCTTCCCAAGTGCTGGGATTACAGGCGTGAGCCCCCGCGCCCGACCTCTCCAGCCTCGAAAGTTGAGATTTGGAGGAAGATCTGGGGGCTTTCTGGAAGAACTGAAGTCTTCTCTTTCCTCTGCCACAGATACCCCAGAATCTTCCATGCTCTGTCACACTGCAGCCAGGACCAGAGGACACAGGGAAGGTATGGGAGGAACAGCTCTGAGGGCTCCTAGGGCAGGACAGGGGCCAGCAGGAGCCTGGAGGCACAGCTGAGCCAGAGGGTGAACTGTCGAGATGCCAGGGTGGGGCCGAGGGTAGGCCAGTGTCCCCATGGAAGTGGGGTGTGTATGGTAGTGCACGTGTGACCCTGCCTCCTGCTCTCTGGACCTGCATGGATCTGGGGATGGGGGCTCCCCTTGCGCTACCATGACCAAGCCTCTGCCAGGTTCGGGGCTTTGGAGAGGAAGAAGACTCAGTCGCCCGGGTCGTGAGACCACAATGGGGCAAGAGTCCCTGCCCAAGAGGAGGGAAGGGGGAGGAAGGAAGGGGAGTGATGGTGGCAGGAGCCTTGGGTAAGATGTGGCCTTTTCTCCCCCTCCCGAGGCCTGCGGTGTAGACTTTGAGATTCGAGCCTTCTGTGCTAAGTCACTAGAAGAGAAAAGCCACAAAAGGTGAGGGAAGCGACCTCCTCTATGGTGTAAGAGGAGGCTTTCCAGGAGCCCAGGCTCCGTGCGGGGGAGGAGTAGGGATCTGGGTATCTGAGGACCGACCCCCTTCTGCCCCCACCCCCATCCCAGGAACTCTGTGCGGCTGGTGATCCGAAAGGTGCAGTTCGCCCCAGAGAAACCCGGCCCCCAGCCTTCAGCAGAAACCACACGCCACTTCCTCATGTCTGACCGGTCCCTGCACCTGGAGGCTTCCCTGGACAAGGAGGTGGGGTGTGAGACGGTGACGCGGATGCCACGGTGCAGTTTAGACCTGGGGGCGGGGGGACAAAACCACACGTCAAGATGACATTTGTAAAGGAGGTTGCCTTGGCTGGGTGTGGAGAGTTGCCGTATGCTTGGGTTTGAGGGGAGGGGGCCAGAACAATGTGTCTGTGTTTGGGGACACACTGATGATGGGACCAGTGAAAACCAGATCCAATTCACCTGACCCCCTCCCCCCAAAAGCTGTACTACCATGGGGAGCCCCTCAATGTAAATGTCCACGTCACCAACAACTCCACCAAGACCGTCAAGAAGATCAAAGTCTCTGGTAGGAGGTGGGGTTTGGAAGGGGGTCTTGGGGGAGGGCGTTACTGTACAGGTGGCTCCTGGTGTGATCTCAGCCCAGGCCATTTCCCAGGGTGGGAGACCCACCAGGGCTCAAAGAATTTAGGTTGTTCTAGAATGATCCAGGGAGCCTCAGTGTTTACTGCTTCCGGGCGGGGAGCATGGGGGCCACGCCACGGGGTCTGGAGTTGTGTCGTGGGGGTGGCTTGTGCTCCATCCAGAGCTGCCTGACCCCGTCCCCCCCCACAGTGAGACAGTACGCCGACATCTGCCTCTTCAGCACTGCCCAGTACAAGTGTCCTGTGGCTCAACTCGAACAAGAGTGAGTATCGGGAGAGACCCAGGTCCCAGTCTAGGGGAGAAGAGCAGGATCGGGAGAGTGTGAGGTGGGGGAAGAATTCTTCCTGAGCCATCTTCACTATTTTTTTTTTTTTTTTTTTTTTGAGATGGAGTTATTGCTCTTGTTGCCCAGCCTGGAGTGCAATGGGGCGACCTCTGCTCACTGCAACCTCCACCTCCCGGGTTCAGGCGATTCTCCTGCCTCAGCCTCCCAAGTGGCTGGGACTACAGGCATGCACCACCATACCTGGCTTATTTTATTTATTTTTTTTTTTTTTTTTGAGACGGAGTCTCGCTCTGTCGCCCAGGCTGGAGTGCAGTGGCGTGATCTCAGCTCAGTGCAAGCTCTGCCTCCCGGGTTCATGCCATTCTCCTGCCTCAGCCTCCCGAATAGCTGGGACTACAGGCGCCCGCCACCACGCCAGGCTCATTTTTTGTATTTTTAGTAGAAATGGGTTTCACCGTGTTAGCCAGGATGGTCTCGATCTCCTGACCTCGTGATCCGCCCGCCTCAGCCTCCCAAAGTGCTGGGATTACAGGCATGAGCCACCGCGTCCTGGCTTATTTTTAATAGAGACGAAGTTTCACCACGTTGGCCAGGCTAGTCTTGAACCCCGACTTCAAGTGACCCACCCGCCATGGCCTCTCAGAGTGCTGGGATTACAGGCGTGAGCCACGGTGACCAGCCACCATCTTCACTTAAAAGGGTATTCCCTCTACAGCCAGGCACCTCTGGGCTGCTAATTTTCTTGAGCATGTTGAGCCAAAACCTACTCCCTTGTGACCTGTGCCCAAAGAGAGAAGGGACTAGTGAAGGGGAGATGCTGCTTGGGGGTGATAGGCCGCCCCTCACCCAGTCCAGCCCCCTGAAGCGTCTTGTTCTCTTGTCCCCACCCCCAGTGACCAGGTATCTCCCAGCTCCACGTTCTGTAAGGTGTACACCATAACCCCGCTGCTCAGTGACAACCGGGAGAAGCGGGGTCTCGCCCTGGATGGGAAACTCAAACACGAGGACACCAACCTGGCTTCCAGCACCATGTGAGGGTGGGGCTGGGGCGGGTCCCCTGCAGGCCAGGGGCCAGACGTCAGTTGAGTGCTAACTATGTGCCAGGCTCTATCCTAGGTGCCAGGGATGTACAGTGAACAGAAGAGACAAAAAGAACTCTTACATTCTAGGAGAGGGAGGCTAGACAAATCCGATCAGTGGCCACTGATCAGGTTTAGTGACAAGTATGGAGGAGAAAAAGACAGGCAGAGAAGGGAGGGATGGGGGGCAGTGAGATGCAAAGGTGAATTCGGAGTAAGGACCCAGCAAAAGTAAGCAACATGGGTGAGCAGGAAAGGAGGATTCTGGGCAGAGAAAAAACAAAGACTCAGGTGGAGCAGCCTGGAATGTTGGAGGAATGGGGAGGTGCCATCATGCCCTCGGGCAGGAGCAGCCCTGGAGGTCCCCAGCTTCACAGAGGACTGGATTTCATCTTTCCCGGTGCCTTTGTTCAGGGTTCTCACTGCACAGCCACATACAGCAGGCCCAGAAGGCAACTTAGTGAGAAGAACTAAGTAGCAGGAGAGGAGGAGGAGGTGAGGTCAGGGGCTAATGGAGAGCCAGACGGTGCAGTGATGTTAGCGGAGAAGGATGTCAGCTTTTACAGGAGAAACCACAGGAGGCTCTGCACGGGGAGTGCAGTGCGCACTGTACCATAACCGCACGCCTGGGCTGCTGGGGCCCCGCGGGCCTGTGCGAGTTTGTGGTCCTGCCCAGAGGCCCCGTGGGAACCCCACGGTGGGCCAGGTGACAGGGTGATGAGCCCTGGTCTGACTCCACCACCCTCAATTGCAGCGTGAAGGAGGGTGCCAACAAGGAGGTGCTGGGAATCCTGGTGTCCTACAGGGTCAAGGTGAAGCTGGTGGTGTCTCGAGGCGGGTGAGTGTCATCGGGGGGCCTGGGTGGGGGTCACACTGGCTCTCGCTAGTCCTGTGTCGTCATCCTCTTCACGATCCCTCTCCCCTTCCCCAGGGATGTCTCTGTGGAGCTGCCTTTTGTTCTTATGCACCCCAAGCCCCACGACCACACCCCCCTCCCCAGACCCCAGTCAGGTGAGCACACCACCCACCCCAAGCCCTCAGAGGGAGGGCCTGAAGCAGGGCCAGTGGAGGAAAACTGGCCCTTCCAGCACCCATCCCCACACCCCCTCTTCCCGTCCCCCCAGCCGCTCGAGAGACAGACGTCCCTGTGGACACCAACCTCATTGAATTTGATACCAAGTAAGAAACTCATTCCCCTACTTGACCCTTTTGGGACAAAGATTCCTGTAACATTCACATCTGCCCTCCTACCTCTTCTTTGCGTTTTTGGGGGAGAAGGGGATTGCAGCAGCAAATCAAGATGCCTTAGCCTCGTGAGGCTGCCTCTTGCTGCCTTTTCTTTGTCCCTTCCTGTGAATACCTCTGGTCCCACTGCTGTTCGAACGCCTCTGTCCCAGAGGCCCAGCCTGGGGGAGGGCAGGGAGTGGGAGGCTGGGAAAAGAGTCAGAAGCCCTCACCTCACACCCCTCTTTCCCACCACCAAGCTATGCCACAGATGATGACATTGTGTTTGAGGACTTTGCCCGGCTTCGGCTGAAGGGGATGAAGGATGACGACTATGATGACCAACTCTGCTAGGAAGCGGGGCAGGAAGAAGGGAGGGGATGGGGTTGGGAGAGGTGAAGGCAGGACCAAGATCCCCACTGTCACCAGGGGATTGTCCCAGCCTCTCTTCCCTTCCCCTCCACCTGGAAGCTTCTTCAACCAACCCCTTCACACTCTCCCCCGCACCCCCCATGATACGCACTGGACCCTCTCTTGCTGAATGTGGGCATTAATTTTTTGACTGCAGCTCTGCTTCTCCAGCCCCGCAGTGGGTGGCAAGCTGTGTTCATACCTAAATTTTCTGGAAGGGGACAGTAAAAAGAGGAGTGACAGGAGGGAAAGAGGGAGACAAAACTCCCACTCAACCTCACACCAACACCTCCCATGATCACTCTGTCTGCCCCCATTCCTTCACGAGGAGACCCTTTGTGGACAAGGCTGTTTCTTTGTTTCTGAGCATAAAGAAAAAAATAAATCTTTTACTAAGCATGAGTGTGTTCTCTGTAGTGTTTAGAGATTGTATACTGTGCTTGTCCATGATTCTGTTAGCTTGTGGGGGAGGACCCAGTCTCTCTTCTGCACCCAAAAGGCACCTGACACAGAGCTCTCAGTAAATGCTTATGGCATGACTGTGCTGTGGCTGTGTTCCAAGGTAAACATCAAAACTTAACTTAGTCCAAACTCAGGGGTGAGGCGTGATAAGACCACAGAGTAAACTTAGTCATTTATAGGGGTCATAATAGCTAACCTGCCTGCAGACAGACGCTCACAGGAGCTAGCCAGAGCAGGCTCTTCCCTGTTGCGGCTGACATGCATGACCACCTGTGACCTGTTGTGACCGAGTCGTGTTCATTTCCACTGTTCCTTATGGTTGCTCAAGCAGTGTGCTCCTGTGGCTCAGTGGGGCCACAACCGCAGGCCTCACCAGAAAAGCCACAGGACGTCTCTGGAGTATGATACCTACATTCTAACACAGAAGCTGAGGCTTAGGCAGCAAGAACATCATGCTGCCATGGGGCCCTGTCCTAGGGACCACATCCTATGCTGCTCCTGGGACATTCATCAGGGACTCCCTGAGGCTTGACCAAAGCCCCAGGCTGGGCTGGAGGGAGTTAGCATCACTCCATGAACAATTCTCACCTCCATCATCTGCTTCCACTCATGTAGGCCAACCTTCCTCCTAAAGCTCCTTCATTCATTCCACAAACAATCTTGATTTGAGTCCCTACAAGGTATGAGGCATAGTATAGCAGTAGAAGGAAAAAAAAACCTTAATTCATTTCCCCCCCTTTTTTATTTTTTTGAGACCGAGTCTCCGTCTGTCGCCCAGGCTGGAGTGCGATGATGCCATCTCGGCTCACTGTAACCTCCGCCTCCCGGGTTCAAGCGATTCTCCTGCCTCAGTCTCCCGAGTAGCTGGGATTACAGGCGCCTGCCACGACTCCCAGCTAATTTTTATATTTTTAGTAGAGACGGTGTTTCACCATGTTGGTCAGGCTGTTCTCAAACTCCTCACCTCAAGTGATCCACCCGCCTCGGCCTCCCAAAGTGCTGGGATTACAGGTGTGAGATACCATACCCGGCCTCCCTGGTTACGTAACTACAATATCTATGCTTCAGAGGAGAAGTACCGGAGCTAGGAGAATGCGTGACAGGGAGTTCTGAGCTAGGCTGGGTTTGGGGAAGATTTCCCTGAGAAAGTGACCTTTAAGCAGAGAAGCGAAAGATGAGGGGAGTTCGGGGACGGTGCAGGGATGAGCATTCTGGACAATGGCAGTGTCGTGTGAAGGCAGGAGGAAACAGAACATCTGGAACCTGAAGAGGCCAGAGAGACTGAGACAGAGACAGCCAGAGGCGAAGTCATTCCTTCTGGCTGCTGAGCCAGATGGGGGCAGCTCGCACAGGCCTTTAGTCTATGTTATGGTTTATGACGTCTAGTTAAATCGCCATTTACCCACAAGCTTTAAGTGCTGCCCAAAGGCCCGTGACCTTGCTTACCCCGCCACAGCAGCAGCCTCCCCTGCAGACCCTGGACTTTCTCATGCGGAAGAACCATCCCCTCTAAAACCATCTCCCAGCATCCCTCCCGCTCCCGTGCACCTGCTCCTTGACCTCTAAGCCCAGGGACCTCAATTTTTTTTTTTTTTTTTTTTTTTTTTGAGACAAAGTCTTGCTCTGTCACCCAGGCTGGAGTGCAATGGCATGATCTTGGCTCACTATAAACTCTGCCTCCTGGGTTCAAGCAATTCTCCTGCCTCAGTCTCCCCAGGAGCTAGGATTACAGGACACCCATCCAGCTAATTTTTGTATTTTTAGTAGAGATGGGGTTTCACCATGTTGGCCAGGCTGGTCTCGAACTCCTGATCTCGTGATTCACTCACCTCGGCCTTCCAAAGTGCTGGAATTACAGGCGTGAGCCACCGCGCCCGGCCTTTTTTTTTTTTTTTTTTTTTTTTTTTTTTTTTTGAGATGGTGTCTCGCTTTGTCACCCAGGCTGGAGTGCAACGGCACAATCTTGGCTCACTGCAACCTTCGCCTCCCGGGTTCAAGCAAGCCTTCTGCCTCAGCTTCCCAAATGACTGGGACTACAGGTGCACACCACCACGACCAGCTAATTTTTGTATTTTTAGTAGAGACAAGGTTTCACCATATTGGCCAGGCTGGTCTCGAACTCCTGATCTCCTGATCCGCCCACCTCGGCCCCCCAAAGTGCTGGGATTACAGGCGTGAGCCACCGCGCCCAGCCGATCTCAACTTTTTTTCAGGAGAATCAGAACCCTCGGGGTGCCATGGTAAAAATCCAGAGTCAGGCTCCACGTTTCCAGATTCTGAGTCAGAAGGTCCCAAGAAGAATCCAAAAATCTAGATTTTTAATTAGTACACACTTTGAAAAACTGCCCTTTTTATTTATTTTATTTATTGATTATCTTTTTTTGAGATGGAGTCTCATTTTGCCGCCCAGGCTGGAGTCTACTGGGGCAATCTCCGCTCACTGCAACCTCCACCTCCCGAGTTCAAGCCGTTCTCCTGCCTCAGCCTCCCAAATAGCTGGGATTACAAGTGCATGCCACCATGCCCGGCTAATTTTTGTATTTTTATAGAGCCAAGATCTCACCATTGCACTCCAGCATCAGCGACAAGAGCAAAACTCTGTCTCAATAAATAAATAAACAAACAAACAAATAAATAAATACATAAATAGTCTAATTCAATGGCATTTAGTATACTCACGATGTTGTACAACTATCACCTCTGTCTAGTTCCAAACATTCGGCTTCCTGTATTTTTAATAAAACATAAATGTTTAAAATTTTTCTTTCTTAAGGCCGGGTGCAGTGACTCACACCTGTAATTTGTAATCCCAGCACTTTGGGAGGCCAAGGCGGGTGGATTACCTGAGATCAGGAGTTCGAGACCAGCCTGGTCAACATAGTGAAACCCTGTCTCTACCAAAAATAGAAAAAATTAGCTGGGCATGGTGGTGTGCACCTGTAATCCCAGCTACTCGGGAGGCTGAAGCAGGAGAATCACTTGAACCCGGGAGACGGAGGTTGCAGTGAGCCAAGATCGTGCCACAGCACTCTAGCTGGGGTAACAAGAACAAAACTCCATCTCAAAAAAAAAATTATTTTTGCTTTTTAGGTTCATACACTAGGACAATTTTCTATTTTCATGTAGTCAGTTATAATAGCCACTAAAAAAAAAAAAAAGCTTATGGTGGGGCGTGGCGGCTCACGCCTGTAATCTCAACACTTTGGGAGACCGAGATGGGCGGATCACGAGGTCAGGAGATTGAGACCATCCTGGCTAACGCGGTGAAACTCCGTCTCTACTAAAAAATTAGCCAGGCGTGGTGGCGGGCGCCTGTAGTCCCAGCTACTCGGGAGGCTGAAGCAGGAGAATGGCTTGAACCCGGGAGGCAGAGATTGCAGTGAGCAGAGATCGGGCCACTGCACTCCAGCCTGGGTGACACAGCGAGACTCCGTCTCAAAAAAAAAAAATGACAATAACAAAAAACAGTTTATTGGGTTTTTTGTCACAAAGCTTTCGGCCCTTCTGTTTTCTCACTATTTGACACTTCCTTTTCTTTCCAGACTATGCTTCAAGATCATCATATCAACCCTTACCTTGTCAGCACACTCGACCCTCCATTCACGATCGTGTTCTCAATCCACAGCCTGGATTCATCCAATTATCTCCCTTCTCTGCTCTGAACACAGGGGTTGGTGCTCATACAACGGCTTATTTGTTCATTCAACACATTATTCTTTTTTTTTTTTTGAGACAGAGTTCTCGCTGTATCACCCAGGCTGCAGTGCAATGGCCCAATCTCGACTCACCACAACCTCCGCCTCCTGGGTTCAAGCGATTCTCCTGACTCAGCCTCCCAAGTAGCTGGGATTACAAGCGCCCACACCCCACCTGGCTAATTTTTGTATTTTTAGTAGAGACGGGGTTTCACCATGTTGGCCAGGCTGGTCTCAAACTCCTGGCCTCATGTCATCCACCTGCCTCAGCCTCCCAAAGTGCTGGGATTACAGGCATCAGCCACGGTGCCTGGCCAACAAACTTTTTTGAATACATTCTAGGTACCAGACACTAGGTACGAATCTGGGGCTGCTAAAAATGTATGGTCTCTAACCCAAGGTGGGCCCCCAATGCCAGATAAGCTCTTGTCTCTCTCCAAGTCTCTGGTTACTTCCCTCTCCTGCTCCCATCCTATGCACTAATTCTTTTTTTTTTTTTTAAAGATGGAATTTCACTCTTTTTGTCCAGGCTGGAGTGCCACAGCACAATCTCGGCTCACTGCAACCTCTACCTTCCTAATTCAAGCAATTCTCCTACCTCAGCCTCCTGAGTAGCTGGGATTATAGACGCCTGCCACCACGCCCGGCTAATTTTTGTATTTTTAGTAGAGACAGGGTTTCACCATGTTGGCCAGGCTGGTCTCAAACTCCTGACCTCAGGTGATTCCCCCGCCTCAGCCTCCCAAAGTGGTAAGATTACAGGTGTGAGCGCCCAGCTACCTACACACTAATTTTCTGCCTTCCTCATGCTCAAAGTGACTTCTGTTTTTCACAGAGATTAGGCAATGAAGAATGAATAATTTCAATTTCCTACCTCCTACTGACAAACAGTGACATCTACACCAATTCTCCCACACAACCAAGGTTAAGATGCCCTCTCCAGTTCAAAGCTAATCCCTCCACCTGTGCTCAGATGGCTGTCCTCCCACCTCCACTGAGACCTTGATCCACTAAACCACACCCCTCTCCAACCTGTGTCTATGGCTCTTCCTCCATGGTAAATAAGCCCACATAAGTCTCTTCTATTTAAGGAAAGAGGGAGGGAAGAAGAAAAAAAAGAGGAAGAAGGAAAGGGGAAACCAAACAAAACACTCTCCTCTACACTTATGTCTCTTATTTATTTCCTCTCTTCTTTGTTTTTTTGTTTATTTTGTTTTTTGAGACAGAGTTCCGCTCTGGTCACCCAGGCTGGAGTGCAATGGCAAGATCTCGGCTTAATGTAACCTCCGCCTCCCAGGTTCAAGTGATTCTCCAGCCTCAGCCTCCTGAGTAGTTTGGATTACAGGCACCCAACACCATATCCAGCTAATTTTTGTATTTTTAGTAGAGATGGAGTTTCACCATGTTGGCCAGGCTGGTCTCGAACTCCTGACCTCGTGATCCACCCGCCTCGGCCTCCCAAAGTGCTGGGATTACAGACATGAGCCACCACGCCCACGCCCTCTCTTACTTTTCATTCTTTCTTTACTTTTTGTTTTCAAAGTCATGTATACACATAAAGAGTCAGATAGTACTACAAGACCTATTCCAATAAACAGCAGACCCTTCCCACTCTAATTTCCTCCTCCTCAGAGGCAACTATTGTCACTACCTTTTTTTTGAGACAGGGTCTTGCTCTGTCACCCTTGGCATGATCCCAGCTTACTGCAGCCTCCTCCATGCCCCAGGCTGAAGAGATCCTCCTACCTCATCCTCCCAAGTAACTGGGACTACAAGTGCAAAAGCCACCATGCCCAGATAGTTTTATTTATTTTTTATTTTTATTTATTTATTTTTTTTGAGACAGAGTCTCACTCTGCCACCAAGGCTGGAGTGCAGTGGCACTGTGTCAGCTCACTGCAACCTCCATCTCCTGGATTCAAGCAATTCTCCTGCCTCAGCCTCCCAAGTAGCTGGGATTACAGGTGTCCACCACACCATGCCTGGCTAGTTTTTATATTTTTAGTAGAGATGGAGTTTCACCGTGTTGGCCAGGCTGGTCTCAAACTCCTGACCTCAAGTGATCTGCTCGCCTCGGCCTCCTAAAGTGCTAGGATTACAGGTGTGAGCCACTGCGCCCGGCCAGTTTTTTAAATTTTTTGTAGAGATGGGGTCTCCTCATGTTGCTCAGGCTATGCCCGGCCTACTTTCACCACCTTTAGATGTTTATTTTGGCATTTACCTCCCTATCTCTAAACATGCTTATTTGGCAACTTCTTGATTTTTGTTTTTGTTTGTTTTTTATTTTGAGACAGAGTCTCGCTCTGTTGCCCAGGCTGGAGTGCAATGGCGCAATCTCGGCTCACTGCAACCTCTGCCTCCCAGGTTCAAGTGATTCTCCTGCCTCAGCCTCCTGAGTACCTGGGACTACAGACGCGTGCCACCACGCCCAGCTAATTTTTGTATTTGTAGTAGAGATGGGGTTTCACCATGTTGGCCAGGCTGGTCTCGAACTCCCGACCTCAGGTGATCCGCCAGCCCTGGCCTCCCAAAGTGCTGGGATTACAGGCGTGAGCCACTACACCTGGCTCGTGTGATAGATTTTTTTCATTACTTCCCTCATGGTTTGATTTTTCTAGGGTGTTTTTGTTTTGTTTTGTTTTGTTTTCGAGACGGAGTCTTGCTCCAAATTGCAGTGTTACTGATACCTTCCAGTCTTCTGAAAATAATGTTCTTGGAGGAAGGGATCAAGAAATGTGGCACCATCATTTAAATTCCCTCAGGACCAACTCTATTGGACACATAAACAATAGCAACAACATCTACTTTCAATAAAATGTTGGCATTGCTCTCTGCCAATTACCTTGAGAGCCTGACTCAGGAATGAAAAGCTCTATGCTGACCCCGGCCTCGAGCTCCTGACCTCAAGTGATCCCCCGGCCTTGGCCTCCAAAAGTGCTGGGATTACAGGCCTAAGCCACCACGCCCAGCCAAGATTGCTTTTTTGGATTCAATCATGTTTTATACTATCTCTTACCTAAGAACTTGAATAGTTGTTCCCACCTCTCCCTTTTTATTTTGGTTTCTCTCTTTCGTGTTAGAAAGTTTCTTTAAATACCTAGAAATCTTTGCTTTCTGCTCACATTTGAGAGCAGGTGCTTAGCGTGACATGGTGGCTCACATCTGTAGTCCCAGCTACTCAGGAGGCTAAGACAGGAAGATCACTTGAGCCCAGGAGTTCAGGACTACAGTGAACTATGATTGTGCCACTGCACTCCAGCCTGGGTGACAGAGAGAGGCCCTATCTCAAGAAAAAAAAGAGTGAGGTGCTAAGAAGTTGACTAGAATTTCCATGTACACAGTTGGGACTTACCAACTGTGAGTTTCACTATGAGGTCATCTGGCCAACTGACTGGTTGGAGAGCCCCTGACGTTCATATCCTGAGGTCTTTTCTCATTTATCAAATTCCCCAGAGAAGAGTCTTCCAGTCTCTTACCTGGAAAGTATAAGCCTTGCTGCTGGAGTTCTGGAAACTACTACTCACTATATAAACTTTCAGGGTGGGGGGTTTTGTTTGTTTGTTTTTGATGCAGGGTCTCACTCTGTTACCCAGGCTGGAGAGCAGTGGTGTGATCAGGACTCACCGCAGTCTAAACTCCCAGGCTCAAGCAATCCTCCCATCTCAGTCCCCTCCAAGTAGCTGGGACTAGTTTTGTATTTTTTGTAGAGTTAGGATCCCACTATGTTGCCCAGGCTGGTCTCAAACTCCTGGGCTCAAGTGATCCTCCCGCCTTGGCCTCCAAAAGTGCTAGAAAGACAGGCGTGAGCCAACTCATCTGGCCCTAAACTTGCTTTTGTTTTCTTTTTTTGAGACGAAGTCTCGCTCTGTCTTCCAGGCTGGAGTGCAGTGGCACAGTCTCGGCTCACTGCAGCCTCCACCTTCCAGGTTCAAGCAATTCTCTTGCCTCAGCCTCCCAAGTAGCTGGAATTACAGGGGTCCGCCACCGTGCCCGGCTAATTTTTGTAGAGATGGGGTTTCACCATGTTGCCCACGCTGGTCTCGAACTCCTGACCTCAGGTGATCCTCCCGCCTCGGCCTCCCAAAGTGCTGGGATTACAAGCGTGAGCCACTGCACCCGGCCTAATCTCTGTTTTCAATGCAGTGCTCTTGCCCTCAACTGTACTCAGGTGCTCTCTAAGCTAAAAACCTGTTTTCCATTTCCAACAAAGAAACCTCCAGTATTCTGATGGGCTGGGGGAGATCAGTTGCCAAGATACATAGAGTCAATAAAGAGGTCTGGAAGTCTAACTTCAAATAATCCTCCTAATTTTAGTACCACTTTCACCCCAGTTGTACACGATGCTACTAATTTCATGGTAAATCAGGTTGCTTGTAAGCTTTCTTTGCTGCTGGCTTAGTTACCACTTGACTACAAAATCAGTCTGTTTTCCAACATCCGTCTAAAGTTTTGCTATTAACTCCTCTCCCTTTGACTCCTTTTAAAAACAACTTTAGGGCTGGGCGCGGTGGCTCACGCCTGTAATCCCAGCACTTTGGGAGGCCGAGACGGGCGGATCACGAGGTCAGAAGATCGAGACCATCCTGGCTAACACAGTGAAACCCCGTCCCTACTAAGAAATACAAAAAACTAGCCGGGCGAGGTGGCGGGCGCCTGTAGTCCCAGCTACTCGGAGGCTGAGCCAGGAGAATGGCGTGAACCCTGGGGGGCGGAGCTTGCAGTGAGCTGGAGTCCGGCCACTGCACTCCAGCCTGGGCGACAGAGCAAGACTCCGTCTCAAAAATAAATAAATAAATAAATAAAAACAACTTTAGGCCAGGCACAGTATGCTCACACCCATAATCCTGGCACTTTGGGAGGCCAAGGCAGGAGGATCCTTTGAGTTCAGGAGTTCAAGACCAGCACAGGCAACACAATGAGACCCTGTCTCTACAAAAATGAAAATAAAAATTAGCCACATGTGGTGGCACACACCTATGGTCCTAACTATTCAGAAGGCTGAAGTGGGACGATCACTTGAGCTTGGGAGTTTGAGGCTGCAGTGAGCCATGAATGAGCCACTGCATTCCAGCCTGGGCAGCAGAGTAAGACCTTGTCTCAAAAAATACATTAAAAAAAAAAAAAAACCACTTTACTGTCATTTTATTAGCTTTTAGGGAAGGATTAAGTCAAATGCCAGACCCATCAAGTGTTTTGTTTTTTGAGACAGGGTCTCGCTCTGTCATCCAGGCTGGAGTACAGTGGCACAATCCATGGCTTACTGCACCCTCGACCTCTCAGGCTCAAGAAATCCTCCCATCTCAGCCTCCCAAGAAGCTGGGAAGACAGGTGTCAGCCACCAAGCCTGGCTATTTTTTTTTAATTTTTAAATATTTATATTTATATATTATTATTATTATTTATTTATTTGAGATGGAGTTTCACTCTTGTAGCCCAGGCTGGAGTGTAATGGCACAATCTCAGCTCACCGCAACCTCTGCCTCCCAGGTTCAAGTGATTCTCCTGCCTCGGCCTCCCAGGTAGCTGGGATTACAGGCATGCGCCACCATGCCCAGCTACTTTTGCATTTTTAGTAGAGACGGGAGTTTCTCCACGTTGGTCAGGCTGGTCTTGAACTCCTGACCTCAGGTGATTCACCCACCTCGGCCTCCCAAAGGGCTGGGATTATAGGCGTGAGCCACCGCACCCGGCCTTTATTTTTTTAAATATAGGAGATAGGGTCTCACTATATTGCCCAGGCTGGTCTCAAAGTCCTTAGTTCAAGTGATCCTCCCGCCTCAGCCTCTCAAAGAGCTGAAATTACAGGAGTGAGCCAACATGCCCAGCCCCCCAATTTTTTTATAAAGACAGTATCTCACTACATTCCCCAGGCTAGATCATTCAGTTTAACTGAGTATAACCTTCATTTGCTAACCTTGGGCAAACTGGTTTCATTCTTGATAATCTTCTATAAACTGTTACAAGAGATCTTTCCAAAAAAGGTAATTCTGGGCCGGGCGCGGTGGCTCAAGCCTGTAATCCCAGCACTTTGGGAGGCCGAGACGGGCGGATCACGAGGTCAGGAGATCCAGACCATCCTGGCTAACACGGTGAAACCCCGTCTCTACTAAAAAATACAAAAAACTAGAGGGGCGAGGTGGCAGGCGCCTGTAGTCCCAGCTACTCGGGAGGCTGAGTCAGGAGAATGGCGTAAACCCGGGAGGCGGAGCTTGCAGTGGGCTGAGATCCGGCCACTGCACTCCAGCCTGGGCCACAGAGCGAGACTCCGTCTCAAAAAAAAAAAAAAAAAAGGTAATTCTGGTCATAACACACTTCTTAAAAACACTTTAAAGGCGCAAATGCCTTCAAACGTGAGTCCAAAGTACTTGGCTTCCAAGACTTTTCCTGATTCCGCTCCTCTCTCCAGCCTCACTATTGTCATACCTAACTCCCACCACACTCCATTCACTCCAGGCAGACAGAATCCCTTGCCGGACTCCACATGCGCTGGGCGGGGCACAGCACCATGCTCTTGCCTATTCCGTCTCCCTTTTCCAGTACAAGCTCTCATCCACGTAGCTCACCTTTAAGATTGAGCTCACACCTGTAATCCCAGCGCTTTGGGAGGTCGGAGCAGGTGGATCACTTGAGGTCAGGAGTTCGAGACCAGCCTGGCCAACATGGTGAAACCCCCGCCTCTACTGAAAATACAAAAATTAGCCGGGCGTGGTGGCGGGCGCCTGTAATCCCAGGTACTCAGGAGGCTGAGGCAGGAGAATCGGTTGAACCTGGGAGGTGGAGGTTGCAGTGAGAGAGATCTTACCACTACACTCCAACCAGGGCGATAGAGTGAGACTCTGTCTGATAAATAAATAAACTCATGTGTAATAAACTAAATAGAGGCCACAGACGGTGTCAAGAAGGCGGACAGGTCCGAATGGCCTTGGGCGAGGGGATATTCCACTGTCGCCTCTGACTACAGGTGGTCCTGTGGCTGAGGCGCCGCGGGCCCTGGGAGTTGTAGTCCACCAGGGGGACCCAGTGGGGGCAAGGCTGCGCTGAGCATCCTGGGAATTGTAGTGCTCCCTACACGGTGCCCTCTGCGCAGGCGCATACCGAGAGCCACTTCCGGAACAAGCATCGCGTTTCTCAGGAGAAACTCCAGGTGAGAATTCCCAGAGTGACAATGGCTACCTATAGTCTGGCGAACGAGAGACTACGCGCCCTGGAAGACATTGAACGGGAAATCGGCGCCATCCTTCAGAATGCAGGTTCGGGATGCGACAATCCGGACGGCGGGGAGCGAAAGCGTGGCCGGGCTGTACGCACAGGCTGACCCGGCACTTGGAGCAGGGTTGGGGAGGAACTCCTACGTGCGTGCGCAGCGAAAGGGCGGGATTGAGAGAGGCTGGCCCTAGGGCGGGGCTACACTGGCAGTCTCCGTGTGTCCCCTCCCTCTCTCCGCCCTGGCAGGTACCGTGATCCTAGAACTGTCCAAGGAAAAAACCAACGAGCGGCTTCTAGACCGGCAGGCGGCGGCCTTCACCGCTTCAGTGCTACACGTGGAGGCGGAGCTGTCGGCTCAGATCCGCTACCTCACCCAGGTCGGTGTGTCTGGAGGGTGCTGCGAGCGGACCCCAGCTCTGGGTCAAAGCCTCAGCCTTGGGTGATCCCGGGTGGAGCATTAACTGGGCAGGCCAGACCTCCCCAGCCGGCCGTCCAGGGCCGGTTTCTTCCTCTAAAAGGAAAGAAAGGGCCGGGCGCAGTGGCTTGACAGAGTTCGAGACCAGCCTGGCCTACACGGTGAAACCCCATCTCTACTAAAAAAAAAAAAAAAAAATACAAAAAACTAGCCGGGCGAGGTGGCGGGCGCCTGTCGTCCCAGCTACTCGGGAGGCTGAGGCAGGAGAGTGGCGTAAAAACCTGGGAGGCGGAGCTTGCAGTGAGCTGAGATCGCGCCACTGCCCTCCAGCCGAGGTGGCAAAGCGAGACTCCGTCTCAAAAAAAAAAAAAAAAAAAAAAAGGCTGGGCGCGGTGGCTCACTCCTGTAATCCCAGCACCTTGGGAGGCCGAGACGGGTGGATCATCTGAGGTCAGGAATTCGACCCAGCCTGGCCAACATGGTGAAACTCCGTCTCTACTAAATATACAAAAATTAGCTAGGCGTGGTAGCGAGCACCTGTAATCCCAGCTACTAGGGAGGCTGAGGCAGGAGAATCGCTTGAACCCAGGAGGTGTACTTAGCCGAGATCATGCCATTGCATTCCAGCCTGGGCAACAGAGCAAAAACTCCGTCTCAAAAAATAAAAATAATAAATAATAAAATGAAAGAATTGGCCAGGCACGGTGGCTCAAGCCTGTAATCCCAGCACTTTGGGAGGCCGAGACGGGCGGATCACGAGGTCAGGAGATCAAGACTATCCTGGCTAACACGGTGAAACCCCGTCTCTACTAAAAAATACAAAAAAACTAGCCGGGCGAGGTGGCGGGCGCCTGTAGTCCCAGCTACTCGGGAGGCTGAGGCAGGAGAATGGCGTAAACCCAGGAGGCGGAGCTTGCAGTGAGCTGAGACCCGGCCACTGCACTCCAGCCTGGGTGACAGAGCAAGACTCCGTCTCAAAAAAAAAAAAGAAAAAAGAAAGAATTAAAGGTGGCCCTGCATACCTCACTGGGTAACATCACATGTGCCTGGGAGAAGATGTGTAAATTATGCTACAACTACAGAACTTTGTCACTGGAAACTTGGCCTGACTTCAAGGCCACGAGGTCCCAGATCCTTATATCCTGAGAAGAGGGGCAGGATTGAGAAGATTCTGAACTTGTGGCAGGGACCGCTACCATTACTAATTTTTACGGTGTGCCAGATACTCAGCATCATTTTATCTAATCCTCAATAACTCTAGGAAGTAGTTATTGTCACTCGCATTTTACAGACAAGATTAACATAAATGATTTATTTATCCAGCTACCAGGTGGCCTAACAAATTCAAACTCAGGGAAGAAATGAGACAAGAGACCTGATGCCTGGTTGGAGTAAGGGTAAAGGAGATGGTGCTCCATTGATAGTCTGTCTTGTAGGTGGCCACAGGGCAGCCCCATGAGGGCTCCAGCTACTCTTCGAGGAAGGACTGTCAGATGGCTCTGAAGCGAGTGGACTATGCCCGCCTCAAGCTCAGTGATGTGGCTCGAACCTGTGAGCAGATGCTGGAGAACTAGGCCAGGGAGGTAGACCCAGAGCTCAGAGGGAGACCATCGCCTGCGCCATGGGACAGAACCTGAGAACACGTAGGGTGGGGAGTATGTGCACCAACATGCCCTGCTGGTCAAAGTACCCTAAGACAAAGGGGCAAATGGTGGGCACGGAAAAAACTGAAGCCCAAGCCTGCCCACGGCTATGCCCTGGCCTCTCCAGCAGGGTGCTCCTGCTCTGCTCTCCCCAAACACCCTGACAGGCTCAGAGAGAGATGGAAACTCCCATACCCAACCCACTTCATCTAACACTTCATGCTGCTGCCCCAGCCTTCCTGCAGACTTGGCCTAACAAAGACACATTCTTCTTCATTCAGAGAGACAAAACAAGAACTAGAGCCTTAATAATAATAAAAGCAATAACAATAAAAACAAGGTCAGACTCTCACTGGGGTAGGCAAGAGACTGAGGAAGTGAAACCAGCCCATGTGGTGTCCCAGCACAGCGCCTGCTAAGGAGGGAGGGTGGGAAAGCCCAGGCCTTCGTTGCGGGGACAGGAGGACGCAGGAGAGGGCTGAGGTGGAGAGGAACAACTGGTGTACTGGGGGAGATTTGGGACGAGGGGGAACCGTGAGCAGAACAAGCTGAAGCCAGGAATCATGGTAAGGGTGCAAGGGCCTGAGGCCGGTTGTTTCCATAAAGAAGACTCAATCATTACAAAAATAATTTTTAGTAGTTAAAAAACACACATAGGGGCCGGGCGCGGTGGCTCAAGCCTGTAATCCCAGCACTTTGGGAGGCCGAGACGGGCGGATCACGAGGTCAGGAGATCGAGACCATCCTGGCTAATACGGTGAAACCCCGTCTCTACTGAAAAATACAAAAAACTAGCCGGGCGAGGTGGCGGGAACCTGTAGTCCCAGCTACTCGGGAGGCTGAGGCAGGAGAATGGCGTAAACCCGGGAGGCGGAGCTTGCAGTGAGCTGAGATCTGGCCAGTGCACTCCAACCTGGGCGGCAGAGCAAGACTCCATCTCAAAAAAAAAAAAAAAAACACACACACACACACACATAGGGCCAGGATACGGTGGCTCACACCTTTAATCCCAGCACTTGGGGGCGCCGAGGTGGGCGGATCACCAGATCAGGAGTTCGAGACCAGTCTGGCCAACATGGTGAAACCCTGTCTCTACTAAAAATATAAGAATCAGCCAGGTGTGGTGGTGGGCGCCTGTAATCCCAGCTACTCGGGAGGCTTAGGCAGGAGAATTGCTCGAACCTGTGAGGCGGAGGTTGCAGGGAGCCAAGATCACACCATTCTACTTCAGCCAGGGCAACAGAGTAAGACAGTCTCAAAAAAAAAAAAAAGAGTCCATCATTATAAAAATAATTTTTAGTAGTTAAAAAACACACATAGGGCCAGGCACGGTGGCTCACACCTGTAATCTCAGCACTTCGGAAGGCCGAGGCAGGCGGATCTCTTGCAGTCAGGAGTTTGAGACCAGCCTGGCCAACATGGTGAAACCCTGTCTCTACTGAAAATACAAAAGTTAGCCGGGCGTGGTGGCGCATGCCTGTAATCCCACTCGGGAGGCCGAGGCAGGAGAAACACTTGAACCTGGGAGGTGGAGGTTGCAGTGAGCCGAGATCATGCCACTGCACTCCAGCCTGGATGACAGAGTGAGACTCCATCTCAAAGCAAAACAAAACAAAAAATACACATAGAATTTGTCCAAGTTATTATCATGCAGTGTGAAAAGCAGATTTTATAGTATAACCATTTTTAAATGAGGGGCCTAAGAGAGGGCAGTGGCTGGTTAGTCCTATGTTAGATGTTAACAAATATGTGTAGGCTGGATGTCGTAGGTCACTCCTCTAATTCACACACTTTCCGAGGCAAGTTGGGAGGATCACTTGACTCAGGAGTTCCATAACAGCCTGGGCAACGTAAAGCCCATATCTGAAAAACGAAAAACGAAAACAAGTATACAGTGCCTGCCATGTTGTCCTTTATTAACACCTTTTGATCTCCTTATTTACACCTTTTGTTAAAATGAACCACAGTTTACACTCACAAGGGTCCATTCTTGGCTCAGGTATTAGAGTCAGATGCCACAGGTATATAATGAAGCTGCAAATCTGGAAAGGATGAAGAAATTGAGAGATGAGCTCTGAGATCAAGGAGAGTGATGGGGGGATGAGGCTTGAACAAGGGAATCAGATCAAGACATTAACCCCATGACCTGGCCCACAGTAGGTGCTCAGTGAAAATTTGTTAATTTAATGACTTGCCCTCACCTTCCCCCACAGCTTCATCTCCCACTAGCTTGCTCTAGCTATCTTCTCCGTGATGTTGCTCCAAGCACTAGTCCTTGTGCCCATGGTGGCTTCCTTCCCTCTCCACTCTACAGTCCCTGGCTGACTGTCCTCAGAGGGCCCAGAGTCAACCTTGTGCAGACAACCTTGATACTTGTGTGTAGAGGCCAGGTTTCCAGCCACCTGAGAGCCACTGGGTCAGGATCCCTGTCAGGAGGGCTCTGGGTCCCTGAGGGAAGGGTTCAGAGGTCAGTTTACCTGGAGAGGACTGCGGTGACTGCCCCCTCCTCCTCTTGCACAGCACATAGGAAAGGACTGCAGTGAGGATGAAGACGATGGTCAGGAGGGACAGGACCGGCACTGTGGCTGATGTCCCGGCTGTGGGACCAGCATTTTTTTTCATCTGCTTCTGGTTCTCCCCAGCCTCAAGCCCAACTCCCAGACTGTGGCCCGCAGTGGGAATGGTGGTTTCACTGGGACGAGTGAGCTCTTTGTCCAAGGACAGTGATCCTGCTGGGAGGGTGGGGCGCTGGGTTGACTGCAAGATGGACAGGAGCATCTGGGCAGGGGTGGGGGTGTCTGAAGATGCCCCCTCTGAGGCCTGAGAAATGGGGGTGCTGGTAGGAGGTAAATGCTCCTGGTGGGCCACACTCCCCAAGTAAGCATGTCCACATTCTGGAAAGGAAAGAAATGAGGAATCAGGACTATCAGGAGAAAAGGTGAAAAAGCAGATAGAGGTGTAGGGGAGAAAAAGTAATATCTTTTCCTCACCCATCCCAAGGGTCAAGGCTGATACCCCTATAAATAAAAAACATTAACAAGAGAGAAGCGTAACATTTATTTAATCGCAGCTTTACATGACATAGGAAACTTCAGAAACGAAGACCCAGAGACCCAAGGAAAAGTGTATTTTTATGCTTAGGCTTGCTGTGAAGAATAGACAGTTGTATAGAAGTGTGATTGGATTGGCTGGGCATGGTGGCTCACGCCTGTAATCCCAGCACTTTGGGAGGCGGGTGGATCACCTGAGGTCAGGAGTTTGAGACCAGCCTGACCAACATGAAGAAAACCAGTCTCTACTAAAGATACAAAATTGGCCGGGTGCGGTGGCTCAAGCCTGTAATCCCAGCACTTTGGGAGGCCGAGATGGGCGGATCACGAGGTCAGGAGATCGAGACCATCCTGGCTAACATGGTGAAACCCTGTCTCTGCTAAAAAAAAATACCAAAAACTAGCCGGGTGAGGTGGCGGGCGCCTGTAGTCCCAGCTACTCGGGAGGCTGAGGCAGGAGAATGGCGTGAACCCGGGAGGCGGAGCTTGCAGTGAGCTGAGATCCGGCCACTGCACTCCAGCCTGGGCCACAGAGCGAGACTCCGTCTCAAAAAAAAAAAAAAAAAAAAAAAAAAAAAAAAAAAAAAAAAAAAATTAGCCATGTGGTGGCACATGCCTATAATCCCAGCTACGTGGGAGGCTGAGGCAGGAGAATCACTTGAACCCGGGAGGCAGAGGTTGCAGTGAGCCGAGATCACACCATTGCACTCCAGCCTGGGCAACAAGAGCAAAACTCCGTCTCAAAAAAAGAAAAAAAAAAAGTATGATTGGACAAAAAGGGTATGATCTAATGGTAATAAATGGGGGACGGGGGAACCAGAAAGGCCTGTCCAGATTCTTCTTGTCCTCCAAGTATAGGGCAGGACCCCTCTGAAATGAGGCCTATGACCTACTTCCAGATGAAGTTAGAGAATTCCTTTATGGCTAGCTGTCACAGAAAAACGGAAAGAGCAGAGTGAGCTACTTACTTCTGCTGTTTTCTTAATGACCAAGGTGCCATGTTTTGGAGTGTTGTGTTCTGAGCTCCAACAGAGGGAAGAGTGAGTCAGGGAGGATATCAAGCTAAAGGCCAGAAGAGGAAGGCAGTGACAGACGGAAAAGATAGGGGACAAGGAAGTGAGCAAACCACGAGACAAGTGGGTGTCATGAACTGGGAAATCAGAAGACCAGGGTTGGAATCCAGGCTCTGCTGTAAAGTAGCTGTGTAACCTCAAGTAGCTGTGTAACCTCACCCCTTGTCCCTAACCTCTCCGGAAGTGATTTCTTCCAGCTGTAACATGAGGATAATTGTAGTACCAAGGGCAAGGGTAACTGGGAGGATGAAAGGAAATCATGTAGGTCTAGGCAGACTTAAAGGCAATATGGATGACACAGATCATACAAAACTTTAACTAGGACATGGAAGAACCTTTTGTATTTTAAAGGTTGTATATTTATTTATTTATTTATTTATTTTTATTTTTATTTATTATTATTATTTTTTTGAGACGGAGTCTCGCTCTGTCGCCCAGGCTGGAGTGCAGTGGCCGGATCTCAGCTCACTGCAAGCTCCACCTCCCGGGTTCACGCCATTCTCCTGCCTCAGCCTCCCGAGTAGCTGGGACTACAGGCGCCCGCCACCTCGCCCGGCTAGTTTTTTGTATTTTTTAGTAGAGACGGGGTTTCACCGTGTGAGCCAGGATGGTCTCGATCTCCTGACCTCGTGATCCGCCCGTCTCAGCCTCCCAAAGTGCTGGGATTACAGGCTTGAGCCACCGCACCCGGCCTGTATATTTATTTTAAGAGAAAAATACAACCAGTGCATCAAACTTGTGACTTCACAGATGTTATTGCTTAGGATAATTTACTATTTAAGTTTTCTTTCTTTTTTTTGTTTTTTTTTTTTTGTTGTTGTTGTTGTTGCCCAGGCTGGAGCACAATGGCGTGATCTTGGCTCACTGCACTCCACCCCCAGGTTCAAGCAATTTTCCTGCCTCAACCTCCCAAGTAGCTGGGATTACAGGCACATGCCACCATGCCTGGCTAATTTTGTATTTTTAGGAGAGATGGGTTTTCACCATGTTGGTCAGGCTGGTCTCAAACTCCTGACCTCAGGTGATCCGCCCGCCTCAGCCTCCCAAAGTGCTGGGATTACAAGTGTGCGCCACCGCGCCCGGCCTCTATTTAAGTTTTCAAAACTAGTTTGTGCACACTTAAAAGTAATTCATTTCATTGTATGTAAATTGGAACTCAAAAGAGAAGAAAGCATTAAAATATTGAACTCTACTTAATATACATGCTGAAATGTCTTGGGATGAAGTACAACAATGTCCGCAACCTGCTTTGAAATGCATCAAGTGGCTGGGCATGGTGGCTCACGCCTGTAATCCCAACACTTTGGGAGGCTGAGGCGGGTGGATCACCTGAGGTCAGGAGTTTGAGACCAGCCTGACCAACATGGAGAAACCTCGTATCTATTAAAAAAATACAAAAATTAGCCGGGCATGGTGGTGGGCGCCTGTAATCCCAGCTACTTGGGAGGCTGAGGCAGGAGAATTGCTTGAACCTGGGAGGCAGAGGCTACAGTGAGCTGAGCACACCATTGCACTCCAGCCTGGGCAACAGAGTAAGACTCCATTAAAAAAAAAAATAATGCATCGAGAAATAAGGTGATGGATGATGGATAGAAGGATGAATAGATTATACTTAATAAAGCAAATATCATGTAAGTGCTGTAAAATTGATAGTGTAAAATATATGTTTATGTAAATATGTAAAATATACATAAATAAAATTGTTGAATCTAGGTGGAGGCATTGGATATTCAGTGTGCCATTCTTTCAACTTTTGTATATGTGTAAATTTTCTTTTTCTTTTTTTTTTTTTTGAGACGGAGTCTCGCTCTGTCGCCCAGGCTGGAGTGCAGTGGCCGGATCTCAGCTCACTGCAAGCTCCGCCTCCCGGGTTCAAGCCATTCTCCTGCCTCAGCCTCCCAAGTGGCTGGGATTACAGGCGCTAGCCACCTCGCCCGGCTAGTTTTTTTGTATTTTTTTTCAGTAGAGACGGGGTTTCACCATGTTCGCCAGGATGGTCTCGATCTCCTGACCTCGTGATCCGCCCGTCTCGGCCTCCCAAAGTGCTGGGATTACAGGCTTGAGCCACCGATATGTGTAAATTTTCATAATAAAATATTGGAAAAGAAAAATAGGCCAGGTGTGGTAGTTCACGCCTGTAATCCTAGCACTTTTGGAGGCCGAGGCGGGCGGATCACAAGGCCAAGATTTCGAGACCAGCCTGGCCAACATGGTGAAACCCCGTCTCTACTAAAAATACAAAAATTAGCCAGGCTTGGTGGTGCGCGCCTGTAATCCCAGCTACTCAGGGGGCTGAGGCAGGAGAATCGCTTGAACCTGGGAGGCAGGGATTGCAGCAAGCGGAGATCGTGCCACTGCACTCCAGCCTGGATGACAGGGCGAGACTCCATCTCAAAACAATAAAATAAAATAGTACTTTGATTTCAAGAAAAATATTAATAAGTAGACAATAGCACACGTGGTAGAATGAATTGGCAAAAATCATGAAGATGATGCTGAATGATCAACCCGTTGGCAAACGGAGACTGAGTCTAAGTACTTTGGACAGGATCAGAAGAAGGTTCTGGGAATGTGCGGCCCCAGGAGAAAAGCCTCAGGTAAAGAAGACGGTCAGGTGGAAGCCGCTAAGCCCTGGAGGCAGAGCCCGAAGAGCAGTGGGAAAGTCTCACCTTTGAGATCAAGACAGCTCATCAATTCCCGAACCCATGGGTCCTTGCTGCTCCCACACACGCTCCAGGAAGGCAACTGGAACCTGCGGAGGAGAGACCTGGCCTCAGCTGCGGCTCCTCCTTTCCTTCCTCATTCCAAAGGCGTTAAGTCGCTACCAAGAGCCCTTTCTGCTGGGACTGGGAAATTCCCCGGTAGGTGCGACGGAGTCATGAAATTTCGGGGAATGGGAGCAAACAGAACCCGGAGATCGGGCTAGGCGCGCCCGGAAGGAGTTCAGGTTTGACCAGAGAGGGTCCTGGACGCACCTGGCAAGGAGGGGCCGCGCAGGCGCTGCCCTCGCAGAGGCAGGTGAAATTACCTGATGTAGTGTAGACAGTGATGGTAAGCCCTCAAGTGTCTCCGGAGACGATTCATGAACTGAACCGATGGCGGGGAGTCAGAAGAAATTCTCTTAACACAATGACAGCTTCCAGTGACGGTGCCCTCGTTGCCATTGCCTGAGCAAGACAGAGGTGGTCAGCACCCGTTCCCAGGCCTAGGGTCCCCACTCCGCTGTTCCCTGGCCTCCAATCCACAGCTCCATGACAGCCTCTCCCGTGGACCCAGGGTCAGAGCGCCAGGCTCACCCCACACATGATCACGATCCCCACATCATCCATAATCCCGCCCGGAGCCAGGTGTCCCGGGGCCTCTGTCCCCAACCCCAAGCGGCTGGCTGGCTTTCCTCTTGTCCCCGCTGCCTTCATCAACTCAACTCCGTGGGCCTCATGTCCCCTCCCCAACTCACCCCCTTCCCATGACTGGGGAATCTGGGTCCCCTGCCCCGCCCCCGGCTAACCTGGCGGAGTCAGGCACGCCAGCAGGAGCAGGAGCAGAAGCCCGCGGGCACCGGGCCCCAAGGCCTGTCCCATGTTGGGGCTCTGCGGAGTCTGCGGGGATGGAGCCGCGTCGCTCTGACTCCCAGACAGGCTCCGGCGCATGACGTCCAGCTGGTTTCTCAATGGCTTTCGCCAAGGACCGGAGGAGACGGCGGCCGTCGACGCCAGGTCGCCGCCGGAGAGGAGGCGCGAACCAGCGGCGTCCCCCGGCCCCGCTGCGCCCCGACCGTGCGCTCAGTACCCGGCCCGCGCCGTGCCAGCCTCCTGGGAAAACCCGGGAGGAGGAGCTCCCGCGCCCTGCGCCCCCGCACTGGGCCCGAGCTCCGTGGATGGACGGCCAGGAATCTTGGAAGAAACCGAAAGAAAACTCGGGCGGCGGGCGAGGAGGGGCGGGAGGACGGCGGCCCGAGGAGCCGATTCGGTTCGGTTCGAGAGGCCACCCGCCTAGCCCGCCCCGAGCGCCCGCGGACCTGTCAGGCGGCCGCACGGCCGGACCGGCCCTCGTCCTCCAAGGCACTTTCACTTCCCCTCTCCGGGCGCCGCGGGACCCAGCCGCGCTCTATGAGCCTCCCGGGCGGCCCGGTGGAGGGAGTCGCCGCCAGCCCCGGCCGCGCGCACCTGCGGGGCCACCACCCGCGGACGCACCGAGCCCGGGGGCGTGGCCGCCCGCTCAGCCGGCGAGGGCTCGGGCAGCCCTGACGTCACGACCGCACCCGCGCACCCTCCACCCCGAGGTATTTACCTTCGAAAAGTGGTGGCGGCTGCAGGTACCGGAGGATTGGGGTGGTCGGGAGGGGCTCGGTCTACCGGGGCTGCCCGTCGCGCCGATCGGAGCCCAGGGAACACCCTCGCTCCCACTCCCATACCCCACGGACACATCCAAAATGCTTCCCTCCCCACCAAACCCTTCCCGATAGGATTAGCCCTCTCTCCTCTCTAGCCTTAATTTAAACTCTGCTTTGGAGGGTCTGGACTCTCCAATGTTAAGCCCCAAATACCATCTCATCCCTGAGTAGTCTTCTCCAACCCTGGTCACCCACTTTCAAGTCCAGCCCCCATTTTCCTCCCTGAACTCCCATCCTCAGCCCTGAAAACCCTCTTTTCAGCTCCTAGCATATCCATGGATCCAATCCTAAGTGACTCGCAAACCTACCCTCTCCCCCAATTTGTGACCCAGCCCCTAACTCCGTCATTGCTCTCCTGTCCCTCACCATATATCCCTTCTTTTGCTTAGTCTGGGCCGGGGCCATGTGCACCTGAAGACATGGAGTTTGTGTCTGGATACCGGGATGAGTTCCTTGATTTCGCTGCCCTTCTCTTCGGCTGGTTCCGAAAGTTTGTGGCAGAGCGTGGAGCTGTAAGGACTAGCCTTGAGGGCCGCTGGTGGCAGCTGGAGGCCCAGATCAGAAGGCTGCCCCAGGACCCTGCCCTTTGGGTGCTCCATGTCCTGCCCAACCGTAGTGTGGGCATCAGCCTGGGGCAAGGGGCAGAGCCAGGTCCTGGACCAGGCCTGGGGTCTGCCCGGCTCCTGGGAGATGACCCTCCACTCCACCTGCGAGACCTGAGCCCCTACGTCAGCTTTGTCAGCCTAGAGGATGGGGAGGAAGGGGAGGAGGAAGAGGAGGAAGATGAAGAAGAGAAGAGAGAGGACAGGGGTGCAGGCACAGAGAAAGTGGAACCAGAGGAGGACCGGGAGCTAGCTCCTACCAGCAGGGAGTCCCCCCAGGAAACAAACCCTGCAGGAGAGTCAGAGGAGGCTGACCGGGAGGCAGGAGGTGGCAAGGATGGCTGCCGAGAGGACAGGGTGGAGAACCAAACAAGACCCCAGAAGACGAAGGGACAGAGGAGTGGTAAGAACCCAGGGCGGCCCTGCCCTACCCCTTGCCCAGCCATCCTCCCTTCAGAAGCCCTCCCCTGCCACTAGTTCTGAGTGCTGGCCTTCAGGCCAATCTGGCCTGAAAAGGTGTTTTTGTTGACCCACAGTGGGTTGCTTTTTTTTTTTTAATTTAATGTTTAAACATTGCAAGAAAAAAAGTATCCAGAAGTCTGGATTTACACATTCCCAAGAAAAATCTCAAGCTCTGACAGGGGGCCTACATTTCTGCATGGCAGCGCATTCTGGTCCTCTGTAGCAGCTGTCCCCTTTAGAAGGCGTGTGCCCTCTCTACCCAGTGCCCTTTACTCAGTGAGGTTACTTGCCTAGCCCCTGTAGGTATCTGAGTTTGGTACTCCTGACCCTGACCACATTTGTCTCTCGCTGTCCCCTACCACCTCAACTTTTCCCTCTTTCCACAGAGGCTGCCCCCCTGCACCTTTCCTGTCTCTTACTTGTGACGGATGAGCATGGCACCATCTTGGGCATTGATCTGCTAGTGGATGGAGCCCAGGGAACTGCCAGCTGGGGCTCAGGGACTGAGAACCTGGCTCCTCGGGCCTATGCTCTCCTCTGTCACAGCATGGCCTGTCCCATGGGCTCTGGGGACCCCCGAAAGCCCCAACAGCTTACTGTGGGAGATGCCCGGCTGCATCGGTATAGAAATCTGGTATCTGAGGCTGGGGAGGGCTGGGGCCCTGGATTCCCAAGCACCCCCTCCAGCCTGATTCCGTCTTCCCCCCTATTTAGAGAGCTGGAGAGCTTGGTTCCAAGGCTAGGGGTGAAGTTAGCCAAGACCCCAATGCGGACATGGGGTCCCCGGCCAGGCTTCACCTTTGCTTCCCTTCGCGCTCGAACCTGCCACGTTTGTCACAGGCACAGCTTTGAAGTGAAGTTGACACCCTGGTGAGCAGCCCAAAAGCTACGGGGAGAGGAAGACCCCAACAGTCAGGCAAATAGAAAGAAAGCAGGGTGGTGGGGGGGGGGCTAGCAGACAGAAGGAGGGGCAGAGACATGAGAAGATGCAGATGAAACAATACAGGCTATTACACGCGGTTAGAGGGTGTAAGACAAACAGACCGAGGGACATGTGGGCAGCTGCTGGGCAGATGGACAGCAGACAGGGCCTACAGAGGTTAACACTAGGTGCCCACCACCCACTGCATCCTCAGCCCCCAGTGTAGTGCTGTCTTGTATTGTGGAGAGGCTTGTCTCCGGGCTGACTGGCGGCGGTGCCCAGATGATGTGAGCCATCGATTTTGGTGCCCAAGACTTGCATCCTTCATGGATCGGGCAGGAGAACTGGCAGCCCTGCCTTTTACCTACACCGCAGGTACCATAAGGAGGTCAGAATGGTTGGGGGAAACTGGGACCAGGTCTTTGAGACTGGGAATTAGATGTCTGGGAACAGGGTCCTGGAGTTGAAGGCTGAGAGTCTGGGGCTAGAGCCTAGATCCCTGGAACAAGGGCAGGGGCTGGGTGTTTGGGGCTGGAAACAGGGTCTCTGCAGTCGAGGACTGAGTGTCTAGGTCCCTGAGAGAGTGCAGGGATTGGGGGACAGGGATCCAAACACTTACTTGCTTCCCGACTCCACCACTAACTGGCAGTGTGACCTTAAACCACTTTGCTTCCTGAAGCCTCCGTGTCCTCATCTATAAAAGAGGGATATGAACATACGTAAAGGCCCATGGAATTGTTACAAGGATTCTCTTGGCTTGGTGCCTGGTACACTGGAGACACTCAGCAATGGTAGTTCCCTGCCTGACTGGAACCAGACTTAGAACCAGAGTCCTTGCGGGAGGCTGGGGAGAGTTCAAGTCTGGGGTTGTAGACCAGGCAATGGTTCACACCTGTAATCCCAGCACTTTGGGAGGCCAACTTGAGGCCAACTTTGAGATCAATCTGGGCAACATAAACTCTTTCTCTACAAAAAATAGAAAAAATTAGCCAGGCATGGTGCACACGCTTGTGGTCACAATTCTTGGGACGCTGAGGTGGGAGAATCGTTTGAGCCCAAGAGGTCAAGACTGCAGTGATCCGTGATCACACCACTGCACTCTAGCTTGGGTGACAGAGCAAGACTCAAAAAAAAAAAAAAAAAATGTCTGGGGTTCTAGCCCAGCACCTCAACTCCTCCCCTTCTCCTTCTCCAGAGGTGACTAGTGAAACCTTCAACAAGGAGGCCTTCCTGGCCACCCGGGGCCTCACTCGTGGCTACTGGACCCAGCTCAGCATGCTGATTCCAGCCCCTGGCTCCTCCAGGCACCCCCGAGGCAGCATGCCATCCCTCAGCCTTCTTCGCGGTGGTGCGTGGGGTCTCTCTTCAGGCTTGGGCCCCTCGGCATAGAGGAAAGGATGGGGAAGAAGTTGTCTGGGTCCCAGATAATCCCTCCACATTCACACTGACCCCTACCAACAACACCAGGGCCATTTCAGGCCTTTCCCAGCCCTCAATGGAATCACCCCTACCAACTCCACCCACAGGCCCCGTCCCTACACAAACCCCCATTCCTCTTACTACAGCTCTCTCAGGGAATACAGCTCCTTTGGAAGAAAGAAGGAGATGGGTCAGGTGGGGGTCTCCCTGACCCCAGGCCCCTCTTTCTTTCATCCTCTCAGGAGACCCCTACCAGCTTCTCCAGGGGGACGGGCCTGCCCTGATGCCTCCTGTGCCCCCAGATCCACCCCGGGCTCTTTTTGGTGAGCTACAGGGGCCCTGTGGGAGCTAGGGGTAGGGCCAGGGACCGAAGAACCAGAGCCTGGGTGGCTGTGAAGAAGCGGCCTATTAGACTAGAGGAGGTGGAGCCCAGGGACAGGTCCTCTCGTAACCCCCTCCTCCCAGGCTCATGGCAGGATTACTACACATGGCGGGGCCTCAGCTTGGACTCCCCCACAGCTGTGCTTCTCACCTACCCGCTCACCGTGTACTACGTCATCACCCACCTGGTGCCCCAGTCCTGTAAGGAGAGCGGAGTGGGGGGTGGGGGGAAGATGGGGGAGTGAGAATGGCCCACATCCTTAATGCACTGGCTTCTCACCCAGTCCCTGAGCTCAACATCCAAAATAAACAATCACTGAAGATCCACGTGGTGGAGGCCGGGAAGGAGTTTGACCTTGTCATGGTGTTTTGGGTAAGTCACCCCAGGCCCGAAGGTTGGGTATTTTGGTATGGGGGTGGGCACAGGGTGGAACCCAGATCTGTCCTTTCTCTCCTTCAGGAGCTCTTGGTCCTGCTCCCCCATGTGGCCCTGGAGCTGCAGTTTGTAGGTGATGGCCTGCCCCCCGAAAGTGACCAGCAGCATTTTACCCTGCAGAGGGTGAGGGCTGAGGGGGCCCTGCTTTTCAGCCCTGACCCCTCCAGTGACCTCCTGGTCGGGCCCTGCCCGTCTGCCCCCCCCAACTCCCCATCTTGCCTGGTGCATCCTCCAGTTCCCTGACTTCCAGTGGCTTTTGCACCCCACTCCTGGCCCCTCAGGACGGCCCCAAGGTGTCTGTCCGTCCTGGTTCTGGCATATCAGCACGGCCCAGCTCTGGCACTAAGGAGAAGGGAGCCCGCAGGGACCTGCAGATCAAGGTGTCAGCAAGGCCCTACCACCTGCTCCAGGGGCCCAAGCCCGACCTGGTTATTGGTAAGAGCCTAGGTCTCGGGGTAGGCATGTGGGGAAGGTGGGAGAGAAGCCACCATGGGAGCCAGCTTCTCCCTCCTCTCTGTCTGCAGGATTTAACTCCGGGTTTGGTCTCAAGGATACGTGGCTGAGCTCTCTGCCGCGGTTACAGGTGGGCAATGGGGGCAAACTTCTCTCCCCTCCTGGCCCCTCCCCATCTCCGTTTCTGAAAGTCTCTGGGCTCTCCTCTTCACCATCACCTGCTCCACAAACCTGGGGAGCGCCCACGGGTCCCCCTGCCTCTCTCTGTGTCTGTCTCGGTCCTCCCCCTGCTCCCCTCCGCCGTGTCTGACCCGGGGCTTTCAGCCCTGTCTGTCATTCTGGCTGCCGGGACGGATCTGGGGAGGGGCCTCTCAGAGCGAGTCTCGCCCCACCCCAGTCTCTCCGAGTGCCAGCCTTCTTCACCGAGAGCAGCGAGTACGGCTGTGTGATGGACGACCAGACCATGGCGGTGGCCACTGGAGGGGGCACCAGCCCTCCCCAGCCCAACCCCTTCCGCTCCCCCTTTCGCCTCAGAGCGGCCGACAACTGCATGCCCTGGTAAGGGCCTGCGACCCTATTTCCCTCCTGACCCTTAACTTCTCTTACTCTCTGGCTCCACATCCACAAAGACCCACCTCTGCCCTGGTCCCTGCTGTCCTGGGACCCTCCTGCCCCCAGCCCAGCAACCTGCCTTCTCTGCCCCCACTAACTCGTCGCCCCCATGGGAGGTCTCGACGTCCCCCAGCACACCCCTCTTTAGATCTAGCTCACGGAATCTCCGCAACCCACAAA
This sequence comes from Rhinopithecus roxellana, assembly GCF_007565055.1. Classification (NCBI taxonomy): domain Eukaryota; kingdom Metazoa; phylum Chordata; class Mammalia; order Primates; family Cercopithecidae; genus Rhinopithecus; species Rhinopithecus roxellana. The sequence continues at coordinate 46,264,081 of NC_044567.1, forward strand.
AGACCCCGCGACCCTCCAACAGACCCAACCCTGAGGCTAGCCCCACGCCCTGGAACTCAGAGGGGCAAGCCCCGCCCCTGGAGCCCCGCCCCCTGGTCCCTGACTGCGCCCCGCGCCCCCCGCAGGTATTGCAATGCCTTCATCTTCCACCTGGTTTACAAGCCTGCGCAAGGGAGCGGGGCCCGCCCGGCGCCCGGCCCCCCACCCCCGTCCCCAACTCCCTCCGCTCCTCCTGCCCTTACCCGAAGGCGCCGAGGAGAAAAGAAACCCGGGCGGGGGGCCCGCCGACGGAGATGAATGCTGATACCATAGTAGACCCCCTCCCAAACACTGAAAGGAAAACGTGAAAGCACTCAAGGTCGAGGGGGAGGACAGGTTGGTAAAACACGAAAAGGTAAATAAAATTACTTGTTTGAAACCACTGAGTCATTGACCTTTTGATTACACGCTCATAATTGGGCCATTAAACTGGGAAGGAAGAGAAAGTTTTTTTGTTTGTTTGTTTGTTTGTTTGTTTGTTTGTGTTTTGAGACGGAGTTTCCCTCTTGTCGCCCAGGCTGGAGTGCAGGGGATGCGATCTCTGCTCACTGCAACCTCTGCCTCCCAGGTTCAAGCGATTCTCCTGCCTCAGCCTCTGGAGCTGGGATTACATGCATGCGCCACCACACCCGGCTAATTTTTGTATTTTTAGTAGAGACAGGGTTTCGCCATATTGGCCAGGCTGGTCTCAAACTCCTGGCCTCTGGTGATCCACCCGCATCGGAAAAGGAGTTAGGGATGACTTACTTTCCCCCAGCCCCTTTTAGTCCCCTCGACGGCTGTCATTTCTTTAACTTAGAGTCAGGGATTGTGACCCTCCTTGGTAATCCCATGGCTCTCCTAATTATGTATTGACCAGTCGCTTTCCAGCCCCGGTCACCCTCAGGGACCAGCACCAAGGCAAGGAAAGACCAAGCAGCAGAAAGTGGCTTCTTCCTGGGGGCAAGGGAAGCAAACAACCTCCCGGGACCACGCAGACCCTCGGTTTAGATTCAGTGAAAGGCCCCAGTCACCCAACTCCACCTTTTCTCACCACCTCTTCTCACCACGTCATATCCAATCATCAACTCCTGCTGAGCTGTTCTCCTGAAATCACTCAAGTCCATCAAGGTATGTCCATCCCCGCTGCAAACTCCACCATATCTCATCGCCACATTGCAGCCCAAAGTATTCCTCCTAAAAAAAAAGGACATCTGAGGGCAGGGCGCCATGGCTCACACCTGTAATCCCAACACTTTGGGAGGCCGAGGCAGGCAGATCACCTGAAGTCGGGAGTTCGAGACCAGCCTGGCCAACATGGAGAAAACCCCGTCTCTACTAAAAATACAAAATTAGCCAAGCGTGGTGGCACATGCCTGTAATCCCAGCTACTCAGGAAGCTGAGGCAGGAGAATCATTTGAACCTGGGAGGCGGAGGTTGCGGTGAGCCAAGATCGTGCCATTGCACTCCAGCCTGGGTAACAAGAGCAAGACTCGTCTCAAAAAAAAAAGAAAAAAATTTAACCAGGTGTGGTAGCACGTGCCTGTAATCCCAGCTACTCAGGTGGTTGAAGCAGGAGAATCACTTGAAACGGGGAGGTGGAGGTTGCAGCCGAGATCCACTGCATTCCAGCCTGGGCTACAGAGTGAGACTCTGTCTCAAAAAAAAAAAAAAAAAAAAAAAAAAAAAGACATCTGACCTCATTTCTCCCTTGCTTCAGTCCCTTCAGTGACTTCCCTTAGCTCTTACAGTGTGGGCTGCCTTAATGATTTCAGTCACTAAGTATAGAAAGGGAAAGACAGGAGAAATCCGGGAGATACCACCTTAACCAAGGGACTAAGGTGAACAATTAAGTCCTGTTGATGTTACTCTTAAGTCTCTTTCATTTTATAACATACCTCCTTGACTTTTATTTTTTATTTCATGACACTGATTTGGCAAGATGCAGAATCATTTGTCCCGTAGAATGTTCCTCACTCTGGAGCTGGCTGATTACTTCCTCAGGGCGTTTTTAATGTGTTCATTTATCTTCTTCAGCTCCTGTCAACGGGTAGTTAGAAGATGAAGATGACAAGGCTCTGCTGATGTGGTCCCTGCCAGTCTCTGCAGGCTGATCTCATGCCATTTCCTTCCCCTGTCAACTCTGCAGCCAGACGCTTCTAAATAAGGATGCACTCTCTCACTGTGGAACTTCCCATGTGCTTTTTGTTTTGTTTTGTTTTTGAGACAGAGTTTCACTCTTATTGCCCAGGCTGGAGTGCAGTGGTACAATCTCGGCTCACTGCAACCTCTGCCTCCCGGGTTCAAGTGATTCTCCTGCCTCAGCCTCCCCAGTAGCTGGGACTACAGGTGCCCACCACCATGCCCAGCTAATTTTTTTTTATATTTAGTAGAGATGGGGTTTCACCATCTTGGCCAGGCTGGTCTCGAACTCCTGACCTCAGGTGATCCACCTGCTTCGGCCTCCCAAAGTGCTGGGATTACAGGTATGAGCCACCGCTCCTGGCCAGAACTGCCCATGTTCTTGCTCAACTAATTCTTAGCCTAGGTAGCAGCTTAAATGTCACTTCCTTAGGAAAGGAAGAATTTCCTGACCCCCATATGAGGTTAGACACCCCTCTCCCTATTAAGCCCTTATAGCACCTTGCATATCCCCTTTGATGACCTTTATCACACTTATAATTTCTTGTCTACCCTTTCAACTGTCAACCCAGAGGGGATGGGTGCTACCTCTATCCCCCAGGGTCTAGCCTGGCCAGGCATATGGCAGCATACAGTAGGAGCTCATTAACTGCTTATCAGATTGCTTTTCCCCCATACTTTCCACCCTCCCTCCTCATCTTTTCTCTCAGCTTCACCTCCTACAGCCGGAAAGGGGAAGTCTGGGTCTCTGGTGGACTGATGAAAAATAGAACTTTTCACCACTCCCTTGGCCAAAAAATAATCTTTTCGTAATTCCTGACATCTATTACACAACAATAGGAAAGGATGTGGTTATCTCCCAGCGTGGGGTTAATAAGGATTTGTTTATTCATTTTAACTGGACTGCTCATTTTTCTTCCATGAACACAAGTACTTTTGTAATAAAAATGCTTAATATACAAATTGCTCTTTAATAATTCACTTACCAACTATTGATTGAATGCACAAGGCTTTGTGCCGAACCTTAGCGACACAATGAGGGAAAAAGACATATATGGTCTCTGCCTCCATAAAGCTTACAGTTTAGGGCAGGGATCAGTAAACTACAGCTTCCAGCATTTACTTCCAGGATACAGTAAACAAAATGTAGCCCACCTTTTGTTTTTGCATGGCTCGTAAGCTAATAAGAAGATTTCACAGCCAGGCATGGTGGCTGACGCCTGTAATCCTAGCTCTTTGGGAGGTCAAGGTGGGCGGATCATGAGGTCAGGAGATCGAGACCATCCTGGCTAACATGGTGAAACCCCGTCTCTACTAAAAATACAAAAATAAAAAATTAGCCGGGCACGGTGGTGGGTGCCTGTAGTCCCAGCTACTCAGGAGGCTGAGGCGAGAGAATGGGAGGTGGAGCTTGCAGTGAGCCGAGATTGCACCACTGCACTCCAGCCTGGGCAACAGAGCAAGACTCTGTCTCAAAAAAAAAAAAAAAAAAAAGATTTCATGAGAAACTTATTTCAAATTTGAATTACAGTGTCTATAAATTTATATTGAAGCAGAGCCACAGCCATCTCTTTATGTATTGTCTGTGGTTACTTTCAGGATGCAAATGGCAGGGTTTGAGTGCTGCAGTTGCAGCAGGAACACTACATGACCTACAAAGTCTGAAATATTTATGAACAGGTCCTTTGCAGAAAGTCTGCCAACCCCTAGTCCAGGACAAGATTTCCAAAATGCAGGTTTATACAATTTTCTGTGGGTCATGAAGTCAATTTAGTGAGCCTCAAGTAGCATCTTTTTTTAATGAAATAGAATAGATAAAAATATGTATCACATGTACAATTAATAACTATTTTGTGAAACATTTGTTTTACTTATACATACAATATATGCTTATATGTGTATGTGCTGCATTCTGATGTAAAATGTATTTCTTACTGTGGGCCATGTTCAAAACATCTGAAAGGCTGGGTGCAGTGGCCTGTAAATCCAGCACTTTCGGAGGCTGAGGTTGTAGGATCACTTGAGGTCAGGAGTTCAAGGCCAGCCTGGGCAACATATTGAGACTTCATCTCTACTTAAAAAAAAAAAAAAAAAAAATCTGAAAGTGTCTGGCTTAGAGGGAAGCCTGGAATAAACAGAGAAGTAACCGGAAAATAACAGTACAGTGTAATTGGTGCAATAATGAGTTACAGACTCTTAGGGGTATATCAGAGGCACTTAAGACAGCCTCACAGCTGTCAGCGAAGGCTACCAGGAGGAAATGACATCCAACCAGTGACCTGAAGGACACGCAGGAGTTAGACAGGTAAAGAAGAGAAGAGCCACCGGGCGTGGTGGCTCACGCCTGTAATCCCAGCACTTTGTGAGGCTGAGGTGGGTGGATCTCGAGGTCAGGAGTTCAAGATCAGCTTGGCCAAACTTAAACCATTTTTATTTATTTATTTTTTGAGACGGAGTCTCGCTCTGTCGCCCAGTCTGGGGCGCAGGGGTGCGATCTCGGCTCACTGAAAGCTCCGCCTCCCAGGTTCACACCATTCTCCTGCCTCAGTCTCCCAAGTAGCTGGGACTACAAGCATTGATGATTGGCCATGCAAAGAATCAGAAACACTCTGTCAAGTTTTCTTTGAAATATATTAAGGAACTTAAGGGAGACCCACAGGGCTCCAAGAGCTTCAGGTAAGATCTCTGCTGCCCACTTCACCACTACAATGGGAGATGGAATCGAACATGATAAAGTTTGCCGGGCACGGTGGCTCACGCCTGCAATCCCAGCACTTTGGGAGGCCAAGGCGGGTGGATCTCTGAGGTCAGGAGTTCGAGACCAGCGTGACCCATATGGTGAAACCCTGTCTCTACTAAAAATACAAAAATTAGCTGGACGTGGTGGCACATGCCTGTAATCCCAGCTACTCAGGAGGCTGATGAGGCAGGAGAATTGCTTGAACCTGGGAGGTGGAGGTTTCAGTGAGCCGAGATCCTGCCACTGCATTCCAGCCTGGGTGACAGAGTGAAACTCCATCTCAAAAAAAAAAAAAAAAAGATAAAATTTGAGGCTTAGGGGTCCACATCACCTGAGTTTAAATCAAGGCTCCCAACTTAACTTCATACGCTGGATAAGTGACTCAACCTCTCCATGTCTGTCTCCTTACCTGTAAAATAGGGTATTAACTGTACTTATCCACAGAACTTGTGAGGACAAAGGCAATTAATAAATGCAAATTCCTAGAAGAGTTCTCAGCATGGTAAGTATTTAATAAATGGTATAGGCCAGGCATGGTGGCTCAGGCCTATAATTCCAGCAGTTTGGGAGGCCGAAGCGGGTGGATCATAAGGTCAGGAGATCGAGACCATCCTGGCCAACATGGTGAAACCCCGTCTCTACTAAAAATAGAAAAAATTAGCCAGGCGAGATGACGGGCACCTGTAGTCCCAGCTACTTGGGAGACTGAGGCAGGAGAATGGTGTGAACCTGGGAGGTGGAGCTTTCAGTGAGCCGAGATCGCACCCCTGCGCCCCAGACTGAGGGACAGAGCGAGACTCCATCTCAAAAAATAAATAAATGAAAATGGTTTAAGTTGTTTTGTTATTATTATTGCAAAATAAGAGGTCAATCCCAAGCCATGGACGCAACTACAACTATTTCCCACCTTCCGCAAAGAGAATATCACGCCTTACCTCCCTGTTGGTTGCAGGCACCCCAGAAGCCCACAGCAGCCAGGGCAGGCATCTTCACCCAGACTTACCCCAAAGGACTCCATTCATCTCCATTTGGGTTCACTCTCCTTTCTCCTCCCCACCCTGCCCCACATCCTTTCATTGCAGCCTTGGAAGCCTAAAGTATGTTTGCAAAACAAAATCCCCCAATCATCAAGCTCTTCTCCCGGTTTTGTTTGCCTTCTTGCCCTCATAGGAACCTGGCTCTTCCCCCAAAGACATTGCTCCCTTGCAACGCTCCAAGGAGGCAGTTATTTCCTTTTTCTCCCAGGCTCCACATACCTGCAGGTGAGGCAGCTGTCCCTTCCAAAACATTTCTCCTTTCTCCAGAACAAAGCAAAGGCATCTGTTGTTTTACATTTTTCTATTTTTAGTTTTTCTGGGTTCATAGTAGGTATACATATTTATGGGGTACAAGAGATGTTTCGATATAAGAATGGAATGTGTAATAATCACATCATAAAAGATGCCGTATCCACCCCCTTAAGCATGTATCCTTTGTGCTACAAACAATCCAATTATGCTCTTTTTGTTATTTTTAAATATACAATGAAATTATTATTGACTAGGCCGGGCGCGGTGGCTCAAGCCTGTAATCCCAGCACTTTGGGAGGCCGAGACGGGCGGATCACGAGGTCAGGAGATCGAGACCATCCTGGCTAACATGGTGAAACCCCGTCTCTACTAAAAAATACAAAAAACTAGCCGGGCGAGGTGGCGGCCGCCTGTAGTCCCAGCTACTTGGGAGGCTGAGGCAGGAGAATGGCGTAAACCCGGGAGGCGGAGCTTGCAGTGAGCTGAGATCCGGCCACTGCACTCCAGCCTGGGCGGCAGAGCAAGACTCCATCTCAAAAAAAAAAAAAAAAAAGAAATTATTATCAACTATAGTCACCCTGTTGTGCTATCAAATACTAGACCTTACTCAAACTATTTTTTGTACTCATTAACCATCCGTACCGCCCCACAACCCTCCTCTCCTCCCTGACCCCACCCCCCACCCCCCACCCCCCACACACACTACCCTCCCCAGCCTCTGGTAACCATCATTCTACTCCCTGTCTCCGTGGGTTCAATTGTTTTGATTTTTAGATCCCACAAATAAGTGAGAACATGTGATGTTTGTCTTTTTTTTTTTTTTTTTTTTTGAGACGGAGTCTCACTCAGTCGCCCAGGCTGGAGTGCAGTGGCGCCATCTTGGCTCACTGCAAGCTCCGCCTCCCGGGTTCCCGCCATTCTCCTGCCTCAGCCTCCTGAGTAGCTGGGACTACAGGCGCGCGCCACCTCACCCGGCTAATTTTTTTGTATTTTTAGTAGAGACGGGGTTTCACCGTGTTAGCCAGGATGGTCTCGATCTCCTGACCTCGTGATCCACTAGCCTTGGCCTCCTAAAGTGCTGAGATTACAGGCTTGAGCCACCGCGCCCGGCCTTAATTTTTTTTTTTTTTTAGAGGGAGTCTCACTCTGTTGCGCAGGCTGGAGTGCAGTGGCTGATTTCGGCTCACTGCAACCTCCACCTCCTGGGTTCAAGAATTCTCCTCCCTCAGTCTCTCGAGTAGCTGAGACTGCAGCTGCCTGCCACTACATGCAGCTAATTTTTATATTTTAGTTGAGACGGGGTTTCACCATGCTGGGCAGGCTGGTCTCAAACTCCTGACCTCAAATGATCCGCCTGCCTCAACCTGCCAAAGTGCTGGGATTACAGGCGTGAGCCACACCAGTGTGATATTTGTCTTTCTGTGCCAAAGCATCTTTAAAGCACATGCCAACAGATTGTGCCATCCATTAACCCTCCTTGTTGCAATCATCTTCCAACATCTCCCAGCTTCATCGAAGGCTTAAGCATTTGGCTTAAATTTACGTCTCCACCATTAATCACGTTTCTATTTGTGTGGACTCACATCCACCTAGGCAATCCAACCAACACCGCCACCCCCACTCAGTTCCTTGTCCTCTGCACTTTGGTACAATTTTTTCCTCCACCCCACCTCAGCCACGCACTCCCACGGTCAAACCCTAGACCCTGTGGTGATCAGTAACAGCCCATTCCAACCTCCTGATGACGGACGTCCCACCAGTATCCACCTTTTCATCCCCTTCTCTGGTGCCCTCACACTGACAATCCTTCACCTCTCAGGCTCTGTAGTCCATGTACCATTCCACATTTCCACTGTCCATCACCACCTTCTTGTCACATCTCCCCTCCCTCAGTTTGTTTGTTTTGTTTTTTTGAGACAAGGTCGAGCAGCTGAGACTAAGGCACATGCCACTGTGCCTGACTAATTTTTGTATTTTTAGTAGAGATGAGGTTTCACCACGTTGTCCAGGCTGGTCTTGAATTCCTGAGCTAAGGTGATGCACCTGCCTCGGCCTCCCAAAGTGCTGGGATTCCAGGCGTGAGCCACTGTGCCCAGCTGGTTTACTTGTTTATTGCCTACCTCTCCCACCTGAATCCCCAGAAAGTGGAACAACGCCTGGTATAAAGTGAATACTCCATATCCATCTTTCTGGTGTGAAAGAAAGAAAAGGAGAGAGGGAAGAGAGAAAGAAGGAACAAGCAAGTAAGCAAAACGCCTCAGAAAAAATGGTTTTGGTGGCTGGACCAGGTGGCTCACGCCTGTAATCCTAGCACTTTGGGAGGCTGAGGCGGGCGGATCTCCTGAGGTCAGGAGTTCGAGACCAGCCTGACCAACATGCAGAAACCCCATCTCTATTAAAAATACAAAATTAGCTAGGCATGGTGGTGCATGCCTGTAATCTCAGCTACTCAGGAGACTGAGGCAGGAGAATCACTTGAACCTGGGAGGCAGAGCCTGCAGTGAGCCGGGATCACACCATTGCACTCCAGCCTGGGCAACAAGAGAGAAACTCCATCTCAAAACATAAAAAGGTTTTGGTTAAAGCCATCTTAAATCATTAGCTCTTCCTATCTGCATGTTTCGACAACCACATTGATCGAGTCGCATGGCAGTTACAACCACAGAACTAAGCAGGCCTCCTCAATGCAAGCCCCAGCTTGATTAACTTCTGCTGTGTAGTCTTAGGCAAGTCACTTTATTAAAAAAAGAAAAAAAAAGGCCGGGTGCGGTGGACTTTTTTTGTCTCTTAAAAAAAAATACAGCCGGGCGCGGTGGCTCAAGCCTGTAATCCCAGCACTTCGGGAGGCCGAGACGGGTGGATCACGAGGTCAGGAGATCGAGACCATCCTGGCTAACCCGGTGAAACCCCGTCTCTACTAAAAAATACAAAAAAAATCTAGCCGGGCGAGATGGCGGGCGCCTGTAGTCCCAGCTACTCGGGAGGCTGAGGCAGGAGAATGGCGTGAACCCAGGAGCTTGCAGTGAGCTGAGATCCGGCCACTGCACTCCAGCCTGGGCGACCAAGTGAGACTCCGTCTCAAAAAAAAAAAAAAAAATACAGACAGGGGTCTCCCTATGTTGCCCAGGCTGGTCTTGAACTCCTTAGCTCAAGGGATCCTCCCCATCTCCGCCTCCCAAAGTGCTGGGATTACAGGTGCGAGTCACCACACCTGGCCAGGCAACTTACTTCAACTCTGAGCCACATCTGCTCATTCAACAATATTTACTGAGTACCTACTCAGCAACAGGGTGCTACCCTAGGTTGGTTGTGAGGATTATATAAAACAAGTACGAGAAGCCCCTAACACCAAGCTTAGTTCATTATAAAATAATAATATGACTGGGTGCAGTGGCTCATGCCTGTAAACCCAGCATGTTGGGAGGCCATGCCAGGAGGATTCCTTGAGGCCAGGAGTTCAAGATCAGCCTGGGCAACATAGTGAGATGCTGTCTCTTAAAAAACAACAACAACACGCTCTTAACAATCTATTGTTATTTGTGCCCCATAGTGTGACCTTGGCTCACTGCAGCCTCAACCTCCTGGGCTCAAGCAATACTCCTGCCTCAGCCTCCTAAGTAGCTGGACTACAGGTGCATGTCACTATGCCAGGTTAATTCAAAGAAAAATTTTTTTGGAGAGACAGGGGTCTCACTATGTTGCTCAGGCTGGTCTTGAACTCCTGGCCTCAAACAACCCTCCTGCCTTGGCCTCCCAAAATTCTGGGATTACAGGCATCAGCCACCAAGCCTCGCCTCATTGTCTGTTTATAATCATCTGTATTTGCAATTTGAATTTTCTCACTGATCAAAGAATTATTTAGAACAGTTTTGGGATTTTTTTAAGAGGTTGGTTTCTGTCACTTAAACATTAGAAATTTCTGGTTTATTGCATTATGAGTATGTGTCCAGTACAATTTCAAGATTGGGGAATTTTGTATCTCCTTCACGGCCTAATATTTGACCAAGATTTGTAAATGTTTTATTGGCATTGAAAAAGGTAGATTCTCCATTCATGAAATACTAAGTTAAATAAATATCACTTGAGTACATGCTCCAAGAGGATGGAGGCTCGGGATGTTCACTGATGATGCATTTATGGCTGATATCTTCCTGGTATCCAGCAAAGAGCCTGGCACACATCATTTAGTAAATATTTGTTGAAAAAGAGGCTAACTAATCAATCAACTTTATCATTGAGATTCTCTGTTCCTTCCTTCATACTTTGTATATTTTTCTTACTTTGCCCAAGAGAATTATATTACAGTTTCCCACTACAAATATATTTCTGACAGTTTCCCTGGGTATTTCTAACTATTTAGTTTTTTTTTTCTTTTTTTTTTTTTTTTTTTTTTTTTTTGAGACTGAGTACCCTTTCTCATAAAACATCAACCCCTTCCTCTATGGAAATAAATGTATTCCCAGTACCTTCTTGAGTCTTGCAAATATTACAGCCAAATGCATTTTTCTTTTTTTCTGGCATGTCAGTGTCTGCTCACCGCAGATATACAGAGGAGGGTGAACAAGTTCTGGTCTCCTGATCTCCAGGAGTCTGAGCTAGGAGAAGGAAGAAGAGAGAAATGTCAAAGGGCTATATTTGCAGGGTTTCTATGGAAAAACCTCATTTCAAACAATCTTTACCATCTGAGATGGTTTCCCTTCTAATGACTCCATCTGGTCCTCACATCGATCTTAGTTCTCAGGAGCTGATAACTCTGGCCTTGCCTTCCCTTGCTCAGAGAGCGTTCAACCCCCACTCCTACCCAGGCCACATTGCCAAACACCTTCAGTGGCAATTCACGGGTCCTTGGAAAAGCATCACTTTCATTGCTGGGTCTCCATTCACAGCCTTCACTTCCATGGGTCTTTGGGGTTTTTTGTTTGTTTGTTTTTGAGACAGAGTTTCGCTCTTGTTGCCCAGGCTAGAGTGCAATGGCGTGATCTCGGTTCACCGCAACCTCCGACTCCTGGGTTCAAGCGATTCTCCTGCCCCAGCCTCCCAAGTAGCTGGGATTACAGGCATGTACCACCACACCCAGCTAATTTTGTTTTTTGTTTTTTGTAGAGATGGGGTTTCTCCATGTTGGTGAGGCTGGTCTCGAACTCCTAACCTCAGGTGATCCGCCTGCCTTGGCCTCCCAAGGTGTTGGGATTACAGGGTGAGCCACTGCGCCTGGCCCACTTCCATGGTTTTTTATTTTTTAATTTTTATTTTATTTATTTATGTTATTTTGAGACAGAGTCTTGCTCTGTTGCCCAGGCTGGAGTGCAGTGACGCGATCTCGGCTCACTGCAACCTCCGTCTCCCAGGTTCACACCATTCTCCTGCCTCAGCCTCCCAAGTAGCTGGGACTACAGGTGCTCGCCACCACGCCCAGCTACTTTTTGTGTTTTTAGTGGAGGCGGGATTTCACCGTGTTAGCCAGGATGGTCTCAATCTCCTGACCTCATGATCTGCCCACCTTGGCCTCCCAAAGTGCTAGGATTACAGGTATGAGCCACCGCGCCCGCCCTCTTCCATGGTTTTAACTTCCCCACTTCAAGAAACAAAACCACTATCTATTTGGTTGTTCAAGCTCCCAATTTAGAAACCATCTTTGACTTCCTTCTTTCTCTCCGCTATCTCTATATTTAACCCATCAGTGACCCCAGTGGTCATATCCCCTGGTCCACACCCACATCGTTTCTCCCCTGAACTACTGTGATAGCCTTCTCACCACTGGTCTCCCTCCCTCCACTCCTCTCCTCTACAATCCCTTATCCAGACACTACCAAATTGGGTTGGTTTTGTTGTTGTTGGTGGTGGTGGTGGTGGTGGTGGTGGTGGTGGTGTTTTGAGATGAACTTTTGCTCTTGTTGCTCAGGTTGGAGTGCAATGGCACAATCTTGTCTCACTGCAACCTCTGCCTCCCAGGTTCAAGTGATTCTCCTGCCTCAGCCTCCCGAGTAGCTGAGATTACAGGCGCATGCCACCACACCTGGCTAATTTTTTGTATTTTTAGTAGAGATGGGGTTTCACCATGTTGGTCAGGCTGGTCTCAAACTCCTGACTTCAAGTTATCTGCCCATCTAGGCCTCTGAAAGTGCTGTGATTACAGGCGTGAGCCACCACACCCGGCCTGTTTTTTTTTTTTTTTTTTTTTTTTTAAATAAATAAAATTGACTGGGCGCGGCGGCTTACACCTGCAATTCTAACACTTTTGGAGGCTGAGGTGGGTGACTACTTGAGCCCAGGAGGTTGAGACCAGCCTGGGCAACATAGGGAGACTCTGTCTCTACAAAAAATTTGAAAAAAATTTAGCTTCACATGGTGGTGTGGACCTGTGGTCCCAGTTACTCGGGAGTCTGAGAGGTGGAGGCTGTAGGAGCACCATCATAGCTCTCTGATGGCACTACTGCACTCCAGCTGGGCAACAAAGCAAGACCCTGTCTCAAAGAAAAAAAATTACACACACACACACACATATATATGTATACACATATGCACACATACATATATGGGAGTTAAATGTATATATATGTGTGTGTATATTTGTGTGTGCGTATGTATGTGCATATATACCTAAATTGGGAGTTAGCGTGGAGTCTGGCATATAGGTTAACCATTATTATGTTCTTTTTTTTTTGAGACAGAGTCTCTCTCTGTCACTCAGGCTGGAGTACAGTGGCGCGATCTCGGCTCACTGCAACCTCCACCTCCCGGGTTCGAGTGATCCTTCTGCCTCAGCCTCCCAAGTAGCTGGGACTATAGGCATGCACCACCATGCCCCGCTAATTTTTGTGTATTTTTAGCAGAGATAGAGTTTCACCATATTGGCCAGGTTGGTCTTGAACTCCTGACCTAGTGATCCACCCACCTCGGCCTCCCAAAGTGCTGGGATTACAGGAGTGAGCCGCTGCACCCGGCCCATTATTATTATGATTATATTCTGCTGGCCACCGCTAATATTTGTAGGGCCCAGGACAGCAGCTCAAATATAGATGTACATGTCATAAGTCTTACTACTTCAGTGTATAAAACAAGCCATGCCCAAGCCTCAGCCCCGATTCACACCCTTAGTCTGCTCCCCTGGGACCGTCCTCACAATCCAGAGGTTAAAGCAACCAAACTCTTCCCTGGAGCAGGGCCGCTCCCTGCAAGCCTAAGGGTTAGCGCAGTGCAGCTGGGGCAGCAGGGGCAGAAGCTGTTCTGTGCCCAGGCTCCACGTGGTTAACAAAACTCATCCACCCTCACACCTGCAGACTCTCTGCTTCGCATCCGCTTCAACTCACGCATCTCTCGTCCACAATTCCCATTTGCGCAGTCGGTTACTGAATTTTCAAAAACCTTTCTCCAAACCAAAAATGGCGGGGGGGGTGTTGCGGTACTTGTGATATGCAGGGCCCTCTGCATCCTGGTACTCAAGGTGTGGCCCTGGGAATAGCACTGGCAGCATTGCCTGGGAACTTGTTAGCAATGCTCAGTATCTCCTCCCACCCAAGACCTACTAAATCAGAATCTGCTTTTTTTTTTTTTTTTTTTTTTTTTTTTTTTTTTTTTTTTTTTGAGACGGAGCTTCGCTCTTGTTGCCCAGGCTGGAGTGCAGTGTGTGGTGGTGCCATCTCGGCTCACTGCAACCTCTGCCCCCTGGGTTCAAGCGATTCTCCTGCCTCTGCCTCCCAAGTAACTGGGATTGCAGGCACCCACCACCACGCCCGGTAATTTTTGTATTTTTAGTAGAGACGGGGTTTCAGCATGTTGGCCAGGCTGGTCCCAAACTCCTGACCTCAGGTGATCTGTCCCCCTCGGCTTCCCAAAGTGCTGGGATTACAGGCATGAGCCACCGTGCCTGGCCCAGAATCTGCTTTTAACACCATCTTCAGGAAATCTGTATGAAGTTACGGTTTGAGAAGTACTGAACTAAGCAGACAGCCAAGTAAAAGCCCCTCCTGCCCAGGTCTAAGGGTAGTTCTGATTCCCTGACCAGCAAATCTTGAGTAGCTGCCTCCCAGTCACTCTCCCACACCACCCTATTTCCTTCATATAATTTAGCATAACCTCTAATTTCTAGTTTACTGCCTGTCTCCCCAAACTATAATATAAACTGCAAAGAGATACCTCATCTGTCAAGTTTAGTGCTGTATCCACTGGGTCCACAGCTAGGCATGTTACACAGAGGATACTCGATACTGCATTTCACTGAATTAAATACCTTCAATTGTTACACATCATTATTTTATGTGCCACTAAGAAAAAATGCGAACAGTTAAGCTATAATACACGCTTTTTTTTTTTTTTTTTTTTTTTTTGAGACAGTCTCGCTCTGTTGCCCAGGCTGGATTGCAGTGACATCATCTTGGCTCACTACAGCCTCTGTCTCCTAGGTTCAAGCAATCCTTCTGCCTCAGCCTCCCAAGTAGCTGGGACTACAGGTGTGCGCCACCATGCCTGGCTAATTTTTGTGTTTTTAGAAGAGAGGACATTTTACCATGGTTGGCCAGGCTGGTCTCAAACTTCTGACCTCAAGTGATCCATCTGCCTCAGCCTCCCAAAGTGCTGGGATTACAGGCATGAGCCACAGTGCCTGGCCAAACTGTGATACAATGCTTTCTTAACACTTCAAGTTTTATTTTATGCTAATTGAAAGTTCTTTCAGACCATTAAAAATATCTAATTCTGGTGCATACACAAAAGCAAAAATAATATGATTAAAATATTCCAAAAACATCTTTAAAGCCTGACTCTTCTGAATCACTTTCTATCAATGTCTGTGTTACTGTCCCCTGTACTGTTGAGGGCATTGGAGAAGCAGAATTTCTTTAAAAAGTGCTCCGCTACTGTCTCCGAGATTTTCTTCTAAGCTGCTGACACATTCTTGTTTTACCAAATAGTGTCAACAAAATTGATGTCTTCACTAACAAATTTTTGCTTCACTACTTTGTTTCTATGCTTAATACATCAGTTCCTTTTGATTTCCATTTTAAAGCATGTTATCTTTCTGAAGATTTTTTTTCTTAATAGCCTTTATTTATTTATTTATTTATTTATTTATTTATTTATTTAGAGATAGCCTTGCTCTGTCACCCAGGCTGGAGTGCAGTGTTGTGATCTCAGCTCATTGTAATCTCCGCCTCCTGGGTTCAAGTGATTCTCCTGCCTCAGCCTCCCGAGTAGCCGGGATCACAGGTGTACGTCACCACGCCTGGCTAATTTTTGTATTTTTAGTAGAGATGAAGTTTTGCCATGTTGTGCAGGCTGGTCTCAAACTCCCTAAGTGCTGGGATTACAGGCATGAGCCACCGCACCCAGCTGAATAGCCTTTATTTTTTAAAGCAGTTTTAGGTTCACAGCAAAATTAAGCAGAAAGTACAGGGTTTTCTTTTCTTCTTCTTCTTTTTTTTTTTTTTTTTTTGTAGTTTTAGTAGAGATGGGGTTTCACCATGTTTCCCAGGCTGGCCTTGAACTCCTGACCTCAGGTGATCCGCCCGCCTCAGCCTCCCAAAGTGCTGGGATTACAGGCATGAGCCACTGCGCCTGGCTGAAAGTACAGGGTTTTCTTTTTTTTTTTTTTTTTTTTTTGTCACCCAGGCTGGAGTGCAGTGGCGCAATCTCGGCTCACTGCAAGCTCCGCCTCCCGGGTTCACGCCATTCTCCTGCCTCAGCCTCCTGAGTAGCTGGGACTACAGGCGCCTGCCACCACACCTGGCTAATTTTTTGTATTTTGACTAGAGATGGGGTTTCACCGTGTTAGCCAGGATGGTCTCGATCTTCTGACCTCGTGATCCACCCTCCTCGGCCTCCCAAAGTGCTGGGATTACAGGCGTGAGCCACCGCGCCTGACCAAGTACAGGGTTTTCTTATACTCCTACCCCCACGCATGCACAGCCTCCCCCACTGTCAACATCTGGCACCAGAGTGATAGATTTGTTCCAATCAGTGAACTACATTGACATGTCATTATCAGCCAAAGTCTATAGCACAGTTTACATTAGTATTCGCTCTTGGTGTTGCACGTTCCATGGGTTTAGACAAATATATAATGACGCATCATTATGATATCCTACAAAGAAGTTTCTTTGCTCTAAAATCCTCTGTGCTCTGTTTATTCCTCCTTCCCCTCCCTGACAACCCCCGGCTGCCGCTGACCTTTTTACTGTCTTCAGAGTTCTGTTTTTTTCCAGAAAGTCATATACTTGTAGCCTTTTCAGATCAGCTTTTTTTTTTCCTCCCTTGAGACGGATTTTCTTTTGGTTTTTTTTTGTTGTTGTTGTTGTTGTTTTTGAGACGGAGTCTCCCTCAGTCGCCCAGGCTGGAGTGCAGTGGCGCACAGTCCCTGCTCACTGCAAGCTCTGCCTCCCGGATTCACGCCATTCTCCTGCCTCAGCCTCCCGAGTAGCTGGGACTACAGGCGCCCGCCACCACGCCCAGCTAATTTTTTGTATATTTTTTAGTAGAGACAGGGGTTTCACTGTGTTGGCCAAGATGGTCTCAATCTCCTGACCTTGTGATCCACCCGCCTCGGCCTCCCAAAGTGCTGGGATTACAGGCGTGAGCCACTGCACCCTGCCTCGGATCAGCTCCTTTCACTTAGTAACACGTATATACGTTTCTTCCACGTCTCTTCAGGGCTTGAGAGTTCATTTCTTCTTAGCACTGGGTAATGTTCCATTATCTGGATGTACCACAGTTTATCCATTCACCTACTGAAGGACATCTTGATTGTTCCCAAGTTTTAGCAATATGAGCAAAGTTTTTCTAAACACCTGTGTGCAGGTTTTTGTGTGAACATAAGTTTTCAAGTCATTTGGTTATAAACACCAACGAATGGAATTGCTGGATCATATGGTTATCGTGCATTTAGTTTTGTAAGAAACTGTCTTCCGGGTGCAGTGGCTCACACCTGCAATCCCAGCACTTTGGGAGGCTGAGGCAGGCGGATCACCTGAGGTCAGGAGTTCAAGACCAGCCTGGGCAACATGATGAAACCCCATCAAAAAAAAAAAAATAAGAAGAAGAGGAAACTGCCAAACTTTCTTCCAAAGTGGTGGTAACATTTTGCTTTGTCACCAGCAACGAATGAGAGCTCCTGTTGCCTTACATCCTTGCCAGCGTCAATGTTGTCATGTTTTGGATTTTGACGATTCTGATAGGTGTATAGTGGTATCTCATTGTTGTTTTAATTTGCAGTTCCCTAATGACATATGATGTGGATGACGTATACTCATTTGCCATCTGTATATCTCCTTTGGTGAGATGCCTCTTCGGGTCTTTTGACCGTTTGTTAATTGGGTCATTTGTTTTCAACAACTCATTGTTTTGAGAGTTTTAGGCCAGGCACAGTGGCTCATGCCTGTAATCCCAGCACTTTGGGAGGCCGAGGCGGGTGGATTGCCTGAGGTCAGGTGTTCGAGACCAGCCTGCACAACATGGCAAAAACCTGTCTCTACTAAAAATACAAAAAAATTAGCAGGGCATGGTGGCAGGCACCTGTAATCCCAGCTACTTGGGAGGCTGAGGCAGGAGAATCTCTTGAACCTGGGAGGCAGAGGTTGCAGTGAGCCGAGATCGCGCCAATGCACTCCAGCCTGGGCGACAGAGCAAAACTCCATCTCAAAAAAAAAAAAAAAAAAAAAACTTATTTGTATGTTTTGGATAACAGTTCTTTAGCAGGGTTCTCTTTTGCAAATATTTTCTCGCACTCTGTGGTTTGGTTTGTCTTCTCATTCTCTTGATAGGGTCTTCACAGAGAAGTTTTTTTTTTTGTTGTTGTTGTTGTTGTTGTTGTTGTTGTTGTTGTTTTGAGACAGAGTCAAGCTCTGTCGCCCAGGCTGGAGTGCAGTGGCGCGGTCTCGGCTCACTGCAAGCTCCGCCTCCCAGGTTTACTCCATTCTCCTGCCTCAGCCTCCTGAGTAGCTGGGACTACAGGCGCCCGCCATCTCGCCCGGCTAGTTTTTTGTATTTTTTAGTAGAGACGGGGTTTCACCCTGTTAGCCAGGATGGTCTCGATCTCCTGACCTCGTGATCCACCCGTCTCAGCCTCCCAAAGTGCTGGGATTACAGGCTTGAGCCACCGTGCCCGGCCGAGAAGTTTTTAATCTATTTATTTTTGAGACAAGGTCTGCTTTGTCACCCGTGGTGCAGTGCAGTGGTACAATCATAGCTCACTGCAGCCTCAACCTCCCAGGCTCAAGTGATCCTCCCACCCCAGCTTCCCAAGCAGCTGAGACCAGAAGCCCACACCCCCCACCTGGCTAATTTTAAAAAATTTTTGTAGACACAGGGTCTCACTATTTTGCCAAGGCTGGTCTTGAACTCCTGGGCTCAAGCGATCCCTCTGCCTTGGCCTCCCAAAGTGTTGGGATTACAGGCGTTAGGCACTATGCCCAGTAGAAGTTTTTAATTTTAATGAAGTATTTTTTTTTTTAGTAGAGACGGGGTTTCACCGTGTTAGCCAGGATGGTCTCAATCTCCTGACCTCGTGATCTGCTTGCCTCTGCCTCCCAAAATGCTAGGATTACAGGCGTGAGCCACCGTGCCTGGCCAGAACTGACATCTTGACAATACTGAGTGTTCCTATATATGAACATGGACTATACAGCTGGAGGCCATTATTCTAAGCAAATTAACACAGGAACAGAAAATCAAATGTTGCATGTTCTCACTTACAAGTGGGAGCTAAACATTGGGTGAGCATGGACATAGGGATGTAAACAATAGACACTGGAGACCGTGGCTCAAGCCTGTAATCCCAGCACTTTGGGAGGCCGAGACGGGCGGATCACGAGGTCAGGAGATCGAGACCATCCTGGCTAACCCGGTGAAACCCCGTCTCTACTAAAAAATACAAAAAACTAGCTGGGCGACGTGGCGGGCGTCTGTGGTCCCAGCTACTCGGGAGGCTGAGGCAGGAGAATGGGGTAAACCCGGGAGGCGGAGCTTACAGTGAGCTGAGATCCGGCCATTGCACTCCAGCCTGGGCAACAGAGCGAGACTCCGTCTCAAAAAAAAAAAAAAAAAAATAGACACTGGGGACTCCAGAGCGGGAGGGAGAGAGTGGGGAAAGGGTTGAAGAAACTACTGGGTTCTGGCCGGGTGCTGTGGCTCATGCGTGTAATCCCAGCACTTTGGGAGGCTAAGGTGGGTGGGTCACCTGAGGTCAGGAGTTCGAGACCAGCCTAGTCAACATGGTGAAACCCCATCTCTACTAAAAATACCAAAATTAGTCAGATGTGGTGGCATGCGCCTGTAATCTCAGCTACTCGGGAGGCTGAGGCAGGAGAATTGCTTGAACCCAGGAGGCCGAGGTTGCAGTGAGCTGGGATCGTGCCTCTACACTCCAGCATGGGTGACAAAGTGAGACGCTGTCTCAAAAACACAAAAAAAAAAAACAAAAAAAGACTAGGTTCTATGCTCAGTACCTGGGTGACAGGATTAATCATGTTCCTAAACCTCAGCATCACACAATATACCCTTATGACAATCCTGCACATGTACCCCCAAATCTAAAATAAAAGCTGAAATTATAAATGAATTAAAATAAATACCGTATTGTGGGGATCTCATAGAACTTACAGAAAACATCTGCATTATGCCTTAAAACCAACACTGCAGTAAGGTAAGATCAAATAGCAGCATTCTCACAAAAAAAAAAAAAAAAAAACAAAGTTGATCAAATCATTTACACTCCTTCCCATAAGCTATAACTATGTGACAACTCATGGCCACAGCTGCAAAGGAAGTTAGAAAAAATAGGGGATTTTTGTTGTTGTTGTTTTTGACACAGGGTCTTGCTCTTTCGTCCAGGCTGGAGTGTAGTGGCTCGATCTCGGCTCATTGCAACCTCTGCCTCCCAGGTTCAAGTGATTCTCCTGCCTCAGCCTCCTGAGGAGCTGGGATTACAGGCATGCACCACTACAGCTGGCTACTTTTGTATTTTTAGTAGACTACAGCCGGCTACTTTTGTATTTTCAGTAGAGATGGGGTTTCTCCATATTGGTCAGGCTGGTCTCAAACTCCCAACCTCAAGTGATCCACCTCCCTTGGCCTCCCAAAGTGCTGGGATTACAGACACCTGGCTAATTTTTGAAATTTAGTAGAGACAGTGTTTCACCATGTTGGCCAGGCTGGTCTCAAACTCCTGACTTCAGGTGATCCATCCGCCTCAGCCTCCCAAAGTGCTGGGATTACAGGCGTGAGCCACCGTGCTTGGCCGAAAGTATAGTCTTTAGCTGAGCAGCCATGTGCCTTTAGCAGCAGACTACAAAGTCTACTACTACAATAAAAACAGAAGAATG
The DNA here is from genome assembly GCF_007565055.1 of Rhinopithecus roxellana. Classification (NCBI taxonomy): domain Eukaryota; kingdom Metazoa; phylum Chordata; class Mammalia; order Primates; family Cercopithecidae; genus Rhinopithecus; species Rhinopithecus roxellana. The sequence goes on from NC_044567.1 coordinate 46,284,583, forward strand.
GGACTAACTCACTATCTCTGTCACATACTAGGTCAAGCGTGTGCTACTCAGCAGTGAGTATGGAGCCACAGACTTTAGACAGATTCCCTGGAGAGAATATTTATTGGATGCCTCCCCATCATTCATTCTGTCTTTCCTCCTTCCTGAAAGTGCTCTTAATTTCCCAGCCTGGTGGCTTAGATAGAATTGACAACGCCCCCTGTGCTGGAATGCCTCCATGTGAAGAAGGACACGTTTGCTTCCCCTTCCGCCATGACTGTAAGTTTCCTGAGGCCTCCCCAGCCATGCTAAACTGTGAGTCAATTCAACCTCTTTCCTTTAGAAAGTACCCAGTCTCGGGTATGTCTTTATTAGCAGCGTGAGAACAGACTAATACAGCATGTTCTACCCTCTGGCCACAGTGATCTGTGTAAGGGACAGACATAGAACCCAATCTGCACCAAGGAGAAATTTTCAGGGGTACATGGGAAAGAAGCTTCTTCTCTCCTCAGGGAAAGCTATGGGAGGAGATTCTCTTCCTCCTGGTGGCAGGGTGTAAAGACATAAGGTCTGGCACTGCTGCAGCTGATCCTACTGTCAGGAGGAGGATCCCACTTAAGGAGGAAGTGAAAGCCAAAAAAGGAACAGCAGAGAGAATAACAGAGAAATAAAAAAAGAACACTGATGACATCCTGAACTTCTGGACCAAACTGCACCCGAAGTTAGTCCTACTGGACGTTTTGATTACTTGAACCAATAAATTGCCTTTTTGTTGCAGTAGAGTTGAGTTTTCTGTTACCTGGTACAGTTGCTTACAATGGACCCAGAGTATGGTAAGCAATAATGATATTCAATAGTATTGATATCATTTTTAGAATGTACGTTATACATTTGCCCTTTAAAAGAAATTTTTATGGGGCTGGGTGCAGTAGCTCATGCCTGTAATCCCAACACTTTGGGAAGCCTATGTGTGCAGATTTCTTGAGCCCAGGAGTTCAAGACCAGCCAGGGTAACAAAATGAAAACCTGTTTCCACAAAAAATACAAAAAGATGGCCAGGCACGGTGGTTCACGCCTGTAATTCCAGCACTTTGGGAGGCCGAGGTGGGCGGATCACCTGAGCTCGGGAGTTTGAGATCAGCCTGACCAACATGGAGAAACTCCGTCTCTACTAAAAATACAAAAATTAGCTGGGTGTGGTGGCACATGCCTGTAATCCCAGCTACTAGGAACGGCCGAGGCAGGAGAATTACTTGAACCCGGGAGGCAGAAGTTGTGGTGAGCCGAGATCGCACCATTGTACTCTAGCCTGGGCAACAAGAGCGAAGCTCCATCCCAAAAAAAAAAAAAAGGGGCCGGGCGCGGTGGCTCAAGCCTGTAATCCCAGCACTTTGGGAGGCCGAGACGGGCGGATCACGAGGTCAGGAGATCGAGACCATCCTGGCTAACACGGTGAAACCCCGTCTCTACTAAAAATACAAAAAACTAGCCGGGCGAGGTGGCGTGCGCCTGTAGTCCCAGCTACTCGGGAGGCTAAGGCAGGAGAATGGCGTGAACCCGGGAGGCGGAGCTTGCAGTGAGCTGAGATCCGGCCACTGCACTCCAGCCTGGGCGACAGAGCGAGACTCCGTCTCAACAACAACAACAAAAAAAGGTTAGACAAGCATGGTGGGTGGTGAACATCTGTAGTCCCAGTTACTTGGCAGGCTGAGGTAGGACGATCACTTGAGCCCAGTAGATAGAGGTTGAAGTGAGCTAAGATCATGCCACTGCACACCAGTATGGACAACAGAGTGAGACACTGTCTTTAAAAAAAAATGAGGCTGGGCACAGCGGCTCTGACCAGGTTGTGGTGGCTCATACCTGTAATCCCAGCACTTTGGGAGGCCGAGACAGGTGGATCACTTGAGGTCAGGAGTTCAAGACCACCCTGGCCAACATGGTGAAACTTCATCTCTACTAAAGATATAAAAATTAGCCAGGCGTGGTGGCCCACGCTTGTAATCCCAGCTTCTTGGGAGGCTAAGGCAGGGGAATCGCTTGAGTTCAGGAGGCTGAGGTTGCAGAGAGTCAAGATGACGCCACTGCACTCCAGCCTGCGTGACACAGCAAGACTGACTCAAAACTAAAGAGAAGAAAAATATTTTTTTTCCAAAATGTACATCCAGTTTTGTAACCAGATATATGAAAATTATTTAGACTTACGTCAAGACTTCCCCATTTTGGGGTTTTTACTTCATCTCTTGGTGAGTCAAGATAATTTCTCTTAAAAAAAGAAAAAAAAGGAGCCACCGTGTTATTTTGAAATCGAAACATTCTCAGAAATGCAGTTGTGTTGCCCTTAACATACAAAATGCAGCTTAGACATGTATATGATAGTTCTAACTTTTTTGGTTGACACAGCTACCTTACTCCTTTGTCCTCTGACGTTCAGTATTTCAGAGAAGACTCTGGCCACACCAACCTTTGTTTCTTTCTAAGTAGCCTTTTTAATTCTGCCTATATGTACCCTTTCATTCAAATGTTTGTTTAGGATGAATCTATGGTCAGCTGACTTTTAACATTTTACCTGTGATGCGGTGTAACTTTCAACCCACTGACCTGAGTGGATCTATCTGCGTTCAGTGACGTCTCCTCCTAGTGCAGATGTTTTAACTGTGGTGTCACTTCTACCAGGTCTATTCTTGTTCTCAGGAGCAGCCAGTTTCTTGAATTTCTTTTTTTTTTTTTTTTTTCGAGATGGAGTCTCACTCTCACCCAGGCTGGAGTGCAATGGCGCGATCTTGGCTCACTGCAACCTCCACCTCCCGGATTCAAGCGATTCTCCTGCCTGAGCCTCTCGAGTAGTTGGGAGTACAGGCATGTGCCACCATGCCTGGATAATTTTTGCATTTTCAGTAGGGACACGGTTTTCCCATGTTGGTCAGGCTGGTCTCGAACTCCTGACCTCAGGTGATCTGCCCACCTCAGTCTCCCAAAGTGCTGGGAATTACAGGCGTGAGCCACCATGCCTGGCCCTTTTTTGTTTGTTTGTTTTTGTTTTTTGAGATGGAGTCTTGCTCTGTTGGCCATACTGGAGTGCAATGGCATGATCTCGGCTCACTGCAACCTCCACCTCCCAGGTTCAAGCGATTCTCCTGCCTCAGTCTCCTGAGTAGCTGGGATTAAGGTGCCTGCCATCACACTCGGCTAATTTTTGTATTTTTTGTGAAGACAGGGTTTCGCCATGTTGGCCAGACTGGTCTCAAACTCCTGACTTTAGGCAATCCGCCCACCTTGACCTCCCAAAGTGCTGGGATTACAGGCATGAGCCTCTATGCCTGGCCAGGAGCAGCCAGTTTCTTTACTCTAAATTTCTGTTCTTTCCCAACATGTATCTTCATCCCTTCCACTGTGTGAGTTTTTTTTTTTTTTTTTTTTTTTGGGCTGGTCCTTTTTTCTAATTTTTTGGTCTTTTCCTCTGAATTGGAGACCTTTGTCAAATTTGTCCTCTGCATCCTTCATTTACTTTTTCCCGTTTTCAATACCGTTCTTCACTGCTTCTGAAGTAAACTGAATTTTCTTTGTGCATGTTGAGAGAATTCTCCCTTCTCTCCCTCAAATACATGCCAGTGCCTTTTCATCTCAGTCTTTTTTTCTTTTTCTTTTTCTTTTTTCTTTTTTTCTTTTTTTCTTTTTTTTTTTTTTTTTTGAGAAGGAGTCTCGCTCTGTCACCCAGGCTGGAGTGCAGTGGCCAGATCTCAGCTCACTGCAAACTCCGCCTCCCGGGTTTACGCCATTCTCCTGCCTCAGCCTCCCGAGTAGCTGGGACTACAGGCGCCCGCCACCTCGCCTGGCTAGTTTTTTGTATTTTTTTAGTAGAGACGGGGTTTCACCGTGTTAGCCAGGATGGTCTCGATCTCCTGACCTCGTGATCCGCCCGCCTCGGCCTCCCAAAGTGCTGGGATTACAGGCTTGAGCCACCGCACCCGGCCTTCTTTTTCTTTTTTAACACCGAATTTCGCTCCTGTTGCCCAGATTGGAGTGCAGTTGTGCAATCTGGGCTCACTGCAACCTCCACCTCCTGGATTCAAGCGATTCTCCTGCCTGAGCCTCTCAAGTAGTTGGCATTACAGGCGCACACCACCATACCCGGCTAATTTTTGTATTTTTAGTTGAGACAGGGTTTCCCCATGTTGGTTAGGCTGGTCTTGAACTCCTGACCTCAGGTGATCCACCCGCCTCGGCCTCCCAAAGTGCTGGGAATGACAGGCGTGAGCCACCGCACCCGGCCAGCCTTTTCTTTCTTAAGGTGTTCTGCTTCTAGTTCCAGGAGAATTCTAGTGATGTTATCAAAAATCTTCCTGGAAACCTCTTCCAAATCCTATAGTAAATATTCCTCCAGATGATTCTTTTTCTTTCAGTCTTCAGGATGATGTACCCTTCCCTGGTTTTGAGAAAAATTTTCAGAATCCCTATAATGTTTTGTTAACATTGTTAACATTATTTCATTCATCCAGAGTTGTATAAAAATAATGTAATGAATGCCTGTGTACCACCCCACCCACACAACTATTTTTTTTCTCTTTATTCATCCTCAAAACAGGCACCATTTGGCTGGCCGCAGTGGCTCACATCTGTAATCCCAGCACTTTGGGAGACCAAGGCGGGGGGAATCACCTGAGATCAGGAGCTCGAGATCAGCCTGGCCAACATGGTGAAAACCTGTCTTCATCTTCACAAAAAATACAAAACTTAGCTGAATGTGGTGGCAGGCACCTGTAATCCCAACTACGTGAGTCGCCTGAGCCCGGGAGGCGGGGGTTGGGGTGAGCCAAGATCTCGCCACTGCACTCCAGCCTGGGCGACAAGAGTGAAACTCTTTCAAAAAAAAAAAAAAGAGGGCCAGGGCGCGGTGGCTCAAGCCTGTAATCCCAGCACTTTGGGAGGCTGAGACAGGCGGATCACGAGGTCAGGAGATCGAGACCATCCTGGCTAACATGGTGAAACCCCGTCTCTACTAAAAAAAAATACAAAAAAAAAAAAGAGGCACCATCTTTCAGAATCAGCTCGAGCAACTTGTAGACAAATAGGTGGCTAGCTCTTGGCCCTGCTCTCTGTCCGTCAGGACAATGGCTGAATCCTCTCTTCAAGTCCACAGTTGGAAGGGCTACTCTTTGGGATATGATAGTAGCTCTGGTAGTTCAACAGTAGTTCTGGTGACTCCGCACAACCTCTCATCAGCCACCTCCTGAGGAACCGGAGCTTTCCAGTGCCTGTGCTTCTCCCTCTGTTGCTGTTTCTGAATAACTGTTCTCCACACACTTCTCTTGCTGTGACTTCTGCTCATTTCTGGTTTCAGTTGCCTCTGGCTTTTGCTCACTCCTTTCTTGCACACAACTCTCAGTTTGAAACACCCCACTCTCAGATGACTCTCAGCTTGTCTCACAGACACATTTCCCAATCACGAAGCTCCAGTTGGTGGATTGGTCATTATCCAGTCAGAGTATCTCTGTTGGATGGAGTTCTCACCTCAAGAGACCTCACAGGTCTCTGGCTACATGTCTGCCTTTGGGTCAGCTACTTGTTCCTCAATCAACCAGCCCTGGCCTGGATAAGGCGGTCTGTATCAGGAACCTGTTACTAGGCAACAAACCAGCGCCCCCTGACGAAGTCTTAGCATCATATAAATACACACATTTATTTCACTGATACACACATATGAGTTGGCTGGGGGTCAGGTGATCTAGGGTGGGATCCAATGTGACCCTTTTCCTTGTATCTTTTTTTTTTTTTTTCCTAGATGGAGTCTTCCTCTGTCATCCAGGCTGGAGTACAGTGGCACAATCTTGGCTCACTGCAACCTCCGCCTCCTGGGTTCAAGCAATTCTCCTGCCTCAGTCTCCCAAGTAGCTGGGATTACAGGTGCCTGCCACCACACCCAGCTTATTTTTTTTTGTATTTTTAGTAGAGACGGGGTTTCACCATGTTGGCCAGGCTGGTTTTGAACTCCTGATCTCGTGATCTACCGCCTCGGCCTCCCAAAGTGCTGGGATTACAGGCGTGAGCCACCGCGCCCGGCCTCCTTGTATCTTACACCTTCATTTTACCAGTGGGATCACTCAGGCATGTTCTTTCCATGGCAATGATAGTGATGCAGGATAGCAAGTGTCACCACACGCTGCCTCTGAAGGCCTAGGCTCAGAACTGGCAGATTGTCACTGCCGCCCACATTCCATTCTGCTCTTATGATAGGAGGTACATGCTACCTCTAGTGGGAGGAACCACAAAATGGCATAGCAAAAGGCATGGACACAGGGAGAATTGAAGAACTGGGGCAAACATTCCATTTTAATCACAGGATCACATGGTCCCATGGCTCTAAGCAAGGTAAGCCATCTATACCGAGTCCCTCAAAGGAGCCTGCAGGGATGACAGGCAGTTTCAGAAAGAGGCCGACTAACAAGTTAAAGGATATTTTCGCAAGACTCAAAAGTAACCACCACTAGGGTTTAAAATAAGCCTTTTAAAACTAAGGAGGACTGGGTGCACTAGCTCACGCCTGTAATCCCAGCACTTTAAGAAGCTGAGGTGGGTGGATCAGAGGACAGGAGTTCGAGACCAATCCCACCAACATGGTGAAACCCTGTCTCCACTAAAAACACAAAAATTAGCCGGGTATGGCGGCAGGCACCTGTGATCCCAGCTACGTGGCAGGCTGAGACAGAAGAATCGTTTGAACCCAGGAGGCAGAGGTTGTAGTGAGCTGAGAGTGAGCCACTGCACTCTAGCCTGGGCGACAGAGTGAGACTCCATCTAAAACAACAACAACAACAACTAAGGAGGGCTGGGTACAGTAGCTCATGCCTGTAATCCCAACACTGTGGGAGACCAAGGTAGGAGGATAGCTTGAGCCCAGGAGTTCAAGACCAGTCTGGGCAACATAGAAAGACTTCATCTATAAAAAGAAATATTTTAAATTAGTTGAGTGTGGTGGTGTGGGCCTGTAATCCTGGCTACTAAGGAGGCTGAAGTGGGAAGACTGCTTGAGCCCAGGAGGTCACAGCTGCAGTGCCATGATTATCTTACCATGGCACTCTAGTCTGAGTGACAGAGACCCTATCTCAAAGAAAAAAAAAAAAGGAGAATGTAAAATCTTTAAAGAAAAGGGACAGAGCCTGCGCGCAGTGGCTCATGCCTGTAATGCCAGCACTTTGGGAGGCCGAGGCGGGGGATCATCTGAGGTTGGGAGTTCGAGACTAGCCTGGCCAACATGGAGAAACCCTGTCCCTACTAAAAATACAAAATTAGCCTGGTGCGTGGTGTCGCATGCCTGTAATCCCAGCTATTCGGGAGGCTGAGGCAGGAGAATCTCTTGAACCTGGGAGGCAGAGGCTGCAGTGAGCCATGATTGCGCCATTGTACTCCAGCCTGGGCAACAAGAGCAAAACTCCGCCTCAAAAAACAAAAAAGAAAAGAGACAGAAAACATCAGAAGCAATATGGAAATATTTTTTAAAGCATTAAACATGCCAACAGAAGCAAAACCAAATGTATCAGTTATTATAATTTCTACAAGTCAGAGACAAATAGTTGGGTGAGGTTCAAAGTATTTTCTTTTTCAGGCATCCTCTGATTCAAGAGGTAAATTCTCTATACATTTTTCTCAATCCAGTTCCTCTGTCTTATAAATAGCAGAGATGCTGGCCTTCCATTCTGAGTGGTAAGTTTTCTCCATTTTCTATGTTTCTGTAGTGGTCTGAGTGGGCCGCTGGGAAGGGCTGTGTCAGGGGCTACTGGCTGGTGACACTTTCCAGGTGACAGCCTCATCGCATGCCCTCTGAAGCCCTGCAGCCCTTCCTGCCACCCTCATCTCCTCACGGCACTCCCACATCCTACTCAAACTAGGTTCATTCTGTGGGGGCCTTCACTCTCCTGTTTGCTTCTGAGACCCAGGAGGCAGAGGTTGCAGTGAGCCGAGATCGTGCCACTGCACTTTAGCCTGGGCAACAGAGCAAGACTCCGTCTCAAAAAAAAAAAAAAAACCCATTAGTCAGGCATGGTGGCACACACCTATAGTCCTAGCTACTTGGGAGGCTGAGGTGGGAGGATCACTTGAGCCCAGGTGGTCAGGGCTGCAGGTAGCCATGATCCACTACACACCAGCCTGGGCAACAAAGGGAGAGCCTGGTCTCACAAAAATTTTTTTAATTAAAAAAAAATAAGTCGACCGGGTGGCTAGGCTCACACTTGTAATCCCAGCACTTTGGGAGGCCGAGGTGGGTGGATCATTTGAGGTGAGGAGTTCAAGACCAGCCTGGCCAACATGGTGAAACCCCGTCTCTACTAAAAATACAAAAAGTAGCTGGGCATGGTGGCTGGTGCGTGTAATCCCAGCTACTTGGGAGGCTGAGGCAGGAGCATTGCTTGAACCCGGGAGGCAGAGGTTGCAGTGAGCCGAAATCACGCCACTGCTCTCCAGCCTGGGTGGCAGAGTAAAAGAGAAGTTATCAGGGAAACTGCAGCACCCCAACAAAAACAGAACTTCTTTGACCTCAAAATGCCAACTAAAAAAGGCAGAAGCTGATTCTCACAGAGCTGGCTCAGATCACATGGCTGTTGCTAAATCAAACACCGAGGCTAGTGGGATAGAACGCTCTCATCCATGAGGCCTAGGTCCTGAGCCCACCCTGAGTGACAGGTAGTGGTCTCAAGAGGAGAAGACATCGATAATCAAATACCGAGAAGACGAAATGCAAGGACAATAAGAGCCCACAATCATCTCTTTAATTTCTCCCCGAGAAGAACACTCCCTGTGGGGCTAGCGGAAATGAAGAGGCCACCACACATCTGCTCTGTGCTTCCTAGTTTACAGAATACTTCTCAGGTAGTCCCGTTTAATCCTCACAAGTAGCCCACAAGGCAAGTGGCATCACTTCTGTAATTAATTAATTAATTATTATTATTATTATTATTTTTTGGAGACGGAGTCTCGCTCTGTCACCCAGGCTGGAGTGCAGTGGCCGGATCTCAGCTCACTGCAAGCTCCGCCTCCTGGGTTCCCGCCATTCTCCTGCCTCAGCCTCCCGAGTAGCTGGGACTACAGGTGCCCGCCACCTCGCCCGGCTAGTTTTTGTATTTTTTAGTAGAGACGGGGTTTCACCATGTTAGCCGGGATGGTCTCAATCTCCTGACCTCGTGATCCGCCCGTCTCGGCCTCCCAAAGTACTGGGATTACAGGCTTGAGCCACCGCGCCCGGCCAATTAATTAATTTTTGAGACAGAGTTTCACTCTTGTCACCCAGGCTGGAGTGCAATGGCACAATCTCAGCTCACTGTAACCTCCACCTTCCAGGTTCAAGTGATCCTCCTGCCTCAGCCTCCCGAGTAGCTGGGATTTCAGGTGCCCGTCACCACGCCCAGATAATTTTTGTATTTTTAGTAGCGACAGGGTTTCAGCATGTTGGCCAGGCTGGTCTCAAACTCCTGACCTCAGGTGATCCACCCACCTCAGCCTCCCAAAGTGCTGGGATTACAGGTGTGAGCCACCGTGCCCCGCCACAAGTGGCATCACTTTATACAGATGAGGCAACCGAGACTTAGAGACATAAAGGGGCTTGGCTAAGTTGCAAAGCAGCTATGGAACCAACAGAGAGAGGGGCTGTGGAGCTGTGCAGAAAAAACAGGAAGCCATTAGCCCAGGATAGTGTGTCCACAGTCCCCACTTGTCCATCACCACATCCTCCCTTCACCTCAGGGCTGCAGCTCCTCCGCCTCTGCCTCCTCCGGGCCCATATCCTGTGCCCCTCTCCCTTATCATTCTGATCCTGCCAGTTTCTGCCACGCCTCTCTGACCTTTGCTCCACGCTCCACACTTGTTTTCCTCCGGACCTGGGAACCGCCAGCTTACTTTCACTCACTGCCTGCTCTTCCTAACACCTCACCATGTGTACGGGAAAGTGTGCCCGCTGCGTGGGGCTCTCCCTCATCACCCTCTCCCTGGTCTGCATCGTGGCCAATGCCCTCCTGCTGGTGCCTAATGGGGAGACCTCCTGGACCAACACCAACCACCTCAGCTTGCAAGTCTGGCTCATGGGCGGCTTCATCGGCGGAGGCCTGATGGTGAGAAGGCTGGCAGGGGAGCCCGGGCCAGGTGGCTGGGTCCCACCTAAGGGGTTCTGAACAGGAGGGACAGGGAGAGAGGAATAAGGACGGTTCCTTGGGAGAGGATGACAATGGCTTGGTCGGGGCTAGGAGCCCTCTGGAGTCAGTCCTAGAGGAGCCGCAGGGTCCCAAGCTGAATGTCTGAGAACAGAAAGGACGAGAGCCTCACTGCTCTAAAGAGCTCTCCTACCGGGTAGGGAGCGTGTCCTGCCTGTCCTCCCCGTCCCCACTGTTGAGCAGATGCTGGGAAAACCTCACTACAATGGTCGAGGCAGAAGGAGCAGCTGGTTGTCAGAGACGTCACCAGGGCAGGATAATAATAGGCATGAGGGTGGGGCGCAGCGAAGTTACTCAGAACCGGGGACTGACATCACGGATCAGTCACCCTCCCCTGCCTGCACATCCATTCACTCTCACCCCATATTTCTGGAAGCCCAATCTGTGCCAAGTGCTAAGGATAAACTCAGAACCTAGGTCAGTATGGCAGGGAGGATGCCCCCAAGTCGTCTTCCGGGAGATGAGAATGTATTTGCCAGGGGTGCGGGTGGGGTTTTTGTTGTTGTTGTTGTTGTTGTTTAGACAGGGTCTCTATTGCCTGGGCTGGAGTGTAGTGGTGCGAACATGGCTCACTGTAGCCCCAACCTCCTGGACCCAAGCAGTCCTCCTGCCTCAGCCTCCGAGTAGCAGGAACCACAGGAGGGCATCACCACACCCAGGTAACTTTTTTGAGATGGAGTCTTGCTCTGTCGCCCGGGCTGGAGTGCAGTGGTGCCACATCTCCGCTCACTGCAACCTCTGCCTCCTGGGTTTAAGCATTTCTCCTACCTCAGCCTCCTGAGTAGCTGGGATTACAGGCACGTGCCACCACACCCAGCTAATTTTTGCATTTTTAGTAGAGAGGGGGTTTCGCCACGTCGGCCAGGCTGGTCTCGAACTCCTGACTTCAGGTGATCTGCCCACCTCAGCCTCCCAATGTGCTGGGATTACAGATGTGAGCCACGGCCCCCAGATTAAATTTTTTGTAGAGACGGAGTATCCCTATGTTGCCCAGACTGGTTTCAAACTCCTGGGTTCAAGTGATCCTCCTGCCTCAGCCTTCCAAAGTGCTAGAATTATAGATGTGAGCCACCACGCCTGGTCAAGACTAGGATCTGTCAGAAGTGGAGGAAAAGGAGACACAGATGTCCCAAATTTACTAACCCCCATCTTCCAACTCTCCACCCATTTAGGGAAACTTTGGGATGGTCTACCTAGTTTAATATCTTCGTGAGATAAAGACAAAAGATCTACCCAGCACAGTTCCCCACTTCTCAGGACAGCTAGCTAATGACATTCTCCAGGGGAGAGCTCCCCTTTGCCCCTTTTGCTGGTCGCACCTCGCTGGTCACACCTCTGTTTGCTGAAAGAGGATACCTCTCCTTGTATTATTTTTTTTAGTAGAGACAGGGTTTCACTGTGTTAGCCAGGATGGTCTACGATCTCCTGACCTCGTGATCCGCCCGTCTCAGGCCTCCCAAAGTGCTGGGATTACAGGCTTGAGCCACCGTGCCCAGCCAGAGGATACCTCTCCTTTAACCAACAATCCCTCTTACTCTCTGATATCTTTTCTTCTACTCCCTCCTCCTGCATGGATTCTTGGCTGCTGTACTCTACTCCATCGCTCTAAATTCAACTCTTTCTGACAGTCACACTCCTCTCAGGCTGGCACACTTAACCAGTGTCACAGGGTGCTCCCTCTCCAACCTAAACCACCCTGTCTCCCCACACTCCTCTGCCGCATCTAACCAGCTTGCTTCAGTAGAGCTCCCTGAGGCTGCCCTCCCCAAATACGCATTCACAGCTGCCTTCCTCCCACCTCTGTGCCCAGAGTCACTCTCAAGAAGCACTACCTGGCTGGGCGCGGTGGCTCACACCTGTAATCCCAGCACTTTGGGAGGCGGAGGCAGGCCAATCACCTGAGGTCAGGAGTTCAAGACCAGTCTGGCCAACATGGTGAAACCCTGTCTCTACTAAAAATATATATACAAAAATTAGCCAGGCATTGTGGCAGGTGCCTGTAATCCCAGCTACTCGGGAGACTGAGGCAGGAGAATCGGTTGAACCCGGGAGGCAGAGGTTGCAGTGAGCCAAGATTGCGCCATTGTGCTCCAGCCTGGGCGACAGAGCAAGACTCCATCTCATAAATAAATAAACAAATAAATAAGCACTGCTCTATACCACAGGGACACAGACAGGTTCCTGCTCTCCCTGAAGCTTGTGTTCCCTTTGGTGAGGCCACCAGTCTCATGGAAGAAAGGCTGGAAGTCCCACAAGGGCAAGCACTGCCTGCTTTGTTGGCTGCTGCGTACCCAGTGCTAGACCAGCACCTTGCACTTAACAGACACCCAATTAATAGTCACGGAATGGTAGTATGTGCCTGTAGTCCTAGTTTGGGCCCAGAAATGAGAGGCTGCAGTGAGCCTTTCAAATGAAAGGCTTCACTGCACTCCAGCCTGGGCAACAGAGCGAGATCCTGTCTCAAAAAAATAAAGAATAAAAAAGTCATTAAATGAAGTATAGAACTAGGCAAGGCAATTTCAGATGGAAGTAGGTACCATCGGCCAGGTGCAGTGGCTCACGCCTGTAATCCCAGCACTTTGGGAGGGTGAGGCAGGTGGATCACGAGGTCAGGAATTCACGGCCAGCCTGACCAACATGGAGAAAACCCATCTCTACTAAAAATACAAAAATTAGCCAGGCATAGTGGCGCATGCCTGTGATCCCAGCTACTCGGAAGGCTGAGTTAGGAGAATCGCTTGAACCTGGGAGGCGGAGGTTGCAGTGAACCAAGATTACACCATTGTACTCCAGCCTGGGCAACAAGAGTGAAACTCTGTCTCAAAAATAAAAAATAAAAATAAAAATAAAATAAAATGGTGCTGGCATGAAGAGCTCTGAGGCAAAGCAGATGCCACTTTCTATAGGATTTTCAGGGAAGGGCTCTATGAGGTGATGTGTGAACCGAGACCCAGATGACAAGAAGAAGGTGTGAGTGTTGCAGACACTGGGGGCTGGAAGTACAAAGCCTAAGGTGGGAACAAGTTCCACACTTCTGAGGATCAGACAGGTGGCCGGTGGGGTGAGGTGTAATGAGATGAGGTCTGAGGAGGGCAGAGGCAAGGCCTGGAACACCCCGGAAAGCTACAGTGGAGTCATTTGAATTTTTATTATAAGTACAACAGAAAACTATTGAAGGACTTTTTGCACTTTTTTTTTTTCAAGTTTTAAAACTTTTTGTTTAAGTCATACAGACAAGTACCCAGATCCTTAGTACGCAGCTCAACAAACTTTTACAAAGTGAGCACATCTGAACCCAGGTCAAGAAACAGATCATTACCAGAAGCGCAGACATGCCTCTCACCACACACGAAACCCCAGAATTACCTCACCAACAAGCTTAACCACTATTTTGTCTTCTAACCCCATAGACTAGTTTGGCTTAGTTTGCACTTTGCACAAATGGAATCATAGGGTATGTATCTGGCTTCTTTCTTTTTTTTTTTTTTGAGACAGAGTTTTGCTCTTGTTGCCCAGGCTGGAGTGCAGTGGTGCTATCTCAGCTCACCACAACCTCTGCCTCCCAGGTTCAAACAATTCTCATGCCTCAGCCTCCCAAGTAGCTGGGGTTACAGGCATGCGCCACCACGCCTGCATAAGAACTACAGAAAACTAGCAATATCTATTAGCACTGAATATTTGCATGTCTTAAGAATCAGCAGTTTTACTGCTAGGTTTTTATCCAACTGAAATGCACACGTATTTATACCTAAATACCTCTACAAGAATATTTATAGCAGCATTATTTGCAAAACAACCAAACTGGGAACTATCCAAATGTCCTTCAACAGCAGAATGGGCCAGACACAGTGGCTCATGCCTGTAATCTCAGTACTTTGGGGGTCCGAGGTGGGCGGATCACCTGAGGTCAGGAGTTCAAAACCAGCCTGACCAACATGGCGAAACCCCGTCTCTACTAAAAATACAAAAATTAGCCGGTCATGGTGGCAGGTGCCTGTAATCCCAGCTACTCAGGAGGCTGAGGCAGGACAATCATGTGAACCCGGGAGGCGGAGCTTGCAGTGAGCTGAGATTGTGCCACTACACTCCAGCCTGGGCGACAGAGTGAGACTCCCTCTCAAAAAAAAAACAAAAAAGAAAAAGAAAAGAAAGACCAAACTGAGGTCACAGAAGTCATCCAGGAGAGATGACAGTGGCTTGGACTAGGCCAGTGGCTATGGAGATGGAGAAATATGAGCCGATTTGGGCTTAAATACGGTGTTTTCTTCTTCATTTATGATGATGACCCTTTTCTTTTCACTAAGACAGAAAGATGGCAAAGACTGAGACAGAGAAGCACATACTACAAAGGGAAGCAAACACTTTAATCAAAAGAGTAAAAATCTCAAATAGGGCCAGGTGTGGTGGCTCGTGCCTGTAAAATCCCAGCACTTTGGGAGGTGGAGGCAGGAGAATCGCTTGAGTCCCGGCATTCAAGACCAGCCTGGGCAACACAGTGAGACTCAATCTCAACAAAAATTTAAAAATTAGCTGGGTTGGCCGGGCGCGGTGGCTCAAGCCTGTAATCCCAGCACTTTGGGAGGCCGAGACGGGCGGATCACGAGGTCAGGAGATCGAGACCATCCTGGCTAACACGGTGAAACCCCGTCTCTACTAAAAATACAAAAACTAGCCGGGCGAGGTGGCGAGCGCCTGTAGTCCCAGCTACTTGGGAGGCTGAGGCAGGAGAATGGCGTGAACCCGGGAGGCGGAGCTTGCAGTGAGCTGAGATCCGGCCACTGCACTCCAGCCTGGGCGACAAGAGCAAAACTTCGTCTCACAAAAAAAAAAGAGAAAAGAAAAAATTAGCTGAGTGTGGTGGTACAAGCCTGTAATCCCAGCTACTCTAAGGCTAAGGTGGGAAGGTCACTTGAGCCCAGGAGGTCGAGGCTTCATGAGCCGCGATCATGCCACTGTACTCCAGTCTGGGCAAAAATGTGAGACCCTCTCTCAAAAAAGCAAAAACAAAAACAAAAACCTCAGATAAGCAGATCATCCAAAATTGGTAAATCCAAAAGGCAATTCTAGGTGTGTTTGGATCCACAAGCCCCCAGTTAGCGACCTAACCAGGGAGGCTAAGCAAAGGTGTCAGCATGGGTCCTGGCCCTGCCATGAGACAGGAAGAGGAGAGAACAGGTGTTTCTCTGAGGTTGCTGGGGATGATCTAATAGAACTGATACTCTCAGTCCTTTCCCTGGAGAAGCACAAAATGCTGCCTTGGATGGTGTGTGCCAGATAAGACACATGAGGAGCCAGGCACAGTGGCTCATGGCTGTAATCTCAGCACTTTGGGAGGCTGAGGCAGGAGGATTGCCTGAGCCCAGGAGTTCGAGACCAGCTAGGCAACATAGTAAGACATCAACTCTACAAAAAGATTAGCCAAGCATGGTGTTCCGCACCTGTAGACCCAGCTACTCGGGAGGCCGAGGTGAGAAGATCATTTGAGCCCAGGAGGTTGAGGATACAATGAGCCATGATTGTACCACTGCATTTCAGCCTGGGTGACAGAGTGAGATCTTGTCTCAAAAAGCAAACACGTACACACACACGCGCGCGCGCACACACACACACACACACCACGAAAGCAAAAAGCAAGACAGCTGTGGAATTCCAGAGATAGGAGACAGGTAAAGAACCTGACCTGTGCAACAACGATAAAGATAAGGCTGGAGCCAGGTGAGGAGGCTTGAATGTCTTACAAGAGTTAGGCATTAAAGTCACAAGTCTTAGCCGGGTGCGGTGGTTCACACCTGTAATCCCAGCACTTTGGGAGGCTAAGGCAGGCGGATCACGAGGTCAGGAGATCGAGACCATCCTGGCCAACATGGTGAAACCCCGTCTCTACTAAAATCCAAAAAATTAGCCTGGCGTGGTGACGTGTGCATGTAGTCCCAGCTACTCAGGAGGCTGAGGCAGGAGAATCTCTTGAACCTGGGAGGTGGAGGTTGCAGTGAGCCAAGATCACACCACTGCACTCCAGCCTGGCAACAGAGTGAGACTCTGTCTCAAAAACAAAAAAAAAGAGTTCAGTCTTAACGGACTTCTCTGTGAAGAGACCCTAAAGGGTTTGAGCAGAGAAAAGACCAGTTGAAAGCTATGTTTAGGCCAGGTGCAGTGACTTATACCTGTCATCCCAGCAATTCAGGAGGCCAGTGCAGGAGGAGCCCAGGAGTTCAAGACCAGCCTAAGCAAATAGCAAGATCCCATGTCTACAAATTTTTTTTTAATTAGCTGAGTATGATGGTGCATGCCTGTGATACCAGCTACTCAGGAGGCTGAGGCAGGAGGATCACTTGAGCCCAGGAGGTTCAAGGCTAAAGTCAGTCATGATCAAGCCACTGCATTCCAGCATGGCTGGCAGAGAGAGACCCTCTTTCAGAAGAAAGAAACGAAAGAAGAAAGAAGAAAGAAGAAAGAAAGAAAGAAGAAAGAAAGAAAGAAAGAAAGAAAGAAAGAAAGAAAGAAAGAAGAAAGAAAGAAAGAAAGAAAGAAAGAAAGAAAGAAAGACGAAAGAAAGAAAGGAAGAAAGAAAGAAAGAAGGAAGGAAGGAAGGAGACGGAAGGAAGGAAGGAAGGAAGGAAGGAAGGAAGGAAGGAAGGAAGGAGGAAGACGAAGGAAGGACGGAAGGAAGGAAGGAAGGAAGGAAGGAAGGAGGAAGGAAGGAGAGAAAGAAAGGACAGAAGAAAGACAGAAGAAAGGAGAAAGGAAGGAAGGACGGAAGGAAGAAGGAAGGAAACGGAAGGAAAGAAAGAAAGGAAAGAAAGAAAGAAAGAAAGAAAGAAAGAAATTCCTTTTCTCTTTTTCTTTTTCTTTCTTTCTTTCTTTCTTTCTTTTCTCTTTCCTTCCCTTCCTCCTTCCGTTCCGTCCTCACGACTCCTCAAAACTAAAGAAAGAAAGAAAAGAAAGAAAGAAGGAAAGAAAGAAAGAGACAGAAAAGCTATGTTTAATCTGATAGAGGATAGAGTGTGGGACGACATGGGGCAAGAGCTATGGGAGTATAATAGGGAGACTGAGAACATCTTCATGGGAGGTGATTAGGGATTCAATGTGGGGAAGAACTCACAGATTCAGGAGCCACTTAAGGAAAATTTGAGAACATTTGATATCTTTCTGGGTGCAAGATTAAAGATTTCCAGCCTGGGTGACCTAGTAGATGTTATTTTTTCCACTGATGGAGACAAGAAAGTCAAAGGGAGATGAATTTGAGGAATATCGTGAGATCAGCGTGAGGCTTGTTGAATTTGAGCTAAAACCAAGACATTCAAGTGAACATAGGATCTGGAGGCATCAGTTTTGGAGGCAACTTCTGGCAGAGTGAAGAGCTGATTCCCTGAAAGGGGATGGCCATTGTTAGGAAAGCCACAGGGAGAAAAAAAGACCAAAAAAAAAAAAAAAAAAAAAAGACTAGAAAAAAAAGACCAAGGACTGAATCTAGCAAGAGTACTAGACCATTCACTAGCACTCTTCCACACTCTGCCATAATCCCAATTCACCAGACACTCCAATACCACTATCTATTCCTATCTATTCCTGCTGCTGAGGGAACTTATAACTATTGAGTTACTCTGAGCCAGTCTTTTTTTTTTTTTTGAGACAGAGTTTTACTCTTATTGCCCAGGTTGGAGTGCAATGGCACGATCTCAGCTCACCACAACCTCCACCTCCCGGGTTCAAGCAATTCTCCTGCCTCAGCCTCCCTAGTAGCTGGGATTATAGGCATGTGCCACCACGCCCAGTTAATTTTGTATTTTTAGCAGAGACGGGGTTTCTCCATGTTGGTCAGGCTGGTCTCGAACTCCCGACCTCAGGTAATCCACCCGCCTCGGCCTCTCAACGTGCTGGGATTTCAGGCGTGAACCACCGCGCCCGGCCTCTGAGCCAGTCTTGACACCAAGTCAGCTTGTTCTCCCATTGAATCCTGAGAACAGACCTGTGAGGTAGATCTTCCAGACCCATCTCACACAAGGCAAAACTGAGACGCTGAGAGATGAATCATTTCATAGCATGTGAAGTGGTCTCCCTGACTTCCGTTCAGTAGGGCACCTACTATGTGCCAAGATTGGGGAA
This sequence comes from Rhinopithecus roxellana, assembly GCF_007565055.1. Taxonomy (NCBI): domain Eukaryota; kingdom Metazoa; phylum Chordata; class Mammalia; order Primates; family Cercopithecidae; genus Rhinopithecus; species Rhinopithecus roxellana. The sequence continues at coordinate 46,302,867 of NC_044567.1, forward strand.
AATAATGATATTGAGCCCTACCCTGCAGAGGCCACAATCTGGACAGAGATAAGGTAGGCACGTAAACAAGGATAAAGTAAGGTGAAGCCCAGCAGCGCTCCAGGAGAAGTAGAGATAAGGTCTTCTACAGTCCAAAGGGCTGAAGGCATCACAGGAAGCTTCCTGAAGGAGGTAGGCACTGATGCAAATCAGGCCTGGAGGATCTGGGCAGACACACTATAACAATGACTCTTGTGCCACAGGTGCTGTGTCCGGGAATTGCAGCCATTCGGGCAGGGGGCAAGGGTTGCTGTGGCGCTGGGTGCTGTGGAAATCGCTGCAGGGTAAGATCCAAATTAAGAAGGAATTCAGGGCTGGGGGTGGTGTCTCATGCCTGTAATCCCAACACTTTAGCAGGCTGAGGTGGGAGTATGGCTTGAGCCAGGAATTCTAGACCAGCCTAGGCAACAAGGCAAGACCCCTGTCTCTACTAACAATACAAAAATTAGCCGGGTGTGGTGGTGAGAACCTGCAATCTTGGCTACTCAGGAGGCTGAGGTGGGAGGGCCGCTTGAGCCCAGGAGGTCAAGGCTGTAGTAAGCAGTGATTTAAAAAAAAAAAAAAAAAAAAAAGGCCGGGCGCGGTGGCTCAAGCCTGTAATCCCAGCACTTTGGGAGGCCGAGACGGGCGGATCACGAGGTCAGGAGATCGAGACCATCCTGGCTAACACGGTGAAACCCCGTCTCTACTAAAAATACAAAAAACTAGCCGGGCGAGGTGGCGGGCGCCTGTAGTCCCAGCTACTCGGGAGGCTGAGGCAGGAGAATGGCGTAAACCCGGGAGGCAGAGCTTGCAGTGAGCTGAGATCCGGCCACTGCACTCCAGCCTGGGCGACAGAGCGAGACTCCGTCTCAACAAAAAAAAAAAAAAGAAGAAGAAGAAGAGAAAAGATACAGAAATTAGCCACGCGTGGTGGCAGGCACCTGTAATCCCAGCTACCCGGGAGGCTGAGGCAGGAAAATCGCTTGAACCCGGGAGGCAGAGGTTGCGGTGGGCCAATATCATACCATTGTACTCCAGCCTGGGCAACAACAGCGAAACTCTGTTTCAAAAAAAAGAAAGGAAGGAAGGAAGGAAGGAAGGAAGGAAGGAAGGAAGGAAGGAAGGAAGGAAGGAAGGAAGGAAGGAAACAGAAATTAGCCAGGTGTGGTGGCAGGCGCCTGTAATCCCAGCTACTGGGGAGGCTGAGGCAGGAGAATAGCTTGAACAAGGGAGGTGGAGGCTGCAGTGAGCCAAGATCGTGCCACTGCACTCCAGCCTGGGCAACAGAGTGAGACTCTGTCTCAAAAAACAAAAAAAAAAAAAAAAAGAAAAAGAAAGAAAGAAAAGAAATTCGGACTCAGTTTCTGCACCTGTCCTCGCAGAACCACAGCACTCTCTATGGAATTCCTAGCTACACAAGCTCCTCTGCAGACTCCTAGGCTCCACCCCACCCCTCCCTGGCACCCACAAATCTCAGATCTCAATGATCCTGAGGGGTAGGGGGTGAGGGGGAGAGGGGGGAACTACAACCCCAGTGAACCTCGGCGGCCACTGGCTTTCGGATTAGCCTAACTGCAAGCCCCGGGTTTGACGCGAAATGTATTTTAAACCTGACTCAAGGCTGGACGCAATGTCTCACACCTGTAATCCCAGCACTTTGGGAGGCCAAGGCGGGCAGATCACCTGAGACCAGGAGTTCCAGACCAGCCTGGCCAACAGTGAAATCCCCTCTCTACTAAAATATAAAAATTAGCTGGGCGTGGTGGCGGGTGCCTGTAATCCCAGCTACTTGGGAGACTGAAAGAACAAGAATGGCTTGAACTAGGGAGGCAGAAGCTGCAGTGAACCAAGATCGCACCACTGCACTCCAGCCTGAGTGACAGATCAAGACTCTGTCTAAAATAAATAAATGAATATAAAATAAAATAAAACTACATTTTTTTTTTGGAGACAGAGTTTCGCTCTTGTTGCCCAGGCTGGAATGCAATGGCATGATCTCGGCTCCCTGCAACCTCCGCCTCCCAGGTTCAAGCGATTCTCCTGCCTTAGCCTCCAGCATGTGCCACCACGCCCGGCTAATTTTTGTATTTTGAGTAAAGACAGGGTTTCTCCATGTTTGCCAGGCTGGTCTTGAACTCTTGACCTCAGGTGATCTGCCCGCCTCAGCCTCCCAAAGTGCTGGGATTACAGGCTTGAGCCACTGCGCCCGGCCAAAAAATACATTTTAACAACCTGACTTGAGCAGATTTCAATCATGCGTGGGGGCTGGTGCTGAGTGTTGTCACCTACAGGTGAGGAGATTGGGCCTTACCTCCCCTTTCACGCCACATCCAGATGCTGCGCTCGGTCTTCTCCTCGGCGTTCGGGGTGCTTGGTGCCATCTACTGCCTCTCGGTGTCTGGAGTCGGGCTCCGAAATGGACCCAGATGCTTAATGAACGGCAAGTGGGGCTACCACTTCGAAGACACCGCGTAAGGTTTAGCCTGTATTCGTGTCCTGCATTCTCTGCCTCTTCCCTCCCGCACTTCTCCCGTGGACTGGGACACCTGGGCGGGACTCGACCTTCGAGAGCACTCGCTCCACGTGGGTTACCTGGGCCTTTGCAAATCCCCTGGGACGTATTCTTGGGAGCGGCGGTGGCGCACGCGCACGCCGCCTTCTTCCACGTGACCTTACCCCTCCCACAGGGGAGCTTACTTGGTCAACCGCACTCTATGGGATCGGTGCGAGGCGCCCCCTCGCGTGGTCCCCTGGAATGTGACGCTCTTTCTCTCTGCTGGTGGCCGCCTCGTGCCTGGAGATAGTACTGTGTGGGATCCAGCTGGTGAACGGGACCATTGGTGTCTTCTGTGGCGATTGCAGGAAAAAACAGGTGAAATGGCGTGCGGTGGAGTTGTAGAGGGAACCTGCCTGGTCCTGGCTGCCTTCTCACCTTCTCTTTTCCGCAGGACTCCACTCACTGAGGCTCCACTGACCGCTGGGTTACACCTGCTCCCTCCTGGATGCCTGCCTGGCTCTCTCACTCCCTGGCTCGCTAGAATAAACTGCTTTGAGCTCTCTTCCCTGTCTCAGACTGTGCCTTCTGTTAGAAGGAATGTGCAAGAGGCTACAGATACACCTGGGCTTTGGGGCCCCTGCACCCCACTTGTACTTTCTTAACAAATAGATACTGAGCTATTTGGTTGCACTGGAAATAACGATGGTAAACAAGGCAGACAAGTTTTGTTCTCTCAAAGAACTTGGCATTCCAAGGGTGGAAGATAGGCAATTTTTAAAAGAAGCAAAAAATTATTTCAATAGGTAATAAGCACTTTTTTTTAGACAGGGTCTTGCTGTCACTCAGGCTGGAAGGCAGTGGCACGGTCTCAGCTCACTGCATCCTCCACCTCCTGGGCTCAAGCAATCCTCTTGTCTCAGACTCCTAAGTAGCTAGGACCATAGACATATGCCACCATGCCTTGCTAATTTTTTTGTAGAGACAAGGTTTTGCAATGTTGCCCAGGGTGGTCTCGAACTCCTGAGCAAAAGTAATCCTCCCACTTCAGCCTCCCAAAGTATTGGGATTACAGGCATGAGCCACCGTGTGCGGCCAATAAGCACTTTTTTTTTTTTTTTTGAGACGGAGTCCCGCTCTGTCCACCAGGCTGGAGTGCAGTGGCGCGATCTCGGCTCACTGCAAGCTCCGCCTCCTGGGTTCACGCCATTCTCCTGCCTCAGCCTCCCGGGTAGCTGGGACTACAGGCGCCTGCCACCGCGCCCGGCTAATCTTTTGTATTTTTAGTAGAGACGGGGTTTCACCGTGGTCTCGATCTCCTGACCTTGTGATCCGCCCGCCTCGGCCTCCCAAAGTGCTGGGATTACAGGCGTGAGCCACCGCGCCCGGCCAATAAGCACTTTTTAAAAGCATGTTGGTAATGGGATTGATATTAACTTATGGAGAGACTCTCTTTTATGATAGGGAAAATTTGAGAAAATGAAATTTGAGCTAAGATCAGGAGGGCTTGCTAACCATCTGGATATTTGTGGGATTATAGGCAGAGAGAAGAGCAAGGACAAAGATCCTAAACAGGGATCAGTTTTCTAGGAGAAAATAATGAAAACTGTGGAAAAGACACTGTAATCTCTTAAACTCTAGAAAATGGAACTGTAAAGCCATTGTGGCCTTGTCACCTCCTAATTTGGTAGAATTTTTTTTTTTTTTTTTTTTTGAGACAGGGTCTCACTTTGTCACTCAGGCTGGAGTGCAGTGGCATGATCTCGGCTCATTGCAGCCTCAACATCCTGGACTAAAGCAATCCTCCTGCCTCTGCCTCTTGAGTAGCTGGGGCTACAGGTGCACACCACCATACCCCTGCTAATTTTTGTCCTTTTTGTATAGAGAGGGTTTTGCCATGTTGCCCTGGCTGGTCTCCAATTCCTGAGTTTCAGCAGTCCACCAGCCTCAGCCTCCCAGAGTGCTGAGATTACAGCCGTGAGCCACCACATCTGGCCATAATTTGGTAGATTTTTCTTAATCTTAGGTCATCGATTCAGAAAGGAGACAACCTCGGCACCTAATGGAGGCAGGGTGTGTGCTGATACTCTCAGAAAGCCAGACTTCCTGGCCCCGCACCATGTTGCAAGCCTATAATCCCAACACTTTGGGAGGCTGAAGCTGGTGGATCACTTGAGGTCAGGAGCTTGGGACCAGTTTGGCCAACATGGGTAAACCCCGTCTCTACTAAAATTACAAAATGAGCTGGGCATGGTGGTGGGTACCTATAGTCCCAGCTACTCAGGAGGCTGAGGCAGAAGAATCTCTTGAACCCTGGAGATGGAAGTTGCAGTGAGCCAAGATCATACCACTGCACTCCAGCCTGAGCAACAGAGCGAGACTCCTAAAAAAAAAAAAAAAAAAAGCCAGACTTCCATTACTTGTCTGAAATTTATGTGTTTAAGTGCGTTTTTCTCAAGTCCATAACTTTCAGCAATCTACCATGGACCCCTGAGACCAAACCCAAATGTATGCCTCCCCCAATGCCAGATTAGGAGGGGAAAAGGAGACTCAGTTCCCCATCCCTTAAACAGGCACGATCAGCCTGGCGCGGTGGCTCATGCCTGTAATCCCAGCACTTTGGGAAGCCGAGGCGGGCGGATCATGAGGTCAGGAGATCGAGACCATCCTGGCTAACACGGTGAAACCCCGTCTCTACTAAAAACTACAAAAAACTAGCCGGGCGACTTGGTGGCGCCTGTAGTCCCAGCTACCCGGGAGGCTGAGACAGGAGAATGGCGTGAACCCGGGAGGCGGAGCTTGCAGTGAGCTGAGATCCGGCCACAGCACTCCAGCCTGGGTGACAGAGCAAGACTCTGTCTCAAAAAAAAAAAAATTAAGGCCGGGCGCGGTGGCTCAAGCCTGTAATCCCAGCACTTTGGGAGGCCGAGACGGGCGGATCACGAGGTCAGGAGATCGAGACCATCCTGGCTAATACGGTGAAACCCTGTCTCTACTTAAAAATACAAAAAACTAGCCGGGCGACGAGGCGGGCGCCTGTAGTCCCAGCTACCCGGGAGGCTGAGGCAGGAGAATGGCGTAAACCCGGGAGGCGGAGCTTGCAGTGAGCTGAGATCCGGCCACTGCACTCCAGCCTGGGTGGCAGAGCAAGACTCCGTCTCAAAAAAAAAAAAAAAAAAAAAAAAAAAAAAAAAAAATTAGCCAGAGCGGGTGCAGGCGCCTGTAGTCCCAGCTACTCGGGAGGCTGAGGCAGGAATGGCGTGAAGCCGGGAGGCGGAGCTTGCAGTGAGCGCAGAATAAAATAAAATAAGAAAAAATAAAATAAGATAAGATAAGATAAAATAAAATAAAATAAAATAAAATAAAATAAAATAAAAACAAGCGAAACCAAAGTCAATTCGGAGAAGCTTTAATAGCAGGAAGTGAGACTAGCCTCCTGGCCCGGGAGAGAGCGGCGGCGGCGCCGGCCCCGTTCAATTGAGGCAGCAGAATAAGCGCACGTCGTTCAGCGCAGTGTCATCGCTGAAGCCTCTAGGTCCCTGGATGTTGGTCTGCAGGCCGCACACGCCCTTGGGGCAAGGGTCACTCCAGTCTCCAAAGTCTCCCCAGCTCAGCCCAGGCCCCTGCAGTTCCTCGCCGTGTGAACAGCGGAAGCGCACGTTGTTCGCTGCTGTGTTGTCACCGAGAGTCGTGGGTGCCTCCACGCGAAGCAAGAAAGCCACTAGGTAGGCGCCGCCGCGACACCACAGCGGCTCACTCCACTCGCCCCAGCTGCAAGGGAAAGGGAGATGCGTTGCCTCTGCGGGCGCCCCCATTCACCAAGCCCTTGAGACTTTCCAAGCCAAGTGCTGTGTATGACCTGGTGGGCTGGGTGCTCCCTGACAGAGGGGGAGTCTTCCATCCATCCCTTGCCCTCCCCCCCCGCGTCTATACTGCCCGGTAGCTCTGGAGGAGCCAGCCTGCCTGCCGCGATGGACTATGTAATAGAGGGTAAGGGACATATCATCACCCCAAGGGATCCTAGACCCCTGTGCCCCACCTTCCAGACTGCGACTCTACCACGTGCGTGTTGCCTAGGACGTTCCCGCGCCCGGCTCCACCTGGGTATGATGAGAAGAGCAAGGGCGAGTCACGGAATTCTCATCCTTGGCTGGATGGTCCCACGCATCTCCACCCTCTCCAGGACCTAAGCCTGAGCCCCAACCTTGAGCGAGAACCCGCTGGCGAAGAATCCGTCAGGACACATCTCAGGCCAGGCCCAGTCGCCCCAGGGACCCCCGTTGGTCACTTCGATGATCGCCGCGTAGCCGTTCCAGCCATCTGCCTGTCCACATGGGAAATGCGTCGCCCGCAGAAGCAGCAGCAGCCGCAGCCGTTTGGCTCCCCCGCCTGGCTCCATCCTGCAGCTGTGAATCAGGCCTCCTAAGCAGATTTATATCAGTTTGTCACCTGTGAGGGCTCCAATTGCGGAAGGGCCTCCCAGATTAAGTGAAACCCAAAACTAATCCACTCCTGGAACCCTATTTCCTGCTGCCTGAGGCAGAGGCTCTCAGAGCTAGGGGAGGAGGGGCAGTGAGAGAGCGGGAATTGAAATAACCATCACCTATTGAACATTTACCACAGGCTACGAATTATGGTTAGCGCTTTGCAGTGTTTTATTTAACCCTCACAGCAATTTTTAGGAGGTGAAAATTATCCTTCCTTTTTTGTAGAAGAGGGAACTGGCTCAAAAATGGCAAGCAAGTTGCCTTAGGTTTACAGCCAAGCAAGCTGGCAAACATTCCAGCAGGGAGAGCAAAGACAGAGTGGAGACCAGGGCCAGGGATGGAAGTGACCTCCCAGGAGTCCCACCAGGGACAGGATGGGTCAAGGGCAACCCAGAGACCTCCAGGATGTGAGGGGACATCAAAGTAAGGATAGGACAAGAATCCTCGAACTGGAGAATCTGAGAAATCTCCTGTCAGCTCAAAAGTCTCCTCCTCCTCTGAGAGGTCTTCTGAGAGACCAGGGCCCTAACACCTTGAGAATCTGGGACACCCCACCCCACCTTAGAAGAAGATACACACAAACAAGAATAATTCTTTTTTATTTTATTTTTTTTTTATTGAGTCAAAGTCTCTCTGTTGCCCAGACTGGAGTGCAGTGGCACAATCTTGGCTCACTGCAACCTCCACCTCCTGGGTTCAAGCGATTCTCCTGCCTCAGCCTCCCTGGTAGCTGGGACTACAGGCACGCATCACCACGCTGCCCCACTAATTTTTGTATTTTTAGTAGAGACGGGGTTTCACCATGTTGGCCAGGATGGTCTCGATCTCTTGACCTCATGATCCACCTGCCTTGGCCTCCCAAAGTGCTGGGAATTACAGGTGTGAGCCACCGTGCCTGGCCCAACAGGAATAATTCTAAGAAGTTTGGGGACAGGTGACTAAGAACCCCTAAGAAGAGATCATGCTGTTTCTTCCATTGCTTTCTGTATGTATCCTTATATCCTTTCCCGGAATGCCTTTCCCCCTGTGACCACCAGGTGGACTCCTAATTTGCAAAATAAAAAGCAAGAAACCCTAAGTATGTTTTTGGTTTGTTTGTTTGTTTGTTTTGAGACCAAGTCTCACTCTGTTGCCCAGGCTGCAGTGCAGTGGTGCCACCTCTGCTCACGGCAACCTCTGCCTCCTGGGTTCAAGCAACTCTCTTCCCTCAACCTCCCGAGTAGCTGGGATTATAGGCGCTCGCCCCCACGCCTGGCTAATTTGTATATTTTTAGCAGAGACAGGGTGTTGCCTTGTTAGCCAGGCTGACCTCAGGTAATCCGCCCACCTTGGCCTCCCAAAGTGCTGGGATTACAGGCGTGAGCCACCATGCCCAGCCTAAAAATGCCTGGCTAAATGTGTTAGGGGGCCACAACCCCTGATTTACCTGCCCCTCATACACACTCCTTTGTTTATTCAATATCTATTTATTTAGCAATAATATGTTTTGGCTTAAGCAATAGTCCAAGTGCTGTAAGCAAGAAAAACAAGGCCCCTGTCATCAGAGCTCACATTCCAGCGGGGGAGACAGAGGATAAATTCTCCCCCAGTAGACCTTGAGCTGTGTGAAGGCACTTTTGTATTCTTGAAGCCTAGTACATGAGGAAGTACTTAACAAAGGTTGGTGCAATGAATGATTGAAGAGCCAATCTGGAGTTTTGAAAAGTAAACCACAAAAATGCAAAAGGATAAAGCCTGATGTGTATATACGATTGCGAGAGGTCATGTATCCAGCACGATTGTGAGAGGTCATGTATCCAGGGCAAGACAAAGTCCCCTGGGGATAAGATAGATAATTTAGAAGTGGGTGTTCCCAGCGGGGATCGGTGACTCAGGCCTGTAATCCCAGCACTTCGGGAGGCCGAGGGGGACGGATCACAAGGTCAGGGGTTTCACACCAGCCTGGCCAGTATGGTGAAACCCCGTCTCTACTAAAAATACAAAAATTAGCCGGCACTCTCCAGCCTGGGTGACAGAGTGAGACTTTGTCTCAAAAAAAAAAAAAAAAAAAAAAAAGAGAGAGAAGTGGGTGTTCCCTGGATTCCAGAGGTGTGTGATGCTTGAACTTGATATTTATAGGGCAATTGTGGTCAGCTTTTCCATTTAGTGTTTTCACATACATTATCATTTAATCCACACATGAGGCTTGCAAAGTACCTATTATTATCCTCAATTTACAGTGGAGAGAACTCAAGACCAGAGTCAATTAGGGCCCACACCACTGCTCAGTAGGGGAGCTGTTCTGGCCCCTGCCTCTCTTCCCAGTACTCAGAGTGCCTCTTACTACAGCTGGCCCTACAGGGAAGGGAAAGGCACTGATCTGTCACTGTTATCGAATCCCCCAAATTCCCTTCACCCGGTTCCTCGCACCCGGGGTAGCTGCCCTTTGGGGCGAAGGGCACAGGGGAAGGGGCCTTAGTAGGTTAATTATTAACCCTTTGCCCCTCAGGGCACCACGGGCTTCTCTCCCCTCCTGGAGGTGGAGGGACACTTACTGGCTAGGGGCTGATAAGGGGGCGGTGGTCCCAGTAGCAGGCATGGGGGTGGCGGTGCGGCCCCCAGCCCTGCGGCACTGGTTCAGCCACTCAGTTCCTCTCACTATCTTCGCGCTGCTGCTGCTTTATCTCAGTGCTCGGAGCCTAGGTGAGCTGTCCCTTCCCTCACCTGCTCCGGGAGGAACCCCGGAGTCCAGGCCCTCAGGACTCAAGCCTCTTCCTCTAGCCCTCACCGCTCCTCTTCTGCTGTCCCCAGGCGCCCGCTCGGGCTGCGGACCCGGGGCACAGGCCTGCGTTCCGTAGGGAACGCGCCCTTCCAGGTACGCTTGGCGCAGGGCTGGGCGCGGGAGCTCCAGGAGGGACCAGAACAGGGGGATATGGAGCCAGGCTGAGGGTCCGGCGAAGGGCGGGTCCTCTCTCCCCCTGGTCTCCCCTCTCCCGTCGGAAGCTGAGCGCACAGCAGAAGAGCCACTAGCTAAACCTTCGGAACAATTTCTTCAAGGCGGAATCTGCTCCCACCTCTTCCCGTCGTGTCTCCCCACCACGTCCGGCAGGAGTAGGGACCCCTGGAGGCCCCGGAGAGGAAACAGCCTCCGTGTCTGGCCCCTCGGGGGACGCTAGGCCGTATGATGAGGCCGTTCCACGCCAGCCTGAAATCCGAAAGGGATGTGAGGCTGTCGCCGTACCTGGCGAGATGGAGGGCACTAGTCGAGTGAGTGGCCTCCCGCCCCCCAGCCAGTCCCCGCCTCCTTGGCGGCTACATCGCCGTTCTCTCAAAGCATCTGGCCCGCAGGTTCCTGCCTCCCCTCGGTTCAGTCTTCGCCTTCGCCACTAGGGAGGACTTCACCAAGGTGACAGCTCTGGAGGCTCTGGTGCACGACCCGGACGCGGAGCACTACTCGTCGCTGGCGGCCATGGCGGCATGGGAGCACTGGGCGGGACTGCTGGAGCAGCTGGGGTCGGCCCCCCAGGACCCGGCCCGGAGCTCGGGCTCTCGCACGCTGCTCCTGCAGCACCGTGCGCTGCGCTGGTCCCAGCTCTGCCTCCACCGCGTGGCGACCGGCGCGCTGGGAGGCCCGGACCCGGGAGTGCAGTGCAGCGACGCCTACCGCGCAGCCCTGGGTTCGCATCACCCCTGGCTGGTCCGTCAGGCCGTCCGCCTCGCCTTCCTAGCCTTCCCGGGTCGCCGCCGCCTGCTGGAGCTGGCGTGTCCTGGAACCACCCAGGCAGAGGCGCGGGCCGCGCTGGTCCGGGCCGCCGGCACCCTGGAGGACGTCTACAACCGTACCCAGAGCCTGCTGGCCGAGCGCTGCCTGCTCCAGCTGACCTACGACGGCGGCTGCGGGGACCAGCGGGAACGAAGCGGATCGCCCGGGGTGGGGCCGCGCAGCCCGGGGTCAGCCCCGCAGCCCGCGCTGCGGCCGCCTCCGTATCCCGCCTCTTCCGTGACGTCGCGGCGGCGAGGGCTGCCCCCGGCAGGGAATGGCGTTGAGCTCCCTCTGTCCGCAGTCTCGGAAAGACGGGAGGAGCTGTGAGGAATAAAAAGTATTTGGCAGCATCGACGTAGGGCGTTTTGTGTGATGACGACAGACGCTTAAGGGAAATAAAAAACGAATGTAAGAAGATGTGTCATCTCTGTTCCCGGCAGTCGAGAGACTCACGCTTCCCCGGCCTATCGCAGTCACTCCCGTGGCTTTGGTTGCCAACCACACGCTGAGTCTCCAGCTCAGACTTCTCCCTGAGCTTCACCCCTGTGCAGCCAAGTATACAGCAAGCATCCTGCACACTCCATAGACACTGCAAATGCAACACGTCCAACACTAGTCCCACCACCATCCCCCCAAGAACTGCACCTTCTCCTGTGTTCCCTGTCTCTGTGAGTAAACGGCACCCTCACCCTTCAGCTACCCAAGCGCATGTGCGTCATGCCTCACACCAAGCAGCTGCTCAGCGCCACAGGGCCACTCCCGCAATTAACATAAAAGATCCTACCATTTCATACACTGATAACTCCCAAATCACCACTTCAATCTACTTTCTCCTGGACTCCAGAATCCTACATATATGATTGCCTATTAGGTATTTCCACTTGGATGTCACTTCATCACAGCAAACCTACCATGTCCAACACTAAGCTCCAATACGCCCTCCCCACGAAAATTCTCCCTCCATAGTCTTTGCTGGCTCAGTGAATGACACTGCCATTCTTTCAGGTCCTTAAACCAAAAACCTCGTCATCCAGACCCTCCTGGGGTTTTGTTTGTTTGTTTGTTTTCTGAGATGTCCACTGCATTGCAGCCTGCGCGATGGGAGCGAGACTCCTTCTCAAATAAATAAATAAATAACAATCAACAGTCAGGCGCAGTGGCTCACGCCTGTAATCTCAGCCCTTTGGGAGGCTGAGGCGAGTGGATCACCTGAGGTCAGCAGTCCGAGACTAGCCTGGCCAACATGGTGAAACCCTGTCTCTACTAAATATACAAAAATGAGGCCAGGCGCGGTGGTTCACGCCTGTAATCCCAGCACTTTGGGAGGCCGAGGGGGGTGGATCACAAGGTCAGGAGATCGAGACCATCCTGGCTAACAGGATGAAACCCTGTCTCTACTAATAATACAAAAAATTAGCCAGGCGTGCTGGTGGGCACCTGTAGTCCCAGCTACTTGGGAGGCTGAGGCAGGAGAATGGTGTGAACCTGGGAGGCAGAGCTTGCAAAGAGCAGAGATCCCGCCACTGCACTCCAGCCTGGGTGACAGAGCAAGACTCCATCTCAAAAATATATATATATATACAAAAATTAGCCGGGCACAGTGGCGTGTGCCTGAATCCCAACACTTTGGGAGGAGAATCACTGGAACCCGGGAGGCAGAGGCTGCAGTGAGCCAAGATCGCGCCACTGCACTCCAGCCTGGGCAACAGAGCAAGACTCTGTCTCAAAAAACAAAAAACAAAACAAACAAACAAAAACCACACACACAAAAAACAAAAACAATCAACAAATTAGGAATAGAAGAGAACTTCCCCTATTAGGAATAGCTTGAAAAACCAAGCTAACAGCACTGTCAATGATGAAAGACTTTTCCCTAAGATTTTACCCTAAAATGAGAAACAAGACAAAGATGTCTGCTTTTGCCAATCTATTTAACATTGTACTGAAGTAACTCGCCAGAACAACTGGGCAAGATAATGAAATAAAAGGTATCCAGATTGGAAAGGAAGAGATAAAACTATCTCCATTTACAGATGATATGATGGTTTATGTAGGAAAACCCTAAAGAATATAGACACAGGCCGGGCGCGGTGGCTCAAGCCTGTAATCCCAGCACTTTGGGAGGCCGAGGCGGGCGGATCACAAGGTCAGGAGGTCGAGACCATCCTGGCTAACACAGTGAAACCCCGTCTCCACTTAAAAAAAAAATACAAAAAATTAGCCGGGCGAGATGGCGGCGCCTGTAGTCCCAGCTACTCGGGAGGCTGAGGCAGGAGAATGGCGTGGACCCGGGAGGCGGAGCTTGCAGTGAGCTGAGATCCAGCCACTGCACTCCAGCCTGGGCGACAGAGCGAGACTCCGTCTCAAAAAAAAAAAAAAAAGAATATAGACACAAACTATTAGAACTAATAAATGACCCAGCACGGTGGCTCATGCCTGTAATCCCAACACTTTGGGAGGCTGAGGCGGACAGATCAGGGGGTCAGGAGATCGAGATCAGCCTGACCAACATGGTGAAACTCCGTCTCTACTAAAAATACAAAAATTAGCCAGGCATGGTGGTGTGCACAGGAGAACTGCTTGAACCCAGGAGGCAGAGGTTGCAGTGAGCTGGGATTGCACCACTGCACTCCAGCCTGGGCAACAGAGTAAGAGTCTGTCTCGAAAACAAAAAACAAAAAAGAACTAATAAATGGTTCAATGAAGTTGCAGGATACAATATCAAAACCAAAATCAGTTGTATTTCTATGTACTAGCAATGAACAATCCAAAAATGAAATTAAGAAGACAACATCACTTATAATAGCATCAAAAAGAATAAAACACTTGGGAACAAATTTAACCAAAGAAATGCAAGACTTACATATCGAAAACTATAAACACTGTTAAAAGAAATTAAGGAAGACCTGAATAAATGAAAAAAAAAACAGGTTATGAAAAGAAGACATTTTAAGTTGGCAATACTCCACAAATTGATTAAGTACATTCCCTAACAAAATTCCAACAGCCTTTTCTGCAGAAATGGACAGCGAATCCTAAAATCCCAATGGAGATGCAAAGAATCCAGAAAAGGCAAAATAATCTTGAAAAGGAGGAAAAAGTTGGAGGATTCACATTTCCTGAATCTATAAATTACTATATTCAAAAACTGGATAATGGTTATAGTTGTGCCAGGCGTAATGGCTCATGCCTATAATCCCAGCACTTTGGGAGCTGAGGCGGGTGGATCACGAGGTCAGGAGTTTGAGACCAACCTGGCCAACATGGCGAAACCCCATCTCTACTAAAAATATAAAAATTACCCAGGCGTGGTGGCAGGCGCCTGTAATCCCAGCTACTCGGGAGGCTGAGGCAGGAGAATCTCTTGAACCCGGGAGGGAGGTGAAGGCTGCAGTGAGCCGAGATCGTGCCACTGCACTCCAGCCTGGGCGACAAGAGCAAGACTCCTTCTCAAAAAAATAAATAAATAAATGGTTATAGTTGTACAATATTGTGGATGTACTAAATAACACTGAATTGTACACTGTAAAATAATTTTGTTATGTGAATTTTAGCTCAATTTTGAAAAAAATACTACAGGCCGGGCACGGTGGCTCACGTCTGTAATCCCAGCACTTTGGGAGGCCGAGGCAGACAGATCACTAGGTCAGGAGTTCGAGACCAGCCTGCCCAATATGGTGAAACCCTGTGTCTACTAAAATTACAAAAATTAGCCAGGCGTGGCAACAGGCTCCTGTAGTCCCAGCTACTTGGGAGGCTGAGGCAGAAGAATTGCTTGAACCTGTGAGGTGGAGGTTGCAGTAAGCCAAGATCACGCCACTGCTCTCCAGCCTGGGCAACAGAGTGAGACTCTGTCAAAAAAAAAAAAAAAAAAAAACAGACAGAAAGAAAGAAATAAATAAAAGAAAGGAAGAAGGAAGGAAGGAAGGAAGGAAGGAAGTGAATGAAAGGAAGGAAGGAAGGAAGGTAAATAAGGTACCAGGCCCGGCCGTCCTGCCTGAAGTCGTCGCATTCATGGCTTTCCATCCCGCCGGTGTCCAGCCGGCATGACGTCCTTCGCTAGCCGCGTTCCTTCCGGCTATGGTCCAGCCTTTCCGTCCTGCACGCCTTCCTGCCTGCCGGCCCGCACCTCCTTGCGCATCCTCAGGTCATTAAGGCGACTCCCGTAGCCCCACCCCCCGGCCGTACAGTGCCGCCCGAGTCCCTATCCGTTCCGTCCGCCTTACCTTCCTGCCTGCCTTCCCTCATTCCTCCCTTCCCTCGTCCTATCCTTCCTTCCGCGCCTCCCTCCGCTCTTCAGTCTTCGCCTTCTTCCCCGTCTCCTTCCCTTCCTCCCTCTTCCATTCCTTCCTCCTTCATTCCGCTTCCCGCCTTCATTCCTTCTTCTTCCCTCCTTCCTTTCCCCTTCCTTCCTTCCTTCTTCCCTCCTCCTTCCTGCTCCTCCTCCTGCTATCCTTCCCCCGTCCGTCCTTCCTGCCTTCCCTTCTCACTCTTCCTTCTCTTCTTCTATCCTCCTGCCCACCTTCCTTCCTGTCCTCCTTCCTCCGTCCCCCTCCTCTTCTCCTCCTGCCTTCCTTCCTGTCCTTCTTTCCTTCCTCCTTCCTTTCCCTTCCTCTCCTTCCTTCCTCCTTCCTTCCTTTCCTTTCCTGTCCCTCCTCCTTCCTTCTTCCTTCCTTCCTTCCTTCTTCCTTCCCTCCTTCCTTCCATTTCCTTCTTCCTTTCTTCCCCTTCCTTCCTTGTCCTCCTTTCCCTTCCTCCCTTCCTTCCTTCCCTCCTTCCTCTCCTTCCTTCCTTTCCTTCCCTTCCTTCCATTCCGTGCCCTCCTTCCTTTCCGTTCCATTCTTCTTCCCTCCTTCCTATCCTTCCTTCCTTCCTTCCTTCCTTCTTCTTCTCTGCCTTCCTACCTTCCTTCTGCCTCCTTCCTTCCTTCCTTCCCTCCCCTTCCTTCCTTCCTCCCTTCCCTCCTTCCTTCCTTCCTTCCTTCCTTTCCCCTCCTTCCTCAGTTCCCTCCTTCCTTCCTTCCTTCTTTCCCTCCTTCCTGCCTTCCCTACCTTCCGTTCCTTCCTTCCTTCCTTCCTGTGCCCTTCCTTCCTTCCTGTTCCTCCTGCTTCCTCCGTCCCCCTCCTTCCTTCCCCTTACCTGCACTTCGCCTCCCGTCCTTCCTCCTTTCTTTCCCTCCTGTCCTCCCTTTCCCTTCCTTCCGCTTCCTTCCTGCCGTCCTCCTTCCCTTCCCCCTCCTCCTTCCTTCCTCCCTTCCTTCCTTCCTTGCCCCTTCCTTCCTTCTTTCGCCTTCCCTCCTCCCTTCCTGCCCTCACTCCTTCCTCCTTCCTCTTTCTTCCTTCCGCTGCCTTTTCCCCTTCTTCCTCCTCTCCTCCTTCCTTCCTTCCTTCTTTCTTCCTTCCCTCTTTCCGTCCCTTCCTCCTTCCTTCCGTCCTTCCTTCCCTCCTTCCGTCCCTCCTTCTTTCCCTTCTCTTCCTGTCTTTCTCTTCCCGCCTTCCGTCCTTCCTTCCTCTCCTTACTCCTTCCTTCTTTCCCTTCCTCCTTCCTTCCTTCTTTCCTTCCTTCCTTCCTTCCTTCCTCTTTCCCTCCCTCCTTCCTCCTTCCTTCCTCCTCCTCCTTCCTTCCCTTCCCTCCTTCCTTCCTTGCCTCCTTCCTTCCTTCCTTCCCTTCCGTCCCTTTCCCTGCCTTGCCTTCCTTCCTTCCCTTCCTTCCCCTCCTTCCTTCCTCCCGCCTTCCTTCTTCCCTCCCTTCCTTCCCTCCTATCCCTCTCCGTCCTCCTCCCGTTCCTCATTTCCTTCTATCTGCTTCTTCCGTCTCCCTTCCTGCCCTCCACCTTTCCTCCCCTCCCTTCTCTCTCCCCTCTTCCTCCTGTGCCTCAGGACAGACATACAGATCTATGAAACAAAATTAAATCCATCAATTCCTTATGTTTGTCAATTGATTTTTACAGAGTCCCCAGTCTCAATGGGAACATCTTTCAACAAATGGTGCTGGAACAACTAACTGGCTATCCATATGCAAAAGAATGGATTTGGACTTCTACTTCACATCACATACAAAAATTAACTCAAAATGGACCACAGACCTAAAAATGTAAGAGCCAGCACTATAAACTTTCATGCTTCTAAGAACACCAATGAAGGACATGAAAAGACAATCCAATGGGAGAAAATATTTTCAAATCACGTATCTGATAAGTTTCTAGTACCTAGAATATTAAAAAGGACTCTTACAACTCAACAATAAAAAAAAAAAAAAAAAACAGCCGGGCGCGGTGGCTCAAGCCTGTAATCCCAGCACTTTGGGAGGCCGAGACGGGCGGATCACGAGGTCAGGAGATCGAGACCATCCTGGCTAACACGGTGAAACACCGTCTCTACTGAAAATACAAAAAACTAGCTGGGCGAGGTGGCGGGTGCCTGTAGTCCCAGCTACTGGGGAGGCTGAGGCAGGAGAATGGCGTGAACCTGGGAGGCGGAGCTTGCAGTGAGCCAAGATTGCGTCACTGCACTCCAGCCTGGGCGACAGAGGGAGACTCCATCTCAAAAAAAAAAAAGAAAAGAAAAGAAAAGAAAAAGAAGCCGGGCGCGGTGGCTTAAGCCTGTAATCCCAGCACTTTGGGAGGCCGAGACTGGCGGATCACGAGGTCAGGAGATCGAGACCATCCTGGCTAACACGGTGAAACCCCGTCTCTACTAAAATACAAAAATCTAGCCGGCGAGGTGGCGGCGCCTGTAGTCCCAGCTACTCCGGAGGCTGAGGCAGGAGAATGGCGTAAACCCGGGAGGCGGAGCTTGCAGTGAGCTGAGATCGGGGCACTGCACTCCAGCCTGGGCGACAGAGCGAGACTCCGTCTCAAAAAAAAAAAAAAAGAAAAAAGAAAAGAAAAAGAAAACCACAAGGTACCACTTCACACCCACTAGAATGGCTATAACTAAAATAATGCACAATAACAAGTGTTGGTGAGGATGTGGAGAAATTGGAACCCTCATACATGGCTTGTAGGGATGTAAAATGGTGCAGTTTCTGTGGAAAACAGCTTGTCGGTTGCTCAAAATGTTAAACATACAGTTATAGAACCCATAAATTCCTCTGCCAGCATATACTCCTAAGAATATAACTAAAAGAAATGAAAACATGGTGTGGTCACTTTAACCCAAAGACTCTTAGGTTTATTTTGTGGGCCTTTTGGCCTGCAGCTCCATAAGATCGGCAGGGCGCAAGCCACTAGGACGGTTTTTTGTTTTGTTTTTGTTTTTGTTTTTTTGAGACAGAGTCTTGCTCTGTCGCTCAGGCTGGAGACAGTGCCGTGATCTCGGCTCACTGCATCCTCCGCCTCCTGGGCTCAAGAGATTCTCCTGCCTCAGCCTCCCCAGTAGCTGGAATTACAGGCGCGCCCCACCACACCCGGCTAATTGTTGTATGTTTTAGTAGAGACGGAGTTTAACCATGTTGGCCAGGCTGGTCTTGAACTCCTAACCTCATGATCCGCCCGCCTCGGCCTCCCAAAGTGCTGGGATTACAGGTGTGAGATACCGAGCCCGGCCAGGACTTTTTTTTTTTTTTTTTTTTTTTTTTTTTTTTTTTTTTTTTGACTTTCTTGTGTTTGTTGCTTGCCACGCTGCCATCAAGTGCTCACTGTCGCAAAAGAACCGTCCCCATGCATTACTGTACTTTTCTTTTCCCTTCTGCCGTCAACCTCGTAGTAGCTTCACTCCCAGAAGGCCTCAAAGCGCGACCGAAGAGCGTGACAGAGCGCTTTACGACAGTTGCTTTGAGGCAGTACCGGAGGAGAAATATGGCGGCCACCCTACTAGCTGCTCGGGGAGCCGGGCCGGCACCGGCTTGGGGGCCGGAGGCCTTCACCCCAGACTGGGAAAGCCGAGAAGTCTCCACTGGGGTGAGGAAGGACTCAGGGTTCATAGGATGTGCACAAGGCCTGACGCGATGGGAAGATAAAGCCTGAGTGGGGTTGAGAGATCTGGCAGGGGCGGAGGGGAGGTAGAATGTGTTGTACTCCAGGAATGGGGTGAGGCACTCCTAGGATGGTGGAGTGGTGCGGTAGCTTCGTAGTATAAGGTAGAGGGTGGGCTGAAATGTGGAATTCTGGAATCCTGCGAGGCTAGTGAAGATCCTGGGCTTAAGTCCGGGATGAGTCTTTTGGGATTTGAGGGTTGGCATTCTGGTATTCTGCGGGGTACTGAGGCCCCTGTAAGATTTGAAAATGGTTCAGCGACGCACAGTTTTTGTATTTTGGGAACTCGGTAGAGAGACCATTGAGGTTTGTGTATGCTGGAGAATGTGGACTCACTCCTTTTTCCCTTTTCCCAGACTACTATTATGGCCGTGCAATTTGACGGGGGCGTGGTTCTGGGGGCAGACTCCAGAACAACCACTGGGTGAGCTCAGGACAGATTTGTGAAAGGTCTTCCCATCTTCCTTTTCCTTTCCTGCCTGCCAGCCCACCCTAATCCTCCACAGACCACTGTGGGAAGAGAGGTTTCTTCTCTCTCTGGAGATTAAGATTTGTCCCAGCTTTTATTACTTTAAGTTCCCCTCACTCTTTAGGGGAATCCTTACGAAAGTCTGTTCTCCAGTCTGCTTCAGTTTGGATGAGAATAAGCAATGCTGGAGGCCAGGCACGGTGGCTCACCCCTGTATTCCCAGCACTTTGGGAGGCCGAGACGGGTGGATCACCTGAGGTCAGGAGTTCAAGACCAGCCTGGCCAACATGGCGAAACCCCGTCTCTACTAAAAAATACAAAAATTAGCCGGGCATGGCGGCTCACGCCTGCAGTCCCAGCTACTTGGGAGGCTAAGGCTAGAGAATTGCTTGGACCCAGGAGGCAGAGGCTGCAGTGAGCAGAGATCGTATCACTGCACTCCAGCCTGGGCAACAGAGTGAGACTCCATCTCAAAGAAAGAAAAACAGGCAATACTGGACATCCTATCCCTGAGCCCTAAGAGAGTGGGTAGTGATGGGAATGGAGGTGGAAGACAGGTGGGCTCCTTTCCTCACTATTCTGCTATCCTGCAGGTCCTACATCGCCAATCGAGTGACTGACAAGCTGACTCCTATTCACGACCACATTTTCTGCTGTCGCTCAGGCTCAGCTGCTGATACCCAGGCAGTAGCTGATGCTGTCACTTACCAGCTTGGTTTCCACAGGTGCTTGTGGGCAGGGGAGGGGCAAGTATCTGAAGGGAGTTGGAAGCTGAGGAGCTAAATGGCCTGACTTCTAGGTCCTGAAACTTTCTCTGTGACTTCTCTGACCCTCTAGCATTGAACTGAATGAGCCTCCACTGGTCCACACAGCAGCCAGCCTCTTTAAGGAGATGTGTTACCGATACCGAGAAGACCTGATGGCGGGAATCATCATCGCAGGCTGGGACCCTCAAGAAGGAGGGCAGGTCAGATCCCCACCCCCGACCAGAGCACACTTGAGCCAGGCCTTTTATCCTCTCCCCAACCATTTTATTTTTCTTTCCAGTCTCTACCTCACTTATTCTTACTATTAACGTTCCTCAGACCAATAGAATGGACAGGTGAACGTACATGTATTGGAGGGAGGATATGACTGGTAACTCTTCTCCTTCTATCTGGCAGGTGTACTCAGTGCCTATGGGGGGTATGATGGTAAGGCAGTCCTTTGCCATTGGAGGCTCTGGGAGCTCCTACATCTATGGCTATGTGGATGCTACCTACCGGGAAGGCATGACCAAGGAGGAGTGTCTACAATTCACTGCCAATGGTGAGAGCTTAGGCTCCTGGGCCTGTGAGCTTCAACCCCAACTACCCAAGCTAGGCCAACGTTCCTCATTCCTTGCAGTGATCCCAGCATCTGACTCTGAACCCAGCTTTCTCCTTTTATCCACAGCTCTCGCTTTGGCCATGGAGCGGGATGGCTCCAGTGGAGGAGTGATCCGCCTGGCAGCCATTGCAGAGTCAGGGGTAGAGCGGCAAGTACTTTTGGGAGACCAGATACCCAAATTCGCCATTGCCACTTTACCGCCCCCCTGAATCCTGGGATTCTAGTATGCAATAAGAGATACCCCGTACTGATGCAAAATTTAATAAAGTTTGTCACAGAGAATCTTTATACTTTGGGTTCTTTTTTTTGACTTCAAGCTTGAATTTGGCCCATTCCTATTTGTATAAACCTGCACTGAACTCAGAGCGAGTTGAGAGGAAATGAAAGGAGTTATGAATGCTTGATTCCCCAATAAGCTTTTACATGGGTGGTTTCAAACCTCTTCTCCAAACCACCTTCCCCCAAACTTTATTTCTCCCACCATATCCAGGTCCTTGAACCACTGGATTGTGGTTGGTGTTGGGGGTACCAGCAACACCCGTTCCCTGTTCAACCCCAAGGTGGAACTCGGAATTCTGACTAAAACTGGAGTCACCTTCCTCAGCCTGCTTCCTGCCAGTCACCATGGGTGACTACTGCTCCTAAGTCCACAAAGAGCAGCTTCCTCCAGCCCAGCCTCATGGTCCCCTCTCTCCACACTGAACCTCTATCACCTCACCTTGTGATCAGCGGGAGCACTGTGACTTCCTTGGCTTTTGGGAGAAAGGTGGGCCTTGTTTGCAAATGGAATTCAGGATGACTGTTGAGTGGGAGAACACAGCCACCAGGAGTGCTTTTGGCCAGCTCGGAAGCCACCATTCCCATGGTGGGGGGTGTGATCACCCCCTTGGAGTGAGGCTAAAAATGAACTCTGGCCCCTCCGAAGCTGGTCCCATTCAAGCCAGGGACAAAAGGAGCCTGATAGCTGGGACTACGGGTATGTGCACCTCACCTCAGCCTAATTTTATTATGTATTTTTTAGAGACAGAGTCTCATCTGTCACCCAGGCAGCAGTGTCACTGTCATAGCTCACTGTAACCTCAAACTCCTGGCTTAAGTGATTCCCTGCCTCAGCCACCAATGTGCTGGGATTACAGGCGTGAGCCACTGTGTCTAGCCTTTTTTTTTTTTTTTTTTTTTGAGACGGAGTTTTGCTCTGTTGCCCAGGCTGGAGTGCAGTGGCCTGGTCTCAGTTCACTACAACCTCCGCCACCTGGTTTCCAGCGATTCTCCTGTCTCGGCCTCCCAAGTAGGTGGGATTACAGGCGCGTGCCACCGTACCCAGCTAGTTTTTGTATTTTTAGTAGAGATGGGATTTCACCATATTGCCCAGGCTGGTCTGGAACTTCTGACCTTGTGATCTACCTGCCTCGGCCTCCCAAAGTGCTGGGATTACAGGCGTGAGCCACCACAGCTGGCCTTTTATTTATTTTTTTTTTTTTGAGACAGGGTTTCATTCTTATTGCCCAGACTGGAATGCAATGGCGTGATCTCAGCTCACCACAACCTGCACATCCCGGGTTCAAGTGATTCTCCTGTCTCAGCCTCCTAAGTAGCTGGGATTACAGGCATGCACCACCATGCCCAGCTAATTTTGTATTTTTAGTAGAGACAGAGTTTCTCCACGTTGGCAGGCTGGTCTCAAACTCCCAACCTCAGGTGATCCACCCTCCTCAGCCTTGCAATTTTTTTTTTTTAAGACGGAGTCTGGGCCGGCGAGTGGCTAAGCCTGTAATCCCACGCTTTGGGAGGCCGAGACGGGCGGATCACGAGGTCGGAGACGAGACCATCCTGGCTAACCCGGTGAAACCCGTCTCTACTAAAAAATACAAAAAACAGCCGGCGAGGTGGCTGCGCCTGTAGTCCCAGCTACTGGAGGCTAGGCAGGAGAATGGCGTAAACCCGAGGCGGAGCTTGCAGTGAGCCAAGATCGGCCACTATACTCCAGCCTGGGCGACAGAGCGAGACTCCATCTCAAAAAAAAAATTAAAAAAAGACGGAGTCTGACTCTGTCCCCCAGGCTGGAGTGCAATGGTGCGATCTCAACTCACTGCAACCTCTACCTCCTGGGTTCAAGCGATTCTCCTGCCTCAGCCTCCTGAGTAGCTGGGATTACAGGCGTCCACCACCACGCCTGGCTAATTTTTTTGTATTTTTAATAGAGACGGGGTTTCACCATGTTGGCCAGGCTGGTCTCGATCTCCTGCCTGGGCCTCCCAAAGTGTTGGGATTATGGGTGTGAGCCACCGCACCCGGCCTAAAATTCATTTTTTAGAGCAGTTTTAGGTTCACAGCAAAATGGAGTAGAAAATACAGATATTTCCCATGTGCTCCTCTCCCCACGTGGGCAGCCTCCCTCACTGTCAACATCTGCACCAGAGATGGCCATTGTTGGAACTAGTAACCTACGCTCGACACATGACTCCCCAATTCCACGTGGCTGCACTCATCAGCTCTCAGCTCAAATGTCACCTCATCAGAAAGGCCTTTCCCGACCACCTGAAACTGAAGAACCACCACCCCCACCCTTCCCACTCACATGACCCTGTTTCATTTTCTTCACAGCAGCACACATCACTGTCTTGGGTTCTTAGTTGTTTACCTGTGTATGATTGTCTCCCCCCTCTACTAGAAAGTCAGCTCATGAGAAGAGAGAATTCTTCTTCTTCCTGGTTTATTGATATCTCCTCCATGCCTGGCAGGGGTAGATACTCGGCATTTACCGAAGGAATATGCTCTCATCCCATCTGCCATCCTGCCCAGCCCCGCCACCCGCCACCCCAGACTGTCTTCAGCACACTCAACTCTGAAGCTTGATGTCAGCAATCTTACTTTCCCACTTGTCACACCTGGGCTCTGCATGAGATGAGCTGCCTCATATTCATCATTCCTGTGTCTCACTCCCACCATAGGTAACACTTCCCATCTCAGCCCCATAACCCAGCCCTGCAGCCTTGGCCCCATCTACTTCCCCTGCACACACGCACAGCACTTAGCAACTACGAACATATTTAATGAGAAGGTTAGGAAGGACTTGGGGAGGTGGACATTAGGATCGCTGAGAAGTCTGGGGAAGGAAGCTTGCTAAGCCTTCGTGGAGGTTCAGCTCCTTGTCCCCTTCAAATGGTGGAGTCATTGGCCGATGCTATGTCATGCAGCTGGTGGCGGAATGAGAGTCGGGCTTTCCTGCTGAAGTAGACACCAGGCCCTGGCGAGGGTACCCCTCCCTCAGCCATGATGGGGGCTATAGCTGGACTAGGATCTGGAGGGGCAGCAGGACTCAGGCCTAAAAGATTGGAAGGGGAAGAAGGAAGTTGTAGGTCAGGGTTCACCTCCTCCCTCACCCCCAACCCAGGGTTGAGGAGGGAAGAAGGGAAGACACCTGGGGCCTGGGGGCCGGTGAGGAGCATTGGTGACGGCAGCAGGGAGAAGGAGAGGGACTGTTGCAGAGCAAGCAGAGCTGGCTCACACGCATGTGACCTGTGCAGTTGCATAGGATCCCCAGACTCAAAAGGGCTACCGTGCTTGGCATAGGGTTCTGCTATCACCATCTTGAAATTCTCTTTTTTTTTTTTTTTTTTTTTTTGAGACAGAGTCTCACTCTGTGGCCCAGGCTGGAGTGCAATGGCACTATCTCGGCCCACTGCAACCTCCGCCTCCCGGGTTCAAGCAATTCTCCTGCCTCAGCCTCCCGAGTAGCTGGACTACAGGCGCCCGCCACCATGCCCGGCTAATTTTTTGTATTTTTAGTAGCAATGGGGTTTCACTGTGTTAGCAAGGATGGCTCCATCTCCTGACCTCGTGCCCACCAACCTCGGGCTCCCAGTGCTGGGATACAGGCATGAGCCACCGCGCCCAGCCAAATTCTTAAATTGTTAACGAGGGGCCCCTCTAGTCATTTCGAACTGGACCCCACAAACATTTAGCCAGTCCTGTGAGGACTTTGGTGACCACCTCCCACCCAGGGAGACAAATGTGCCTTTTCCTTTTGCTGGTTTGAGCATTTCTTTCTCCCTGCGATGCAGTTGTCTGTCGGACTGCCCGACAGCCCCGCTTTACCCTCAGTCTACCCCATACCTGCTCCTCTTTCAGTCCCCCGCTGTCTCCGGCACCCGCACCATGGGAAACACCATGCCCCCTTCAGACCCATCTCACACGTGGAGGCGACTGGAGCTGGGAATGGCGAGGAGGGCCCCCGGGAAGGGTGTGTTTCCAACGCCCCCACCATGGGCAAAACTACTACTTAGCCAGCCGCCTGGTGTTATAGGCGCCAGGGATGGAAGGGGGAGGAAGAAGTGGGTGGTATACTCCTCATTCAGACACCTTTTTTATGCCCCATTTTGGGGTCCTTTCTATCCCCTGGAGAAGCAGGAGGTGGTTGGGAGAGGTGCATGGCGGGACAGATGCAGAGGTGCTGTGACAACATACATAAATTTCACTATAGCAATGCCCAGCCAACTTGGCACCAGGCTGGACACTGCTGATTCGTTTGTATTTAGAATGAGAATTGGAGTGCCCAAGATAGTAGTAGCTTTTAAATATCTATTTTTTTAGACTAAAACTTTATTATACAGGGAAATGTTAGATTCATTAATGATCTGATAGTTCCTGTCCCCTGTTACGAAGATGGTTGTAATTGATTAATTATGCTGTCAGGTAAATGCTAGGAACTTTTACATGTTATCTCATTTCACTTAATCATGTCAAAGATCTTTTTTTTTTTTTTGAGACAGAGTCTCACTCTGTCGCCTAGGCTGGAGTTCAGTGGCGCGATCTCGGTTCACTGCAACTCCGCCTCCCGGGTTGAAGCAATTCTCCTACCTCAGCCTCCGGAATAGCTGGGACTACAGGTGTGCACCCCCATGCCTGGCTAATTTTTTTGTATTTTTAGTAGAGACGGGGTTTCACCACGTTAGCCAGGCTGGTCTCAAACTCCTGACCTCAGGCAATCCGCCTGCCTTGTCCTCCCAAAGTGCTGGGATTACAGGCGTGAGCCACCACACCTAGCCTCAAAGATCTTTTGCGGTAAGTCCCTTGCTGGTAAGTCTATCCTGGTTTTACAGATGAGAAAAAGGAGGCAAGGTAATTTGCCCAAGGTCACACACGCAGTTAGTAGCAGAGTAGGAACCATGCCCACCTCACAACCCTCACCTTGAGTCAGTCTATCCCCAAAATCTACTTTCTTTTTTTTTCTTTTTGAGATGGAGTCTTGCTCGTTGTCCAGCGGATTACAGTGGTGCAGTCTTGTCTCACTGCAACCTCTGCCCCAGGGCTCAAGCAGCGATTCTCTTGCCTCAGCCTCCCAATTAGCGGGGATTACAGGCACCCGCCACCATCCCCAGTCATATTTGTATTTTTAGTAGAGATGGGCTTTCACACATGTTGTCTAGACTAGTTTCAGACTCCTGACCTCAAGTGATCCGCCTGGCCAGCCCTCCAAAGTGCTGGGATTACAGGCATCAGCCACCACACCCAGCCAGAATCTACTCTTTTAACCAGTACACTGAGCTTCTGAAGCATGTCCCCAAGCATCGATGCCCTCAGCCAGTTTAGGGTGGCCAGAGCCGGAGCTCTGGCCCTCTAGTCAGAGACCCTCTATTCAAGAGCATCCTACCAAGACTCTAAGTGCTCGTAAGTAAAGCTGACAAGGGCTGTTTCATCATTCCGTGAATACCACAAGTGGGAAACGTTAGGTTGCTGATGACACATACTGCCTGAGTTACACAGTCTTTCTTTTTTTTGAGACGGAGTCTCACCTCTTCACCAGGCTGGAGTGTAGTGGCACTATCCCAGCTCACTGAAACCACCGACTCCCTGGTTCAAGCAATTCTCCTGTCTCAGCCTCCCGATAGCACGCGTCACCATGCTCAGCTAATTTTTTGTATTTTTAGTAGAGATGGGGTTTCACCACGTTGGCCAAGATGGTCCGATCTCCTGACCTTGTGATCCACCCCACTCGGCCCCCAAAGTATCGGGATTACAGGCATGAGCCACCACCGCCGGGCCTTGTTTTTCTTTCAATGAACTTTATTGAAGCAAAAATGTACATACAATTTAATGCACACATCTTAACGTACAGTTCCATGAGTATTAACAAGTGTATGCTCCCATGCAACAATCACCCTCCTCATCAAATATAGGGCATTCCATCATCCTGAAAGTCCCTCCCTTTACAGGCAATCTTTCCTTACACCCTGCCACAGGCAACTACTGATCTGATTCCATCACTATAGATTGTTTTTCCCTGTTTTAGAAGTTTTGACCAGGCACGGTGGTCACGCCTGTAATCCCAGCACTTTGGGAGGCCAAGGAGGGTGGATCATCTGAGGTCAGGAGTTCCAGACCAGCCTGGCCAACATTGTGAAACCCCATCTCTACTAAAAATACAAAAATTTAGCTAGGCGTGGTGGTCGGTGGCTGTAATTCCAGCTACTCAGGAGGCTGAGGCAGGAGAATTGCTTGAACCCGGAGGCGGAGGTGCAGTGAGCACAGATCCCCGCATTGCACCCAGACTGGGCAAAAAGAGCGAAACTCCGTCTCAAAAAAAAAAAAAGAAAAGAAAAGAAAAAATTAGCAAAAGTCCGGGGATGGTGGCTCACGCCTGTAATCACAGCACTTTAGGAAGCCAAGGAGGGCGGATCACTTGAGTCTGGAGTTTGAGACCAGCCTGGCCAACATTGAAACCCGTCTCTACTAAAAATACAAAAATTAGCAGAAAGCCTTGAACCGTGAACCGGAGGGGGAGGTTGCAGTGAGCCGAGATCACGCCACGCTCTACAGCATGGGCAAAACAGAGCGAGACTCCATCTCAAAAAATAAATAAATAAATAAATATTAGCAAAAGACTGAATAGGCACTTTATAAAAGAATGCATACAAATGGCCAATCAGCGCGTGAAACAGGTCAATACATTATCTCCAGAGAAATGTAAATCAAATTGCAATGGTGTGCCTATGACATCATTCAACGGCCAACGCTAAAGATTTAGAAATCAAATGTTGGCCATGCCATAGAAAACTGGAACCACCATACACTGATTTGGAAATCTAGAATGGAACAACCATTTCAAAAAAAATCGTGTGATAGTTCTTATAAGTTAAACATACACTTACATGATCGAACAACTCCACTCCCTAGTACCCAAGATAAAGGAAAACTATCCACACAAAGACAGGAATGTTACAGAGCTAAAACAATGGGCAAAACTGGAAACACACATGTCTATCAAAGAAGAGAAAAATAAATCTGCTTTTAAAAAGATTGAAATATCTTGATTTTAATACCCGAAAAATTTATTTCCCCCTAGACTGTCAATTCCAGCTCAGCAGGCTCTGTAACCATCTTATTTACTACCATTCGCTCAGTGTCTAGCAAGGAGTAAGCGCGCAATAAATGTTTGGTGAATGAATGAAAGAATGCCCGCTTTCATACACTAATGGGTTTATAGCCACCACCCCTCGGGCCTTTTACGCCCTCATTCCTTCCAGGTACAAACGCTACCTGGGCTAGGCCGAATGTGGCTCGCAGCGGGTCTGGGAGCGGGGCACCCACCTGCAGCTCCCGCAGCGGAGGCGCGTGCCCCTGGGGGCCGAGGCAGCGCCCGCGGCTGGAGGGGCCCGGGGCGGACGCCGAGCAGAAGAATGCGCGAAGCGCGGGGTGCCCCGGCGGGCGGCGGGCGGCGGCCGGGCACGCTAGGACCGACGGCGCGGGACGCCCCGAAGCCTTGCAGCACTTGCCGGTCTCACCGAGAGAGCTGCACGGCCCCGCGGCCCTGCAGGGCACAGGGCAGCCCCCCGGACTCCCGGTGGTGCGCGGGCCGGCGGGGCAGCGGGGCAGCGGGGCAGCGGGGCAGGCCGAGGGCGGCCGGGCGGGCCGAGGGCGGCGGGGGCGGGACAGGACAGACGAGAATCCCGCGGAGGTGAGGCCGGGCGCCGTCCCGCCCCCGAAGGCAGGCCCTGAGCCCCAGCCCCGCCCCGGCCTGCTGGGGCGTGGGCTCCGGCTCCGGCTCCGCTCTCTCGCTTGGCTCGGGAACCCGCGTGGGCGCTGGCTCCGTCTGCCAGGGTGAGGGGCGGGAAGGGGCGCGCGGGTCCCGGTCCCGGAAATCGGGCGGGGACGGAAAGGGCTCGGGCTGCAGAGCCTCCAGACTCAGTCGCACGCTCAGATTTCGGGGTTTCTCCCCCCGGCGGGGATCGCGTAACTTCCTCATTCCTGCCTGGACCCCTGTCCCCGGCCCGCCTGGCCTGGGTAAGCCCTGCGAGCCCGCGCTCCCTCGCCCGCACCCGGGGCCGCTTCCCGCGCAGCTGCTGTGCCGCCCCAGGTCGGAGCCTTCCGGGCCTGGCTGGGTGTTCCCCGGTCTCTGGTTACGGGACGGGGCGGGGGTCGGGGAGCGGGACTGGGACTGGGATTGTGGAGAAGGACTAAGGTAGGGATGGGGGCTCGAAGGGGTCGGTGGGGCGTGCAAACTGGTCGGGCGTCATCAGCGGGCGGTCAGGAGTCCGTGGGGGAAGAGGAGGACCTGTGGGAGTTAGGATGGTGGGCGGGTCCTGCAGGGCAACTCGCCTCCCGGAGGATCCTAATTTCCAGGATGATGGCGACCCCTGAGAGCCTCTTCCACTGGGGGCGAGCTGGACTCCAGCCAGCTCCAGATGGAGTCCGATGAGGTGGACACTCTGAGGGAGGAGAGGACCCAGGTACACGAGAAATATGAATGGCCCTCAGGAGGAGGCGTGGGGAGCCAGGGGCTGGCCGTGGGGGTCTACACCCTCGACTTTCTTTCCTCCTAGCCGACCGGATGCACCCGTTTCTGGCCATCTATGAGCTTCAGCCTCTGAAAGTGCACCCCTTGGTGTTCGCAACTGGGGTCCCTGTAGCCCGGGTGGTGGGCACCGAAAGATACACCAGCGGATCCAAGGTGGCCAGACTGGCCCAGGGAGGGGAAAGGGAGAGCGGCCCGGAATGGATCCAAAGTGGCTGTGCTGCCCCAGGGAAGAGGGAAAGGGAGGGCTGGCCAGAGTGGGGAGGCGGGGACTCAACACAGGGGTCATCCATTCAGTTCCTCACAACCCTAGGTGGGAACCTGCACTCTGTATTCTGTCCGCTTGACTCACGGCGACTTACCTGGACAACCAAGAAGAAGTTTCGTCATTTTCAGGAGCTGCATCGGGACCCCTCTGAGACACAAAGTCTTGATGAGTCTGCTCCCTCTGCTCGGTGAGGGATCAGACTGATTCTGTAGAGGGCAGGTTCCCCCCACCCTCCTTTTGCCTGTCCACCCCAGGCCACAATCTTTCCTCCCTGCAACTCTGGCCACTGGGCTCCTCCCCTGACCCCAGTTACCAGGAAACTTTCCCTGCTCAGCTTTCCCTGTCCATGGTTCTGTGCCAGCATCTCAGCGGGCGGGATGCCCAAAATGCTCTTGGCAGCCTCACCCTTTTCTACTCTCCATTCAGGGTAGGGGCCTTCCTTTTGCCAGACTCTAGACTTTTTTGCTTGTTTTTGTTTTTTGTTTTGGACAAGGTCTCCCTCTGTCACCCAGGCTAGAGTGCACTGGTATGATCTTGGCCACGTCAACCTCCTGGGCTCAAGCAATCCTCCCACCTCAGCCTCCCGAGTAGCTGGGACCACAGCCACCATACCTAACTAATTTTGTGTATTTTGTAGAGATGGGGTGCTGTTGTGTTGCCCAGGCTGGTCTTAAATCCTGAGCTCAAGTGATCCGCCTGCTGCAGCCTCCCCAAGTGCTGGGATTCCAGGCATGAGCCACCACACCTGGCCATCTCCAGGCCTCCTCTTTTCCTCCAAGCCCCATCTCCAGTGTTTTCAGGAACCAGAGCACCCAGCCTCCCAGCTCTTACCTGAACCTCATCCATCCTTTCCACGTTTGCCGTTGCCTATTCTCCAGCCCAAGATGCAGCCAACAGAGAGAGGCCCTCTCTACCCCGGGCAGGTCCTGAGGGCTCCACCAGACATGCAGCCAGCAAACAGGTGGGACCGATGCCAGGTCCTCTGGGAAGGGATTGGATGTTGCAAATGTCTCTGGTCCCATCTGTCTCTCTCTCTCTCATCTCCACTTTAAAATACCTGGAGAATACCTCAACCGCCTCTTGACCAGTCTTTCTATCGCAACTACCATGCTTTGGTAAGGTCCAGGAACTGATTTTAGATGTGGGAGCAGGATCATCAGACCCTCAGGGAAGGAGGGCCAGGGGCCCCAGGGTCTGAGGAGCTGAAAGCCAGGTGTCTTCTCGGCCTTTTGTTTTCCTTTGCAGACAGAATCCTGGAAGTCAGTCAGCTGTCCTTTATCCCAGACCTGGGCTGCAAAGGACTGTGAGTGTCTGGCCCCCTTCACCCAGGCATCCGTAGACATCACTCTTAATTTCTCCCTGCCTGAGAATGGGGCAAGCAGTGCAAGGTGGGCTGGGGGTCTGAGTCCTCATCCAGCCTGTCTTCCTGATTGTCCCACAGGGAGGGGACGATCCGGAAGCGCTCAGGTGGCCACCGCGTTCCTGGTCTCACCTGCTGTGGCCGAGACCAAGTTTGTTATCGCTGGTCCAAGAGGTAAGGGCTATGGCCGAGCAGCTGGGCAGTGGGTGGGGTGAGAAAAAATTGCGAGGGCAGAGAGAACACAGGGAGCCTTTCTGCTCTAGGTGGCTGTGGTGAAGGACTCCTTCCTGCTGTACATGTGCCTCGAGACGGGTGCCATCTCATTTGTTCAGCTCTTTGACCCTGGCTTTGAGGTGCAGGTGGGGAAAAGGAGCACGGAGGCACGGTACGCGTGCGGACTCGACACCTCCCACAGGTGAGGCCTCCCTGGGGGTGGAGACACCAGCTGATGGGTGAGCCAGCCTACAGCCCTGCTGGGAGTGAGTAAGAGAGACCACAGTAGAGAGGAAAGCTTTCCCACCTCCCTGGATCCGGACATAGTTTTGAACCAGGGAACTGGTCAGCCAGATGCTTGGACGCTCTTAGAGACTGGGCCCAGAGAAAGGGGATTAGTAGAAGCCCAGGAAAGGAACTGCTACGATAAAGGAAATTCCATTGTTCGTTTGTTCATTCACAAACCTGAGTGCCTGTATAATACTGGTTGCTGATAAAATACTAGGCTCCAACTGTTAGTAAGGTGGATACGGCCAGGCACGGTTTCTCATGCCTGTAATCCCAGCACTTCGGGAGGCCGAGGTGGGCGGATCACCTGAGGTCAGGATCGAGACAGCCTGGCCAACATGGTAAAACCCGTCTCTACTAAAAATGCAAAAATTAGCCAGGTGTGGTGGTGCTGGCCTGTAATCTCAGCTATTGGGGAGGCTGAGGCAGGAGAATCGCTTGAAGCCAGGGTGCAGAGGTTGCAGTAAGCAGAGATCGCACCACTGCATTCCAACCTGGGGGACAAGAGCTAAACTCTGTGTCAAAATAAATAAACAAATAAGGCAGATACATACACACCCTGTCTCTGTGGAGTTGTGATTAGGGACCAAGGGAGGAAGTGAGAAAGAAAGGGGAGGTCTCTGGGCAAGATCATATGTATGGAGGGCGAGGATTTATGGTCCATCTCATCGTTCCCATCCAGGTCCTTGATTCTCAAGTGCAGCAGCTACGGCAGGCACGGTGTGGGCCCAAGAGATCACTGAGCTGGCGGCGGGCCCAGGCCGAGACTTCCTACAGCTGCACCAGCATGACAGCTATGCCCCACCCCGGCCTGGGACCAGGCCCGGTGGTGGACACTGACATCCCTTCTGTGGCCTTCTTGACCCCCTGTGTAGTCTCTGAGTCCTCACCTTCTCTTTGATCTCCTCTGAATCCTCTGACCTCAGCGATCACACCATGTGACTTCCTTAATCTTCTTGACACTTTGATATCTTCAACCACATTGATCTCTCTGATTTCGCTCTGACCTTTCTGACCCTCAGACTTGGTCATCTCTTCTGACCCTTGACGTCTGTAACCTCCTATAACTTTTTAAAGCCCCCTCTACCATACTGACCCTCTCTGTTTCTATGATCTTTTCAAATCTGATTTAGTCCTTCATTAATAACATTTCTCTTTTTTTTTTTTTTTTTTGAGAGTTTTGCTCTATTGATCTCAGCTCACTGCAACCCTGCCTCCGAGGTTCAAGTGATTCTCCTGCCTCAGCCTCCCAAGTAGCTGGGACTACAGGCCCCCACCACCACACCCAGCTATCTTTGTATTTTAGTACGATGGGGTTTTACCATGTGGCCAGGCTGGTCTCAAACTCCTGACCTCAGGTGATCCGCCCCGCCTCGGCCTCCAAAGTGCTGGGATTAAGGCATGAGCCACCACGCCCGCCTTAATAAACATTTTCTAAGCACCTAGCAGTGCTGGCAGTATGACACAGGCCTCTCTGGGTTAGGGAAGTAGGTGATCAAATCATAAAACAATGAACTTGCCATACTGGTGACAGGTAGAAGGTAACAAGCACAGACAGGGGGTACCTGACCCAGCAGGGATATCAGGAAGGTTTCCAGGAGGTGGTGAGCCTGAAGTAGTTTTGCTTTAAATCACAGACTGACGCAATATTAATTTGTTTATGGTTTTTGTTTGAGACAGTGTCTTGCTCTGTTACCCAGGCTGGAGTACAGTAGTGTGATCGGGGCTCACTGCAGCCTCGACCTCCCAGGCTCAAAAATCCCCTGCCTCAGCCTCCCAAGTAGCTGAGACTACAGGCCCATGCCACCACAACAGGCTAATTTTTTAAATTTTTTGTAAATAATTTTTTTTTTATTAGCCAGGTGTGGTCTGAACTCCTGGGTTCAAGGATCCTCTTGCCTCGGCTCCCCAGCACTGGAATTGCAGGCATGAGGGACAGTGCCTCGCCTATATAAACTTTTTTTTTTTTTAAAGATAGAGTTTCGCTCCTGCTGCCCAGGCTAGAGTGCAGTGGCACAATCTCGGCTCACTGCAACCTCTACCTCCCAGGTGCAAGCGATTCTCCTGCCTCAGCCTCCCAAGTAGCTGGGATCACAGGTGCGTGCCACCACACCCCTATTTTTTTTTGTTTATTTGTTGTTTTTTGAGACGAAGTCTCTCTTGTCGCCAGGCTGGAGTGCAGTGGCACGATCCTGGCTCACTGCAACCTCTGACTCCCTGGTTCAAGTGATTCTCCTGCCTCAGCCTCCCGAGTAGCTAGGATTACAGGCATACACCACCACATCCAGCTAATTTTGTATTTTTAGGAGAGCCAGGGTTTCACCATGTTGGCTAGGCTGGTCTCAATATCCTGACCTCGTGATCCACCTGCCTCGGCCTCCCAAAGTGCTGGGATAACAGGCGTGAACCACAGCGCCCGGCTAATTTTTGTATTTCTAGTAGAGACGGGGTTTCACTAGTTGGCCAGGCTGGTCTAAAACCCTGACCTTGTGATCCACCTGCCTCGGCCTCCCAAAGTGCTGGGATTACAGGCGTGAGCCGCCGCGCCCAGCTATAACTTCTAAAAAGCCAAAAACAATCCACAGTGATGGAAATCAGATCAGCAGTTGCCTGTGGCAGGGTGTGGGGAAAAGATTGTCTGGGCGATCAAACGGGGCACACGAGGGAACATTCCAGGAAGATGAAAATGTCCTGTATTTTGATAGCGGGTGATTGCATGGGAACAGCGTACACTTGCTGATCCTCCTGGAACTCTACGAGATAGATAAAATGCAGAACAGTCCAGGCAGAGAAGACAGAAATT